>NW_027509193.1:2735000-3335000 GCF_051911475.1 Siphateles boraxobius
TCCAAAGTGAGTTCCAGTACAAACATTTTACCACTTATCTTACTGTAATTGTAAAGTTTTATTTCCTGAAGACATTTATCAAATTTATAACAGTAATGAAAATAACACAGACAACATTTGAAATATTTTTATCCATTTATTTATATATTTATTCACTTAAATAGTTTTCAGGTAGTTTTACATTTGGTCAATGCCCATGTGCGCCCCTCTACATATTCAGAAATCAAATAAAACCTCTGGAGTGTGTACAGTATACATCTGCGTGTGTGGAGTCTATTGATGGGGGGGGGGGGGGGGGGTCCCGGGAGTAAAAGAGTCCTGTGTATGGAGTGGCGAGGCTGCTGAACTGAAATGAAATCTGAGTACAAGAGAGGGGGGCGATGTGTAGCGATCGCTCAGGACAGAACCATCGCCTGGAATTCTGCAAGAGATCAGAGAAATATTTCATTAACGTGGGATGTAAATCTGCAGATGCTACAATAAACAATTTACAGCAGTTATCATAACTTTCTGAATAGTTTAAGCATGTTATTGAATGTGGCAGTGTTACAGTAATGTATTTGGTCTACACTGCTGTGAGCATGTAAGATATTAGAAATTAGAAATGCATTTATTTAATTAATGTATCCTGCTGCATTAATGGACATACATAGATCCTGTAGCTGATATACAGGTCCTTCTCAAAAAATTAGCATATTGTGATAAAGTTCATTATTTTCCATAATGTAATGATACAAATTAAACTTTCATATATTTTAGATTCATTGCACACCAACTGAAATATTTCAGGTCTTTTATTGTTTTAATACTGATGATTTTGGCATACAGCTCATGAAATCCCAAAAATCTCAAAAAATTTGCATATCATGAAAAGGGTCTCTAAACGAGCTATTAACCTAATCATCTGAATCAACTAATTAACTCTAAACACCTGCAAAAGATTCCTGAGGCTTTTAAAAACTCCCAGCCTGTTTCATTACTCAAAACCGCAATCATGGGTAAGGGGACTTCCACACTAGCACTTTTGGTGCGCACCCGGGTTCGAATGACGTCAGAGTTCGGTTCGTTTGGATGATGTGAACGCTGTCTTCCGAACTCGGGTGCGCACCAGCGAACCGTACTCGGGTCCGCTTAAAAAGGTGGTCTGGGGTACGGTTCATGTGAACTCCAGTACGGTTCGCTGCTGATATGAACGCAATTGAACCAAACCACGAAAGTGAACCGCTATTGATGACGTATAATGTATAATGTGGTCGACAGGACAGTCGCTGTGTGTGTGTGTGTGTGTGTGTGTGTGTGTGTATACACTTACCTTGACGAAAACCGGGATTGACGCACTGCAAGCAGAGAGATGATTAATGCTTGCCTCCGCAAAAAATTTCTTCGGCTGACAGCCAGCTGTCTTTGGAACGATTTTAGTACTTTTGCGGCAGACAGACGCAAGTGTGTTTCTGAATGTTTTCTTTGAAAACAAAACCAAAGGTTAAAAAAAGAAGAACAAGTGTGAAGCGAGCAATTCTAACCATTTTGACATCTTTTCATTCATAGCGGCGCCGGTTACCAAGCAACACGATTACGTGGCAGCTGCAGCTTGATGACGCAAGTGTACCGCGGTTCGGATACAAATAATATAATTTAAACACAGTCCATCGAGGGCAGGGGGAGGGGGGAGCAATCGAATTCGGGTTAGGAACAGGCAATCGAACCAAGTGTGAAAGCCCCCTAAGACTGCCGACCTGACTGCTGTCCAGAAGGCCATCGTTGACACCCTCAAGCAAGAGGGTAAGACACAGAAAGAAATTTCTGAACAAATAGGATGTTCCCAGGGTGCTGTATCAAGGCACCTCAGTGGGAAGTCTGTGGGAAGGAAAAAGTGTGGCAAAAAACGCTGCACAACGAGAAGAGGTGACCGGACCCTGAGGAAGATTGTGGAGAAGGACCGATTCCAGACCTTGGGGGACCTGCGGAAGCAGTGGACTGAGTCTGGAGTAGAAACATCCAGAGCCACCGTGCACAGGCGTGTGCAGGAAATGGGCTACAGGTGCCGCATTCCCCAGGTCAAGCTACTTTTGAACCAGAAACAGCGGCAGAAGCGCATGACCTGGGCTACAGAGAAGCAGCACTGGACTGTTGCTCAGTGGTCCAAAGTACTTTTTTCGGATGAAAGAAAATTTTGCATGTCATTCGGAAATCAAGGTGCCAGAGTCTGGAGGAAGACTGGGGAGAAGGAAATGCCAAAATGCCTGAAGTCCAGTGTCAAGTACCCACAGTGATGGTCTGGGGTGCCATGTCAGCTGCTGGTGTTGGTCCACTGTGTTTTATCAAGGGCAGGGTCAGTGCAGCTAGCTATCAGGAGATTTTGGAGCACTTCATGCTTCCATATGCTGAAAAGCTTTATGGAGATGAAGATTTAATTTTTCAGCACCTGGCAACTGCTCACAGTGCCAAAACCACTGGTAAATGGTTTACTGACCATGGTATTACTGTGCTCAATTGGCCTGCCAACTCTCCTGACCTGAACCCCATAGAGAATCTGTGGGATATTGTGAAGAGAAAGTTGAGAGACGCAAGACCCGACACTCTGGATGAGCTTAAGGCCGCTATCGAAGCATCCTGGGCCTCCATAACACCTCAGCAGTGCCACAGGCTGATTGCCTCCATGCCACGCCGCATTGAAGCAGTCATTTCTGCAAAAGGATTCCCGACCAAGTATTGAGTGCATAACTGAACATAATTATTTGAAGGTTGACTTTTTTTGTATTAAAAAAACACTTCTTTTATTGGTCGGATGAAATATGCTAATTTTTTGAGATAGGAATTTTGGGTTTTCATGAACTGTATGCCAAAATCATCAGTATTAAAACAATAAAAGACCTGAAATATTTCAGTTGGTGTGCGATGAATCTAAAATATATGAAAGTTTAATTTTTATCATTACATAATGGAAAATAATGAACTTTATCACAATATGCTAATTTTTTGAGAAGGACCTGTAGGCAGGTGGAGCTGGGGAGGTGGAGGGGTTCAGCAACACTGAACCAGGATATTTGAATGTTGAGCAAGCAATCTGATTGGCTTCAGGATCAGCAGAGGCCAATCAGCTTGTGCCATGTGATAATAATGTGTTAGATTGCACGTAAAGGACTAAAGTTTCATGACTGAACTATATATATATATATATATATATATATATATATATCCACTAAGCATGATTTGGATATTAAAATTGCAACTAACTTTACATAGATGTGAGGTGACAGCTATTTAAATCATGTCAGATGGATAGAAAACAAATGAAAACATCACAAAACGGTTTGCTATTTATTCAGTTAATTGTAAAAGATGGAAATATAACATAAAAGCCATAATTACCATCAACTCCGATCTTGCCATCGCTGTCATCATCGGCTGCTGATAGGAAAGCCTTGGTCTCTTTATCGGTCAGCACACGAGCACCAGCTGAGAACCGCTGCAAGAAAAACCTGGAGGGGGGGGGGGCCATCAGAAAAAGAGTCAGCTCATGTCCCACATCAGATAATCCTGCTATACTCAAAATATTGGTAGGTAGAGACAGGATGCAAAAAAGCAGCTGGAGGATAAAGTGTCTAGCTTAATTCAAAGGCTGCAGCTGAATATATAAAAACAAACTGTCCTCAGGCAACGTAATCCCTTTCTGTTTATGAAGACTTAATATTCATATGTTTGGGAAGCCCAGGAAAGGCTTAAGTCTGTTGTTAGGGTTGATTTTGCACATACAGTATATCATTATTAAGTTAAAGATCCTAAAAGTTCTTTCATGCTGAAATAATCTACTTTTCAATGTAAAATGTAAAACTCATGTACTTGAGTTCTTCCTCCTCGATGAATCCACTGGCATCGTTGTCCAAGATGTTAAAGACATTCTTCACTTCCTGAGGGCTTTTCTTTGTCAGACCACACAGCTGGAAGAACTTTTTGGGGCTGAATGAGTCTGGAGCTGGAAAAAAACAACAAAGGAATAACCAATTAAAACACACGTGAAACCTGACACTGGCCTTTATAAGGAGCAGCAGAATTGGACTGGACTGAATTGGATTCGCACTAAGATCAAAAACATTACTTGAGGTAAATGAATTAAGACAACAACTTCAGAAATGAATGCATGTACAGGTTCAATTTCTAATGTGCGGATGAGACACAAACATGCTGAGACAGGAGAGATGGTTTATTCTACCTTGACAGTCCTTGAGCGCACTGTCGATGGCATCAGCGGAAAGAACAGATGTCAGTGACATGGTACTGAAGAAGAAGAAGAAGAATTATTTTAAATAATTTACTCACAAGCAGCTGTCATATTTCTCCACACTGTAAAAAGTGTTCAGTTCACTTACCTAAAAAAAAATGAGGAAACCCGTTGCCTTAAAATTATTAAGTAAATAAACGTCATGCTTAATCAAAAAAATTAAGTAATGTGGAATTGTCAAGTTCACATAACTTAAATTTTTCAATTAAGCGTTCCGTTTATTTACTTAATAATTTTAAGTTAACGGGTGTACTCATTTTTTTTAAGTAAGTGAACTGGACACTTTTTACAGTGCATAGCAACCTGCCAATGTACAAAAACCTTTGAATACACAAATCAGCCTAGACTAGATTCAAATAAATCTCACCTAGATTCAAATGAAAAATATGATCTGCCTGAAACGAATCAAAATAAATAAATAATCGACTAAAGATACGACACAAGTTCAGCAAAGATGCTGGCATTTTACATACTCCTTTTTTCCCTCAAATATATTCTAATGCAATCAAATAAAACCCCCATATCCATGCATTTTCAATGTGTAAATGCATTTCATTAAAACCCTACACAATAGCTACATGCAATTTTCTTTAAACAAAAACTGTAGCCTAAATGCATGCTGTTTTAATATAAACCTTGCACACTCATTCAGGTAAAATACAATTTCCAGCTAAAGCAGCGCACAATGCCGCCCCTCACAAAAAGATATCGGGGTGGGTACGCTGGGACTCTTACCTCTGTGAAGTTCTCCTGGCAGGTGATTCAACAGAAGTAAGGCTGAGTGGTGACTGCGAGTCGGTCCAGGTGCGATTTATATAGGTCTGAATGCAGTGACAATGGCTAATTCTTGAGTTACCAGTCTGTGGATCAAATTCTAACTGCCAGGCCCTAGCTCAAATTACTTACCTAACTAATTAACCTGTACTATTTATATCGGTGTGTGTGTGTGTGTGTGTGTGTGTGTGTGTGGGCCAGCACTTAGACATCTGTGACGCCCTTGTAAAAGGCAAATTAAGTAATAAATGCTTTGCTGTCTACCTGCTCATCAAGTCCCTCCCATCCTATATCATAATACAGGCATCACACTCGTTCACCCCTCTCATGCACATCCGATCCTCCTCTCAGGTTGGTCAGTCGCTCCCTCCCTCTTTCCCCGCTGCTTTACATGAGGTCATTCCCAATTCCTCATTATAATATTACATAAACACTTTTATATTGCATTTCCTTTTGGGGGGTGGACAAATTCCGGGGATGCTCGAAAGCCACCTTTCCTTGATGTTAGCTTTAATTTATCGCTTTCCAGATGTCTATTACTTTATAAATCCCATAATCTGCAATGGATTTTTTTTTTTTTTTTTTGCCGTAATCTGCTCCATATTGTCTTTCTGAACAGATGGGAGCCTTTAATCCACTGCTCACCAGATGCAAAACTAATTCATAGGTATAGCACACACACACACACACACACACACACACACACACACACACACACACACACACACACACACACACACACACACACACACACACACACACACACACACACACACACACACACACACACACACACACAGTGCCTCTGCTGTTATAGAGAGTGTCATGAGGGTTTATCCTTCTCATTTCACCATAGGCAGACAAACAGCGAGCTGTCATTTTGCCTCTGCTGATTCAGGGATTCAAGGTCACCTTTTGACTAACGCCCAGCAGAACACTGTAATCAATGTTTAAAACGCACCTGCTAGACCCATTTATTATGTAAGAGGGTGCAATATGTCCTCAAGTGCAGGAAAAGAAAAAGAAAAAGAAAAAAACAGACACTGCTCGCTTAACTTTTTGTCACCAAACCCGCATGTTACAACTAACCCCAAGCGATGGAGTTACAGACAGCGCAGCCTTCATACGTGTAAGAGATACAGTGGCCATTTTTGTTCTTGACTTTCCTAGTTATCTCATGATTTAATGGTCATGAACATCAAATATATTAGTTTAATCTGTTTCAATGACACATTGTGCCGTTGAATCATGTGCATTACTTTTAAGAAGAAATTTTGGGGTCTGAAAGATTTTTTTTATTCAGCAAGGATACATTAAATAGATCAAAGTTGACAGTAAAGACATTTATAATGTTTCAAATAAATGTTGTTCTTTTGCACTTTCTATTCATCAAAGAATCCTGGGGAAAAAAGATCATGGTTTCCACAGAGACATTAAGCCGCATAAACAGTTAAAAATGGATAAGAATAATAAGAAATGTTTCTTGAACTACAAATCATCATATAATGATTTCTGAAGGATCATGTTACACTGAAGACTGGAGTAATGATGCTGAAAATTCACAGTTATAATAATTACATTATAAAATCTATTCAAATAGAAAACATATATATTTAAATTGTAACAATATTTCACAAAATAATATTATTCTACTCTCTTTTTGATCGAATAAATACAGCCTTGTTAAGCATAAGAGACTTTAAAAACATTTAAAAAATCTGACTGAAAGTTTTGAATGGTATTTATTTGTTTGTTTGAACAGGTAAATACTGTCATTTTTGATCAATTGAATGCATCCTTGCCGAATAAAAGTATACACAATATATCTATATATGACAAGTTTAAATTTGTTTTTATTGAACAATTTTAATGTATCTTTTATTATTATTACTGCTGTTGTTATTATAGCAAATGAGTCCAATTGCACTCAGCACATCTGCTAGTGTCAGCAACTATAAGTATTTACATTGACCGTCATGTTTGAGCGCATCACGAGAAACTGCGTTAGTTCATGTTTGTCTGCCTATTGAGTTGCAGGGTGCACATGGCCCATTTAAATGCATTAGGTAGAGGTGTTTGCTGTGACAGGCTTTGGGACAGTCCATGCGTGGGATAACCAGGACTACTGGAGCTGACAAGGACACCGGATACAGAGGTGCTGCTTACCCACAAACACTGATGTCATGGGCCATGATGATACCTCATATCCTATACGGTTAGCCTACTAAGCAATCCTTTATTTATTCATTTACGTTTGCTTATATTCTCGGGGACTAAGCTACACTACGCTGACTGACTTCTACTAAGGTGTCTGTTTTGGCAACACTGTTTTGGCTTTAAGTACTACTTTAAGTGGTACGATATGCTAGTTAGCCTCTGTGTGTCAAAAGCTAACTAGCATATCGTTCCACTCTTTAGCCTCAACTCTTTCTCAAAAGAAAATAAAAATGCAATTTGTTTTACCTTTATTTAGAGGTACAACAGCAGCCTTTAAGGGACATCTTTTTTTTACCGCATCTACCTCTAAAAGGTTCATATAGTAACTTAATATATAATAGTATAAACTTTATTTTATATAGCTCCTTTAAAGCGGGTTCTCAAGGCAATTTACACAATAAAACAGACATAAAAATAAAAATACAAAGCGTGCAAAAAAAAACAGACTGGAATACAAAATAATTAAAACCATAAAGAAAAAGCTAATAAAAAAACTATGTTTTTATACTATTATATACTATTTATACTAATTTTGCACACATTGCAATTTGTTGAGTGTTGTTTTAGCAAGAAGTGCATCGCAGTATACAATGCGGGAAATAAAATTAAGTTTTGATAAGACTTTCAGTCACAGGAAAAGATGGCATAGGGCGAAGTCTAGCAATATTTCTGAGATAACATTTTTTTTTTATTCTTAACAGTATTGCAAGTGTGGGTAAAAAAACAAACTCCTACATTCTTTTATTTAGTTGCGAACTCCAAAACAGTTTAACATTACTGAACCAGTTCTACGAAGCTGATAAGGAGAGCCAATAAGCAAAACCTCAGTCTTTTCACTATTAAGACACAAAAAGTTTTTGGTCATCCATGTTTTTATCTCAGAAATGCAATAAGAGAGATAATTATCTCTTCTATGCAGATGATACTCGGATTTATATCCACTCAGTGCCTGAGTGATCTTAAGAGCAATCCAAGAGGAAATACTATATATAAATTCTGAAAAAAGTAATAGGCCTAAAATGTAACCCTGTGGGACACCAGTAGAGACAGAGCCAATCTCAGACCTGAAGATCAAGAAGGATAAGGATGGAGAAAGAACCAGAATCTGAAGCTACCGTCATGTTTGAGCGCATCACGAGAGACTGCGCTAGTTCATGCTTGCCTGCCTATTGAGTTGCAGGGTGCACATGGTCCATTTAAATGCATTAGGTGGAGGTGTTGCAGTGACATGCTTTGGGACAGTCCATGCGTGGGATAACAAATCATTTGTTAATAGCTGAGCTGTGACCAGAGCTGTCTCTGTACTATAACAATGTCAAAAACTAGACTGACAAACAAAACAAAACTAGCCCAATGGCCAATCAAGAGTAGCCCAAAGTAGCCCAAATATCAAAACTCAAAATATGCCATTCCCACATCTAAAAAAACATATTTTAAAGTCACTGTTAAAGTCATTGCAAATTGAAAACCAATATATCGTTAAGTGATCATAAACGCATCTCAACGGCACCAGTGGCCCTGCTTTGCAAAGCTTAACATCTAGAAAAGTTTTATCATTGGTAGAGTTTAAAGTCCCCCTGTGGTGAAAATCAAGCTTTTAATGTTGTTTATATGTGTATGTGGTGTTTTTTAATATGCTTTAAGGCAAACCATTTACAAATTCATAAGTCGACACCATTGGCTGAGTATTTTCTCTTTAAAACGGTAGTGAACCAAAGAAAAATGTGTTTTGAAATCGCTGGTGTTTCTGACGACACAAACTACCTTGTAACCAATCAGATCAACGTGTGATCGTCAACCAGTGGATCTCTGAGCTGGTGTGAGTGAGTGGAGGCGGGGCTCATTTGCATATTCATAGAACCGCATATAGCCTACTAAATGAGGCAAGCGTGTTGAGTTACATTCAAGCTATTTTAAGGCATGAAGACATTTTTTAAGAAAAAAACGTTTAAATATGCAATTTTGGTGATCAAAGGGGAATTTTAAATGATAAAATTATTGACTGCAGGTGGGACTTTAAAATATTTCATATTTAATTCATGCAATGTCAAACCTTTAACGCCTGGGTATCAACCCATTTTTTTTATCTGACAGTCTGTGTATATAAAAAAAGTATAATTAGCTACTTAAACATTCTTAAAAAGTAAGTAAACATGTGCAATATAATGTTTACAATAAGCAATTCACTGTGTCTGGTGTGTGCACTTTCAAATGAGTTTGAGATGCTTTTCCTACCCATTATGTAACACATTGTAAAGTAATGCCATCTAGTGGTCCATTTAACCTAAAACATCAATGTAAAAAAAAAATGCTGCCTAAAATTCGCAAACAACTTGGATGTTTGTCATTACAACTTACAGTTGAATCTTGTATAACTTATAAAAATGTTGCTTAACTTTATTTTGATGAGTTAAAGCAATGTAAAACATATGTTTTCATAACTTATTGATCATACACTTTTGTTCACAGTGTACACTCGTGGCTAATAGAAAGATTTGTTTATTTATTTGAACAGGTAAACATTGGCTTGTTAGTGAGTAATTATCACATTTGTAATAGTTTCTTAAGTATGAGTCTGCAATAAAAATGCATGTGATTCAACCAAACAAACGGAAATATAATAAACTAGCCAATGATAATATTAATATAAAAAATAATAGTGTCTATGGCAGTGATCCCATAGATAAACCTAGCAAATATATGTATTTTTCTATTTATTCTATTTATTTCATGGAAATGTAATCAATATAAACTTTCTCCATACAGCTAGCTAGAGTGAAAAGCAAATTTGCAACAAGAAGAAATGAAAAGAAGTCTAGGATATATTGAAAAAGAATATTTATTCTTTTCTTGTCGTCCGTTCCCGTAAAAGTGCATCAGATTTTACAGTAAGCAAAATTCATATTTAAGACAGGAGACAAAACCGCTACATTCACGGTCATCGTTGTGCTGCATGGGAGGAAACTTCTCATAAGCATCATGAGTATAAAAATTATTTATAGTAGGATGAAAATGGGAGTTCTTGGGCAAAGTTGTTCCTTCAGAGCTAAAGGTGTTGTTGGTCAGACGCAATTTATGCCTTAACCAAGACAGCGAACTCTGTCGGAAAGAAACAAACAAGCACGTTAAACATTCAATCGTGGTTTTCAATCAAATATTATGCATATTGATATTCTTAGAGCACTTTAAAGCACATTGGGATTGTACTCAAGAGATTCCAAGACCATGTGGAAAGTGTGAAGCAATCTTAATCTTAACGGTGACTGACCATCAATTCCGATCTTGCCGTCACCGTCAGCGTCTCCAGCCTTTAGGAAAGTCTTGGTCTCTGCGTCAGTCAGTGCCCTGGCACCAGCCTTGAAGTTCTGCAGGAACAGTCTGCCAGCACACAGTTCAGTTTATCAGTACATTCAAGATGCAAGTATTTCTTTATGAGCTCAAAGCTGCTCTTACTTGAGTTCCTCCTCCTCAATGAAGCCACTCTTGTCCTGATCAATGATTTCAAAAGCCTTCTTGACATCATCGGCAGACTTGGCTGACATGCCGACCTTGGCGAAGAAAGCCTTGTGGTTGAAGGAGTCAGCAGCTGTGTGGGAAATATGGGAAAGACGTAAATAAATACACGCATTTAATGTGTTAAAGATCTGGCGGCTCACGCTGACTCACCCTTGCATGCCTCCAGTGCTGCAGCGATGTCAGCTTCCTTCAGGCCGAATGCCATCTTTAGCTGAATGACACATAAAACAGAACATTAAAACAAGAAACGCGTGTCGTCACACAGCTGCCCGAAAGTTAAGGTGTGTTTAGTCCAGTTTGCCTCAAACTATGTCCATTTGACAGATTACTTAATATAACTTATGATTACTTAATAACTGAACATGTATAACATTTCATGCCATGATTTCAACCCATGCAAATCCCACAAAACCAGAGAAAAGGGAAGAGTGCCGCATGTGGATTTGAGTTACGAGGATGTTAAATCCCAAAGGTTCCACGAGGTCCTCTTAAAATAAGCCAGCATTGCAAACAATTCCACAGCCGATTGAGATGATGAGAACATTTAGGATGCAAACTTTTTCGTTTCTGCTCCGAAACAAATCTGGAAGAACCAGTCCTGTTCTTTTTCTCCGTAGATAAACTGCAAACTCACCTCTTTTGTCTTTTGGTGCTGAAGGTAGTTTCAGAAGACTCGAGCTGTGGACTGCAGTGGTCTCCGGGCCCCCTGATCTCCCCCTTATATACCTTCAGCCACTCCAAATAGGAATCATAATGTAATAGACACCCGCTGGCCCGAGGGGGGCGGCTTGACATGCGCCCACCAGACACTCTGTACTATATTTATCCTCAAAAATGAAGATGCTTAAAAGGTGCGTTTGAAAAAAAAGTCCATCATATACTTGCATGCTAATAATACATGCTGCTGATAGTGCATTGACATATTCCTATGGACACTCGCTCATGGGGTTTAGAAAGAGTATATGAAAGGAAGCTTGCGGGACGCTTTTCAGAGGGACATTTCTGTTTGTGTTCAGGGTATGGACTCTTCGGTTGATTTTGCTTGTATATCATGTAAAGTGGTTCGTTTTGTGATAATTTTGCATGTTGTTATTTGTGTGTGCATATGCTGTGCTGGATTTTGCCACATTAAACACGTTGTCTGAATTTGTCCTGGTTTTCTTCTGTACGCAAACAGACCAAAAATAAAATGAAACATTTTAGTTTTGGTTAACTCCAGGATTGACTGGTCCATTATGTTACCTTGACTTACTTTTCCTTCATTTGACATATGGCAAACTTGATTTACTGTAATATATAGTTTATACACTGAAGAAACAAATTCAGTGTGGACAATTTTCACTCAGAAATTGCAAATTTAAAAATTACTTTCAAAGAAATTGCAAGTAGCCTAACACATTGATTTGAATGTGAAATTTTGAGGTAGAAAAATTTATGAAAAAAAGTTATCTTTCTTTTATTTATGGCTAGATCCTTCCCCAATTAAACTTATTACATATTTGCCTGTCCTTTTTAGTGTAGGTCTACACTGTACAGTATGAAGTGTTACTATTAATTCGCCCCTGACAGTTGCATACAGCGTTCAAACAGCAGAGAGCAGCAGTGCTCATCCTGGCTGATGGCTTTCTTTCACAGCAGGTCAGAAACTCTTCTACTTGTTCTATACCGTCACAAGCTGAACTGGAAGGTACACAACTGAATTTTGTTTTAGGCTACATTAGAACTGATGACAAACGCCGTGTTAACACCGTTCCATTTCTGACGTAGGACTACTTGTTCATCATGTGAGAAGTAGCGCGAGCGCTTGAAGTAGCCTACGTCATAAAAAGAACCAAACATCATCGTCTGGAATTTGTCGTGATCGCGCCACATTCAGTCTCAACAACGCCGAATTTTAAAATGGGTTCTACTTGCTTTTGTTGCATTTTGTTTTGTCCGGTGTAACGTTAGACATGGTGCAATCTTCTAAATTGTCTAGCAGGGGTGTCTAAACTCGGTCTTGGAGAGCCTCTGTCTTGCAGAGTTTAGCTCAAACCATGACCGAACTCACCTTTTTGCAATTGCCTAGTAACTCTGAAGATTTTGAATAGCTCTTTGAGGTGTGTTTGATAAGGGTTGGGACTAAACCCTTTGAGGAACCCTGATCTAAAGTTCTAAAATGGCAATGATTTTATCACCATTGTGGTTAGTAGAACATTATTACTTGAGCATTGCCAGTTGCTCTGATGAAATCGTACCCGTTGCGGGGCGTTTAATGGGATTTGGAAGACTGAGCTTGGCTGAGTGTTCGATGAGCTATTCTGAGCATTCGGGACGCTGCCATGGACTCTAATTGGGCATGCGAAAACTATCCTCTGCAAATCCCTTCCAGTGCATCTCAGCAAATCTCCGGGCCTTCCCTCACCCAGCCTTGTCCCAAGAGCATCCTGCAGGACATCCCTGGCTATTGGTGCGTTCAAGTTCTCCTGGGAAGTTCATATGTACGAGTCGTGTTTAGCACTGTCGTCAGCGAAAGATGGCGGTGTACCTTCTATTAATTAACTAAACAAAAAAACTGCAGGATTTAACTACTTCTAGAAAACAAAAACGAAGAATGTGCATCAATGTGTTTTTAATTCATTTATGAAGCCACTGCAAACTTTATCGTTACATATTATATTGTTATATTGCTATTATATTTTGTGCAGGTTATAATGCTGCCTTGACATGCTATTGGAAATTTCCTAATTCCCACTTCTGAAGTGATTACGTCACATTCAAGTGCTTTCTTGTTGTCATAAATAACATGAATCATGGAGGACACCGGGTTTATTCATGCCGATTAGTTGGGAAAATCTGATAATATTTAGCATCCCATTCATTTACAACCATAAACATTCACTACGTTATCAAAATGATCCCCAAGCTTCCCAGTGGTAAATATGACTTGAGTTCATGTCCAATTTAAAAAAAATTAAACTCGTATTTACGATAATGGCATGTGAAGGCAGCAAAAGCTTATTTAGTTGTAAATAAAAACGCATGACAATGTCACACTATAATACCTATATTGTTGTATTCCGCCATGTTTCTCACTGACACATCCCCATCGGGCCTTAAAGAAAATCCCGAGCTTCCCACTTGTATTTACGACTTTGTGGTGGCATTCATACGCGCTCAACTCGCGAATACGATCTTTCCGGCATGACTTGAACGCACCATATGAGTGCATTATCATGAAGAGAAGTTCCCGGGAGGACATCTGATAACACAATGGGGACATCGATTAGTGGCGAATGCGTAAAAAAGCTTGCTTCAAAGACATGTTACACCAAAACTATATTTATTCCTTGTTTTTCACTCTACCCCAGAGGTGCATTCAAGATTGTACATTTGCACAGGCCAATGGGCTTGAAATAAAACATCCAACTTACACATACAAATACCCTTACCCAGACACGTACTCGAAACTGAGTAAACTGTCCAGTCATAAATGAGATCATATAAAAAAGTTCAGGTGAGAAAGTTGTGAGCTGTTGTGAGTTCTGGTTCCTTGAATATGGAAGGGTCTTGGTCAGATGAAAATTTAAGCCTTTACAAGAGCAGCAAACTCTGTGAGATGAGACAAAGATGAGACAGAGATCAGACTACCATTAGTCAATATAGCAAGTATCACCATTTTCATTTCCAAATATCGTCAAGGGTCTGCCTTTGTTGTTGTTGTGAAATTTGGTTGTAAATTCTTTTTTTGACGACTTGTTAGTTAGGTAAAATAATTTAACTAGCTAACATGGATCTTGTTGAAATTACCAGAACAAATTGTGATAGTCTTGGTAGCATCCATGACAATGGGTTGAAAATGTTATAGCAAAATTGTCTTTGTAAAGAAAAATGAAACATTTTATGAAAAAAACAACAAATAATGTATATGTGCAGAAAAAGTATAATCATGAATATACAGTGCTGGTCAGAATTATTTGCCCCCTTGGTAAATTTGATCAAAGATGGCTGTAAAAAATAAATTTGATATTTTATTTTAAAAAATGCATAAATCTAACCTTTTATTGAAGTAAAAGAATTGGAAGTGGGGGGGGGAAATCACACTATGAAATAATTGTTTTTTCTCCAAAACACGTTGCGAACAATTATTTCCCCCCTTTTATTAAATACTTCTTGCAAACTCCTTTTTCCAAGAGAACAGCTCTGAGTTTTCTCCTATAATGCCTGATGAGTTTGGAGAACACCTGACAAGAGATGAGAGACCATTCCTCCATACAGAATCTCTCCAGATCCTGCAGATTCCCAGATCCATGTTGTTGCTCCTTCTCTTCAGTTCAGCCCACTCATCTTCTATAGGGTTCAGGTCAGGGACTGGGATGGCCATTGCAGATGCTTGGTTTTGTGCTCAGTGACCCATTTTTGTTTCGATTTCGATGTTTGTTTTTGGATCTCTGCTAGAAATCTTATAACGGGCCATGTTTGGATCTTCCAGCAGGACAGTGATTCAAAAACAAACATCGAAATCAAAACAATAAGGGTCACTGAGCACAAAACCAAGCATCTGCAATGGCCATCCCAGTCCCTGACCTGAACCATATAGAAGATGAGTGGGCTGAACTGAAGAGAAGAAGCAACAACATGGATCTGGGAATCTGCAGGATCTTGGATAGATTCTGTATGGAGGAATGGTCTCTGATCTCTTGTCAGGTGTTCTCCAATTATTTATTGATTATTCGCTATATATCGCACGGATCAGGGGAGGAAATGGATGTAAAGTGCCGATAGTTGGCGCATAATGCCATCTAGTGACTTTTACTGACTTTTCTAGCAGGCTTTAGCTGCTTTCCAGTGAACATAGTTGGCAAACCACGTTTTCTCACCAAAAAGGCAACGTCCACTACACCGAAACTTAATGTAAAGCACGCAGGAGCTTAAGCTTCCTATCTCAATGTGAGTTCAACTCTTTATAGATTGTCATTTTTTATTTACCGTCAACTCCAAGCATGCCGTCACCGTCACTGTCACCAGCAGCAAGGAAGGTCTTGGTCTCTTTGTCGGTCAGTGCCCTGGCACCAGCCTTGAAGTTCTGCAGGAACAGCCTACAGAAAGAGCACAGGCCTGCTATGAAGCCCAAAACTAACTTTCATTGGACATTTTTCCCATGTAAACAATGTGTTAAGAGTCTCACTTCAGCTCCTCCTCCTCAATGAAGCCACTTTTGTCCTGGTCAATGATGAAGAAAGCCTTCTTGACATCATCGGAGGACTTGGCTGACAGGCCGACCTTGGCGAAGAAGGACTTGTAGTCAAAGGAGTCAGGAGCTGTGGAGAGAGAGGATTCATCTGATCAAACTATTGTTATGTTACTTTTACAGTAACCCAGCTTACAGGGAACGCTCTCAGAAGAACAAACATTTTGGCAAGGTTCTCTTGAAGTTATGAACAAACGTTATAGTGACGTTAATAGACCGTTCTTTCAGGGTTGTCTGGTCTTTAATTATGAAGATAACCCTGAATGAACGTTCTATCGATGTTTCTGGATACTGGTTACTCTAGCATTAGCACAAAAATGTTTTTAAAGGAAACTTCTTCTGACATTTTTCAAATGGAACTACTTGTTTTAGAACCTTCAGAGAACATTCAAAAGTAACATTTCCATAACGTTTGAAGAGTGATGAAATGGAATTTTCACTTGACGTTTGCAAAACCCCGCCAAAAAAAGAGTCTGGCTATCTAAACATTCAGAGAGTATTCAGAAATAGCGTTTTCATATGTAAATGGGAATGTTTGCAAAGCAGTCTTATAGAGCATTATTTTGTTAGCTGGGAAGGAAGCCACTATATATTACTTTTAAAGTAAAAAAAATTCACATGCTTTTCTTATTATTACTATTTTTCACATCTTAGCATGGCAGTCATCAAATACATTTTAGAATAAAAGTATTCAGAAATACTATGTAGAAGTTTATGGAACAAAAGAAGTTCCATAAAAAAAAAATCCATAGTATTTCTGTGTATATGCTGGCCACTTGTTGACTGTTTTTCCCCCCTCAATATCCTGTCCAATTAATTTATGAAAAATGAGTTATATTTATGAAAATTTGAATATTCATTAATATTTTAGTTTTGAAAGAGAAATTCAACTTCCACAAAACAAATTTTAAGCATTTAAGCAGAAGGTCTTTAGATCATGTTTATAAATATACTAAATAATATAATATCATATAATAATATAATATAATTGCTAAAAATTACAGTTTAGTCTGTATTACATGTATTAAAAATTTAATATTTATTAATATTTTTGTTTTGAAAAATAAATTCAACTTCTACAAATCAAATTTAGGCAGAAGTCTTTAGATCATGTTTCTAAATAGCCTAAATAATATAATAATATAATATAATTGCTATAAACGGCTTTCTTTAGTGTTATATCTGATATATATCTAATAATATATTAATTTGTTTCATTATATCTCTTCCACATCATTTGTTTGTTTCGGATTTCATGCGTCTATATTTAGTCATGGTTCTTCTGTATGATATTTATTAAAATGTAGATATTTATTAATATTTTTGTTTTGAAACAAAAATTCAACTTCTACAAAACAAATTTAGGCATTTAGACAGAAGTCTTTAGATCATGTTTCTATATAGCCCAAATAATGTAATATAATTAGTGTAATATAATCACTATAAATGACTTTCTTTTATGTTATATCTGATATATATCTTATAATATATTCATTTAATTATGCCTCTTCAACATCACCATATCCTGTCCAATTCGTTTCTTTTGTATTATATTTATTAAAAAATAAATATGTATGAATATTTTTGTTTAAAAAAGAAATCCAACTTCTACAAAACAAATTTCATGTATTTAGGCAGAAGTCTTTGGATCATGTTTCTAAATAGCCCAATATAATATAATATAATATAATATAATATAATATAATATAATATAATATAATATAATTAATATAATATTGTTATAAATCACTCTATTTAGTGTTATATTGGATATCTTATAATATATGAATTTGTTTCATTACACCTTTGTTTGTTTTGGATTTCATCATGTGTCTATATTTACTCACATATATCAAATCTTCAGATTAAATTTCACTTCAAATCATTAGCAAGCGCTCTGTAACGCTTCACAGATCATTAGTTCGTGTGCATTCACACCGTCAGAAACGGCAGGAAACATTATCCGGCCAGAAACCGTTTGGCTCATCTCTTTTCATATCTGAATGCACATGAGCTACTGAGCAGTGGTCGTTGATGTCTTCTCAGTGCCAGTCTATCATCTAGTGTTTTCCCAGATGTGGGATCCCCTGCAATCTGAGACGATCACGTGATGTCTTACCCTGGCAGGCGGCGATGGCAGCGTCCACATCAGCTGCGGCGAGCATAACGGCAACGGCCATTCTTCTGCTTCTGAATAAGCTGCAAAACAGCATAGAGTGAGAAGAACAATTCACAAATGAGTCCAATAACTTATGCCATGCATTATAGAAAGAAATTAAATTCTGTATGTATTCCCCCATCAGTGCCACACATGCATCATGAACTACTCTGATTCGAAGTGCCTGCTTTTCCTCTTTCACACGTGCATTGACGTTATTCACAACCCCCTATTTCCTCTAGTTATCCTCAGAGTTCAAGCAATCGACATTTAAGTGTCCAAGTTCTGTGGTCTTCATCGCCCGCATCCATCGCGGGACGTGTGACCCGGAGCACCAATACCAACACAGCATATTCCCATCAAGTCCCTGTCCGTGACTGATCCTAAAGCATGAGTGTGTCAGATGAATCGATCCACTTGCACTCACCTTGCGCTTGTCTAAGGCGAGTGAAAAAGCGAAGGAGTTAGTCGAGGTGTGAGGTGCACTTCTGCGGCTCCCGGTTTATATACCCCTCAGCCTCACCATTTACAGGAATTCGATGCTCAGTAACGGATAGCTCTAGGTTTGGAATAGTGTCGAAAAAATGTGTCCAGTAGACTAGTCAAGTCGGGCTATTTTTAGTCTCACAAACCATGTGTGGGACCCTATAGATCATGAGGCCCTTCCTCGGGTTAAACTGCCGTCCCTTTCCCTGCCTCATCATCCCGATTTAAGATTTGGGGAGACTCCCATCTGTTGATTGCTTTCATTCGTCCCCGATCGAACATTTAGTGGACAAAGGGACTGATGAACACATCAGATATATGCATGTTTGATTGACGGGGATCGTGTTTCTCTTCCAGGTCAGAAACTCAAAGCCCATAAATCATGTCAGAAGTATGCGTTCATGTCGCATGAGATATATGATTGCTTTCAGTGTTCATATTGAATTCTTACATTTGCATGAATCAGACTGTGCAATCTGAAACCTTCATTACAATGTAAAACACAGATTGAGTCATTGCTCATCTTAACTGATGAGTTTAAATTCATGTTATTTTGATAGTATAATTTTATTTATTTTATTCTTCTGATATTTTATCTTGTCTTATCTTATCATATTTTTTTACATTTTTTTATTCGATCTTATATCTCATCATATTTTATTTTTAATCTTATATTATATTTGATCATATCTTATCATTTTATCTTATATCTTATCTTGTTGTATTTTATTATTTTATTTTATTTTTATAGTCTTATATCATATTGTATTTATATATATATATTATATCTTATTTTATCAATTTATCATTTATTTTTTATTTTACATTATAGCTTTTCTTATTGTATTTATATCTTATATTTTATATATTATCTAATCTTGTTATTATTTTATCTTCTATATTGTCTTATTATCGTATTTTATTTTTCATTTTTTCATTTCGTCTTTGGCTATATCTGATCTTATCATATTTTATTATTTAATTGTATGTTTTATTTAATATTTCATCTTATCGCATTTTATTTTATTATCTTATTTTAAGAAAAACTGTATTCTTTTTTTATTGTGTAATATCTTATATTTTAAATTATTTCATTTTTGTCTTATTTTTTATATTACTTCTTATTATATATATATTTTTTTTATTTAATATATTTTCTTATCCTGTTTTATGTAATCTTATATCATATCTTTATTTTTTATTTGATCTTATTGATTTTTATATAATTTTTTATATGATATTACCTTATTCTATCTTATCATATATATATATATATTACTGGTGTTGTTATTGTGATATTTGTATTGTTGTGATGCCATCTGTTTCATAAACTTGAAAGGTATAAAAAGATCCCATGAAGCAAAGAATTCCCGCACTTCACTTTATTGAGCAGTTTCATTTCCAACGATCACTATAGTTACAGAAGCAAGTTTTTATTTAATTTTATTCCTAAACATGATTTGCACATTTTCTACAAAGACATAGCCTACTAAACATAATTTAATTAGCAACTCATAAAACATAAGAATGAATCACAGATCATACATGCAAATAAAGAAGAGAGAATCATAAAAACACAGTTCATGTCAGTCAAGACAATCACCCCATTTTCAATTCAGCAGGCTGCAGAATTCTGAGGGGCAAAAAAAGAGAGAGAGAAAAATAAGTGAACTGTCCAATCAGCTAAATCACTTGATACGGTCCCAGACAGCAACATAGTGTCGGCCCAAATCCGGTTCGTGTTGAATCCACATGTACCAGATGTGGCCCGGATCAGGGCCGACACTATTATGTTGCTGTCTGGGCGTCACATTAATTTAAGTAAATTAAGTGGGCACACCCTGTAAATATCAAAGTGTGGATGTTTCTCACATGCAAATCTAATCCTTCCTTCCCATACAGAGTCAAAAACCCTGCCGGAAAGACATTGCCCTGGGAGAAAGAGAATTCCCAGTCTTTCAAGATAATCAGTACATGTGTGCGTGTGTTAATGGGAGCAGAATTGGTCTGATTCTCATGTGTAGAGCTGATTAATTCCCCAGGCTAACAGAGGAACCAGACAGTGAACGAGGAGCCCAGGTTTCTATAGGAGTACGGCTCCCAAAAGGCCAGTTCAACTGTTGATTTGGCTATACCTTCCATCCCGATTTTGCCGTCTCCATCTCTGTCCCCAGCCGCCAGGAGGGTGTTGGTCTCAGCCTCCGTGAGCTCTCTGGCCCCCGAGGAGAAGTTCTGGAGGAAGCGTCTGGAGACCCAAGCAAAGAACAGCACAACAATCAGAGAGGGCTTCATGTGGCGCCTTCATAATGTCCCTCGCAATACAAACAATGCTTTACTTCAGCTCCTCTTTTTCGATGAATCCACTCTCGTCCTGGTCCAGGGCCTTGAACACCTTCTCCCTGTCGGAAGAGGCTTTACCCATCAGACCCACTTGTTCAAAGAACGACTTGTAGTGGAACGTTCCTGGGGCTGAAAGACAAAAATATGATAAACAAAATGGAGTATTATATATTAAGGCCTACAATTTAGATGGATGTATTTGAATTTCATATAGGCCTAAACTTTCTATCCAAGTGGATTACACAGTTTGATCATAAACTTAATGTGATAATTGATGAATAATCATACATGAATGAATAATCCGGTTTAGCTATATATGTATCATCCATAAATTAAATTTGTTTTAATCTCATACATTTTAACTATTTGATGCTTGTTCCACAGCCATACATTGTAAAATGTGGCATCCCGCAAATGTTAGTGCTGTTTCTACATTAACCCATAAAATGTATTTTGTTGGTATAAATGAATCTGTTTAGGTTGATTCAGCCATGTTGTTCAAAGCATTGCTGGTACAAGAAACGATAGATTGTTGCCTGCCTCTTTAAATGCTGGAGCTCTTCTTAGCAGGAAGAATTCTGATTGGCTGGCAATGTTTTTATCGTTCATCAGCTGAAGAAAATCGTTCTAAAAGTGATTCCCACTATATCATTACTCTGTGGTTATCATTATTCCTGTGGTGTGCACTATTCTCTATTCTCTACTTACTCTATAGTCCTTAAAACTATAGGCTAGTTAATTTACTGTAGATGTAACCATTTTAGGTTACAATATAAAAAAAAAACATTAAATATGCAAATGTGATTAAAAACTAATTAGTTAGGCTATATTATATATATTGCATATATACATGCTTTTGTGTGCCATTGTTAGGAATATTACAGTAGCGTGATCTTGATCTGAGATGTATATAGCTGGTGTGAGTGTGTATGATCTTGGATGCTCGGCACAAACACACTGGTATCCTGATGGCAACTGCTCCCAGTCTCCAGCTGCCTGGATACCTGGATCTGCCCATTCCCAATGCACCTGTGTGTGTGTGTGTGTGTGTTTACACATTTATAAACCGCTTATAAATCATACTAGGTGATAGAGGAAGGGTTAGTGTATAGAAGTTTGTACTATGTCTATGGAAAGTACCCATACAACTTGAAAACAAAATGTGTGTGTGTGTGTGTGTGTCTCTCTCTCACCTTGACAAGCCTGGATAGCTGCTGCAATGCTGTCTTGTTTCAGGAGTCCTGCGAGTGCCATGATTCTTCACCAAAAGGTTCTATAAATACACATTAAAATTAAAGAACCAGTAAGGACCAAATCAAGCATGTTGAAATCTGCATGTGTTAAAATGTGCATCATCATACAGTGGAATATTTAGAAACTTTTTTTGCATAGAAAATACATGAACAAAGATGATGTTGAACTCACATAAATCTCTGAATTGATCTTGGAAAATGTAAGGATGCAATAAATCTCCGAATTGACCTTGGGGAAATGTAAGGATGCAATGCAATGAGAAATGTGACAACTGACATCACTAACAACAAGTTCAATTCGGCAGTGAAATGAATGTGAAGATTCAAGAAGCAGGCACTACTAACCTTTGGACCGGCTGTAGAAGTGACGATGAATCCTCGGCTGTATCCTTTGAAACAATGAAGACACAGAGAGTCTCTCCTGCAGTTCTGGGACCAAAAGTGCACAGAGAGAGAGACACTCTTGCCCTTAAACCCACGGAGGCCTTCCTCACCACAAAACACCTCCCTCCTCATTAGCTGATCCAAGCGCATCGTTTCTGATCGCTATTGGCTTGAAAATAAGTTTTTTTGCATATGCTCGTGAAGGACTCGGAGGTCATTGGCTCTGGTTTACTACTGAGACCTGGAATGGATGGTTTCCTTAGTTCTAGTTTGTGAAGGATGCTTAGTTTTTTTTTAGTTTTTTTATTAACTTCAATTTTAGAAAAGGGTAGAAATCACAAATAAGTAATCAACATATACATAACAATATACAAAAATACAACACATAAAAAGAATACAATACAATTTTGCCAGGGGAAGCTTACGGACCATTACAAAGAGAAAGAAGACCATATGTTGACAGTTTTAATTGCCTTTTTGTTGTTGGAACCAGAAATCAGATTAATATAATGTGCAACTTCGTGGAGAAACAGTACAAAATTAGGGGTTTTAGCGCTAAATTTGGACTTATGAATGTGAAATTTTGCCAGAAGAATTAATACATTTATAATGAAGTACCTCTTATCTTTAGTTTGATTTTCATAAAATCAAAACACAACATTCTTCCATAATAAGGCAAAGTCTTTATAAATATGGTCAATTATGAATCTGCTGAAATTTTTTGCCAAAATGTTCTGGTGTGTGAGCAATACCAAAAGAGATGCAAAACAGTTTCTGGGTGATCTTCACAAATAGAACATTTTGTATTGATGTCTCTTTTAAATTTAACCATGTAATGATTAGCAGGGTAATATTTGTGAATTATTCTGAAAGATACTTCTTTCACCTTATTTACTATCAAGTATCTGTGAGGAATCATCCAAACCTTTTTCCAGTCAATGCCATTTACAAATCGGTTCCAATAAAACGTAACATTTGGAATAGATACAATTTCTGTCTGAAATAGTGCTCGAACATTCTTATTATTTTGAGGTATTTGGGAAAAACAGACTTTTCCAACTGGTGATTCAGCCACATCAGGGAGGGAGACAGAAGTAAGCGGAAGTCTGCTAGTACACCTAAAAAGCATGATTACGCCTGATGGAATGGCGTCAAATACAATTGCAAATTATCTTGGCGTAACTGGGATGTTATATGTTGATAAAAATTCACTATAGGAGAAAAGTCGCCCCTCTCCATTAAATAGCTGGTCCACCAGCAGAATGAAGGATGCTTAGTTGTGAAACCAAATTACACATCACTTTACAAATAAAACATAGAATCAACGTAGAAAAGTTAATGATGATGAGCTGAGGTGGACTTATATATTTGGAAAATAAATATAAAAAAAAATCAAATACTAATATATTTGTTCCTGTGAGGCATTTTTACACATGTAACACTACATGTTATAATAAAAGTATTTTCCAATCCAAATGACTTTTAACATCAGTTTCTGTCATTTCTACTCAAAGATTTAACCTGACGATCAGTGAAATATAAAAACTGGTTGGATACAAAGAACTTTTTCATATAAACTGTAACTATGGCGCCATTTTGACTACTAAAAGCCTTTAGACAGCAATTGAAAGTTGAAGCTTGAAATGTGAAGTGTATATGATTTGCTTATATTTCATAGCTTTAACAATAATTAATGGCAAACTTTTGTTTATATTTCAGAGGTTTTTCATTTGCATGCCTTCAGGTTTTTAATTTTATTTCAAGCACCCCAGAAAAGTATCTGTAAACCCTAACACTCAAAATAATTAATTGGTTTGAGTAGAGCCAACATAAATTAAACAAATGAGTTCAATCAAATTAACTTTTATGAGTATTGTAAACAAAATTTTTTGTGTTATTAACTTGATTCTTTTAATTTAGACTAACTTAAATTTAACTGAAACCGTGCCGGGATTTCTATTTCCCAGCATGCTTTGCCATGACACTCAAAGGGAGAGTACAGTCAGTGCTAAAATTAAGTTTAATATAATGTTCTGCTTACTTAAAGTTTGAATTTATTTACTTACAAAATTCGGGTTTACCGTGATATCTTAGATTTAAAGGCCATGGAAAATGTATACTTACGCATTTGTGGGTTTGTGGGTTGCTAACGTGATATAGTGAAGATACAGTCATGTGAAAAAGAAAGTGCACCCTTTTGAATTCTATGGTTTTAAGTATACTGAATATATCAGGAGCCCCATGACTTAATTAAAAAATCATCTGGGGCCGTTTTCACAAAACATCTTAAGGCTAAAAAAAACTTGCCGATTTAGGAGAACCTCTTAAAAATAATGGGTGTGACAGTCCTAATTTTAGGACTCCTTCATTTTTAATGAGTATTTCACTAAGAATTTTTGCGCTAAAACCAGCTCCTAAATCAGTGAAAAGTTAGGGGTATTCAAGAGGACTCCTAAGACCAAATCACAAACAATCCTAAAATGGCTGTTGTCAGCAATCCACCCAAAAACACTAAACACCATTGAGGCAAGGGACGATCAAGCCTTTTCTTCATAAAGGCAATATTTTGATTTATGAAATAACATAAAGGTGCATTTATGTAGGCGATATGCAATGAATGATGGAGAATAAAATGCTGTAGTCAAGTTATCGTCTGCGCTGATAGACGTGTGTGCAGCTCGAGTGACCCGAGTTCAGTTCCAGCTCGTGGACCTCTCACTTTTCTCTCTTCCACTTCTCTGCCTGTCTACTCACTGTCCTATCATAATATAAAAGGCAAAAATAAATCTTTAATAAATAAATAATTAAAAAATAAAATAATGGCCTGTGGCTATTGTTTTCACTAGTTCGAATAGAGTAAACAAGTAAAATAAGCATATTTGGTGTGCTGTCCGAGGGGATTGAGGGAACCGAGTTCTGAATTTAGTCCAAACCCAGAGTTCCTGCCATATCCCGGCTGGGCCAACAGTGAGGAGTCGGGGTGGCTGCAGAAAATTGTCGAGGAAACTAGGTGAGTCATCTGTGTATGTAGCTGAACAATAGCAATTCGATGAATATATAATTGGACACTTTATCCTACATTTTAAAATCTTTATTTGAATATGGCAACATGATACCTCGTTCTACAATATTTCTATGATCAAATCACTGACAGAAACCCCTCCCCCATCAGACACACATGTCTATGTGGTGTTTTTAATATGGTTTAAGCATGTGCAAATTCATGTCAACACCATTGCTGAGTATTTTCTCCTTAAAACTGCAGTGAACCAAATACAGTCTCAAAAACACGATTTGAAACCATGTAACCAATCAGGTCAACATTGTGTAATTATCAGTCTCCCACAATGAATTTTGTACTGCTCTTCTTTACAACCTTGCTTCAGTTCATTGAAGTCTGTGGCATCTGTTTATGCAGCTTTCTTACAGTCTATTTTAAAGACTTTTAAAGGACTTTGACTGGGTCACTGAAACAATTTGATTGTAGTCTTTTTCAGTCATCCTGTTGTAGATTTGCTGGTGTTCTTGGGATCATTGTCCTGCTGGACGACCCAGTTTCGGTCAAGCTTTAGATTTCGAACAGATAGTCTCACATTTGACTCTAGAATACTTTGGTTTACAGAGGAGTTAATGTCCCAAAATCATCGCCCCTCCATCAGTGTGATGGACAGTTGGTATGAGGGGTTTGTGCTGATATGCTGTGTTTGGTTTAAGCCTAGCTTAGTGCTGTGCATTATGGCCAAACATCTCCACTCTGGTCTAATCTGTCTGAAGGACATTGTTCCCAAAGTCTTGTGGTTTGTTCAGATGCAACTTTGCAAACTTTTGTGACATTTAGCCTAGCTAAGTCCTACTTATACTTTAAACCACAATTTTCAGTACAAAAACCCCCCAGCAACAAGGTGTTTTACCCTATATAGCCTATATCTTTAACTTACAGCTGTTGCTGAAAAGCTATTGATTCATTCACCTTAACCAAAAAGTCCCAAAATATATAATAATTCCAGAGACTTTTATTCATCAGCATCATTCACATTTGATCAAATCACTTCAAAATCAGCCTTTTGTCATTGCGTTATGAACTCATCAAGACAATTTTGTAATGCATTGGGTGTTAAAAATTTTAGGAAAGTAGGCTACTATGGGATTTGTAATACATCAATAATTATGATTATTATCTCCTATATAGATATGGATGAATAAGAGGCTTATGTGCTAAAACAAATCTGTAATCCCTCTATAATTATTCGGTTGCCTACAGCATGTTATGACAGTTCCACGGTTTCCTCCTAAAACAGGTTTGGCGTTGCTCATCATAGTCAACACTTTTTTGGTAGTTTTTTCTCATCTCATCTCATCTCATCTCATCTCATCTCATCTCATCTCATCTCAATGACATGGCCAGACTGTGTGTCATTCTAAACGCTGTCAGTTTCTGTCACCAACGCCCTCGCGTGCGGCGTGCTTGCGTGACGCGGGCGGCGCGTGACGTCACGAGACATGGCGCTCGTGCGGAAAAGAGATGCTGGACTACTGTGTTTACTGCGCTTTTGATTTTTCCACGAACCCGGGAGTATTACAATGCAGGAAAAAGACACATCATCGCATTTAATGGTCCTAGAGAAGTAGTAAACGAACGGGCGGTTTCAAACGATGAGAATTAATCGTAAATAAGACGCCGGTAGTGGTTAGCATTAGCTTAGCTCGATGAACATCACAGCACTGTTGTGTTAGCTAACGCTCATAACACGACATATGACTAATATCGCACAACATGAGTCTTTGACACGGCGGATATGACAATATAGATGCACATATACATAGATGAGCCAATGCAGGCGTCTTTCGTGTTATTTATTTAGATGTAACGTTAATAGCTGTTTATTGGTAGTTGAGCTAGTGGATTAGCTGCAGTGGTGAGGATGGAGGCTCTTCGTGCAGGTGTGTGTTTACTTGGATTTGCCACACTCACACAAGCTGCTCCAGTCTCAAAAACACACGGAGGTAAGATGTAGAGCACATTATAATGTGTGTTTGATCATGTTTTACTCATGTTGTCATTTATGAAAGTTGTGTTGGGTGTGTAGACCTTATTTACATGGTACTCCAAAGTAGGGCTAATCAATATTTTAGATGTCACGGACCCCCAAAATGCAAGGGACCCCCATCCTAAAATTGAAATGGCAGCTTTATAGTTTAATGTGTTAAGGCCCTTTATAAAAACTAATAATATTATACAAAAGAATGTGGGGAATATTTAGCTTATCTTACGTTAGATTACTTTCTCATTTGTTCTAGTCTACTTATTTTGGCATGGCACTTAATAAGTATATGCTAACACAGTACTATCACGGGACATGTCCTAAACCATGTTAATACCATGTTAGTCTTTTGTTATGGTGTCAGTAGGTCAGTTGACAGCTGACCTGTCTGTAAACAAACCACCTTGACCGTGATCAAAACTACCAGCAGATAAACTGGTAATCCAACGCTAATCCAATACGCCCATTGTCTTGGAACTGGAAATACGTGCATTGATGACTGATCACACTCATACGTTAAATGATTCCTGCTTTTAGAAGTATGAGCACTTTAATGAGTCAGAAGTCAGTATTGTGTAATGGGTAGAGATTGTAAACCTTTGTGTTGGCCTTCTGAATCATTCTGATATATTAGGGATGCACTTATGCACCAAAATGAAAATTCTGGCCTGGAATTGAAAATCAAAGATGCACTCGGGCCAAAACCAAAAATAAATGAATTAATAATCAATTAATTAATCAAACTTATTTGATAAACAACACTCAAATAGCTAAAATAGTTGTACAAACATTTAAATTGTACATAAAGTAGTTTTTATATCAACATTTTAATAATAAAATTGTTTCTAATCCACTTTTTTTTTGTAAAATATAAACATTTAAATGACAATAAACTGTATTGTATGGAAGCCCGTTTCCGCCATAGTTGAGAAAAAAAAGATTATCTAAGTCATAATAATGAGAAAGTTTCTCATAATAATGAGATGTTAAGTCATTATTATCAATGAGAAACTTTCTCGAAATAATGACTTAACATCTCATAATAATGAGAAACTTTCTCGTAACAATGACTTAACATCTCGTAATAATGAGAAACTTTCTCGTAACAATGACTTAACATCTCGTAATAATGAGAAACTTTCTCGTAATAATGACTTAGCATCTCTTAATAATGAGAAACTTTCTCGTAATAATGACTTAACATCTCATAATAATGAGAAACTTTCTCGTAACAATGACTTAACATCTCGTAATAATGAGAAACGTTCTCGTAACAATGACTTAACATCTCTTAATAATGAGAAACTTTCTCGTAATAATGACTTAACATCTCGTAATAATGAGAAACTTTCTCGTAATAATGACTTAACATCTCATAATAATGAGAAACTTTCTCGTAACAATGACTTAACATCTCGTAATAAAGAGAAACTTTCTCATAATAATGACTTAACATCTCGTAATAATGAGAAACTTTCTCGTAATAATGACTTAACATCTCGTAATAATGAGAAACTTTCTCGTAACAATGACTTAACATCTCGTAACAATGACTTAACATCTCGTAACAATGACTTAACATCTCGTAATAATGAGAAACTTTCTCGTAATAATGACTTAATATCTCGTAATAATGAGAAACTTTCTCGTAATAATGACTTAACATCTCGTAATAATGAGAAACTTTCTCGTAATAATGACTTAACATCTCATAATAATGAGAAACTTTCTCGTAATAATGACTTAATATCTCGTAATAATGAGAAACTTTCTCGTAATAATGACTTAACATCTCGTAATAATGAGAAACTTTCTCGTAATAATGAGAAACTTTCTCGTAATAATGACTTAACATCTCGTAATAATGAGAAACTTTCTCGTAACAATGACTTAACATCTCGTAATAATGAGAAACTTTCTCGTAACAATGACTTAACATCTCGTAATAATGAGAAACTTTCTCGTAATAATGACTTAATATCTCGTAATAAACGGAAACTTTCTCGTAATAATGACTTAACATCTCGTAATAATGAGAAACTTTCTCGTAATAATGAGTTAACATCTCATAATAATGAGAAACTTTCTCGTAATAATGAGTTAACATCTCATAATAATGAGAAACTTTCTCGTAATAATGACTTAACATCTCGTAATAATGAGAAACTTTCTCGTAATAATGACTTAACATCTCGTAATAATGAGAAACTTTATCGTAATAATGACTTAACATCTCATAATAATGAGAAACTTTCTCGTAATAATGACTTAACATCTCGTAATAATGAGAAACTTTCTCGTAATAATGACTTAACATCTCATAATAATGAGAAACTTTCTCGTAACAATGACTTAACATCTCGTAATAAAGAGAAACTTTCTCATAATAATGACTTAACATCTCGTAATAATGAGAAACTTTCTCGTAATAATGACTTAACATCTCGTAATAATGAGAAACTTTCTCGTAACAATGACTTAACATCTCGTAATAATGAGAAACTTTCTCGTAACAATGACTTAATATCTCGTAATAATGAGAAACTTTCTCGTAATAATGACTTAATATCTCGTAATAATGAGAAACTTTCTCGTAATAATGACTTAACATCTCATAATAATGAGAAACTTTCTCGTAATAATGACTTAACATCTCATAATAATGAGAAACTTTCTCGTAACAATGACTTAACATCTCGTAATAAAGAGAAACTTTCTCATAATAATGACTTAACATCTCGTAATAATGAGAAACTTTCTCGTAATAATGACTTAACATCTCGTAATAATGAGAAACTTTCTCGTAACAATGACTTAACATCTCGTAATAATGAGAAACTTTCTCGTAACAATGACTTAACATCTCGTAATAATGAGAAACTTTCTCGTAACAATGACTTAATATCTCGTACTAATGAGAAACTTTCTCGTAATAATGACTTAACATCTCGTAATAATGAGAAACTTTCTCGTAATAATGACTTAACATCTCATAATAATGAGAAACTTTCTCGTAATAATGACTTAACATCTCGTAATAATGAGAAACTTTCTCGTAATAATGACTTAACATCTCGTAATAATGAGAAACTTTCTCGTAATAATGACTTAACATCTCATAATAATGAGAAACTTTCTCGAAATAATGACTTAATATCTCATAATAATGAGAAACTTTCTCGAAATAATGACTTAATATCTCGTAATAATGAGAAACTTTCTCGTAATAATGACTTAACATCTCGTAATAATGAGAAACTTTCTCGTAATAATGACTTAACATCTCGTAATAATGAGAAACTTTCTTGTAATAATGACTTAACATCTCATAATAATGAGAAACTTTCTCGAAATAATGACTTATTTTCTCGCACTTCTACGCTTGCGCAAAGCAGTGGAACAGAAGGGAGTGGCACGCTAGCGACATCCGCTGGTCAAAGCGTGTAAATGCATCACAGCAAATATGGCACGCTCTGCAGTGAATAACATTAATGATAAATTATCAGTATATAAGACGGGCTTCCATACTAGATAGTCCTTTATACATTTGTAATATTCATTTGTATTTCTGTGTATGAACAAGCAGCAACATAGAAGGGTTTCAGTGTTCTAAAAACGTGTTCTAAAAACATATTAACAAATATACCCATATATTTTATGAAGATGTTACACTTAAACTTAACGAATAAATGCAATAATCCAACTTTAATCTGATAGTTTTGTAAATTCACGTAACACCATCGGTCTGCACAAGCAGGCGTCCTTCGTTACCATGGTAATGAGATGAGATGTAAAGTCATTATTACGAGAAAGTTTCTCATAATTATGAGATGTTAAGTAATTATGAGAAAATTTCTCATTATTATGAGATACTTAAGTCATTATTACGAGAAAGTTTCTCATAATTATGACTTAGTATCTCATTATAATGAGAAACTTTCTCAATATAATGAGATAGGCTACTAAGTCATAATTATGAGAAACTTTCTCAATATAATGATATACTAAGTCATAATTATGAGAAACTTACTCATTATTATGACTTAGATAATCTTTTTTTTTTTTACTCAACTATGGCGGAAACGGGCTTCCATAGTATTGACTTGATTTCATGACAGAGTTATTAAAAATAATGAAGACCTCACTTAGGCCTACAGGTTAAGTAAAAATAGAAAGAATATGTAATACAGTGCATATATTTAGCTAAATGTGCTTATTTAGAGTTATTTTTTTTCTAGCTGACTAATGAGTTTATGGACATTGAATGGCTTTCTTGACGTGATCTAGCATTAAATGACACAATAGCCTACAAGCTGTTTTATTGGCATCTTTCCCTGGTTGAAACACTGATTGAATGATTATGGCATGTGACAGGAATCAGTATTCATTTCCGTAAGTTTTAACATATCTTTAAACATAGTACCTTCCGGTGTTCATTTTTGTTTCGTTGCGTAACTAGTAGTAAAGAGGAAGAGATGATCTGCGCTGGCGCTTGAACTGAGGCGCTACAGTGATCTCAGTCACGCTGTATTAAAAAGCGCCTAAACAACATTTATTGTTTGAATTTCGTAATAAAATCGACAGAGTAATAAAGTTGAGACTTTGCTTCATATTAAAAGTAACAAAGCGTTTGCGATTATTGGATGAATGTTCGGTGAAGTTTTGCTCACTCATCAACCGAAAACAGCACAGATTAAAAGATTTTAGATTTAAGAAACCATGTCATTACCGATTAAAATGGAGAAATAAATATTGTCAATCAAGATCTAGTGTCCACACAGCTGACATGTTTAACTGGTGTAGTTCATTCACGTTGTGTGCACGAAGTAGAAACTGAACACAGTCAAAAGTGCCATCTGTCAGCCCTCCAAAACCGATTTGCCACGAAATCGAAAATAGCTGTAGCCAAAATTTCAGTGCATCCCTGTAAATGTCAGTGTGTGAGGTTTATGAGCAGATGTGGTGAGTGATACGGTCATCAAAAACCTGATTGGTGGTGCTGCTAATGTAAAAAAAAGGGCCTGACATGCTCTACATTTATGTGTTTGGGAGACGCCTTTATCCGAAGCAACGTACACTGCATTGAAGCTATGCAGTTTGTTTGTTCATGAATTCCCTGGGAATTGAAGTCATGACATTGGCATTGTTAGCACCATGCTCTGATGATTGAGCTACAGAAACTCAAATTTGTTGTGCAATGGCTCTAGTGGTTTCACTAGGTGAGGTATCCTCCTTTCTTCCCCCATGATGCTTTGCATGAATTATGGGAGAAACGGCAAGCAATCAGATACTGACAAGAAACTCGTCGAAATATCTGGCATTTGCCAAAACTGGTTACGGTGAATTTGTCTCATCACCCCTTAACCACTGAACATCAAAAGAAAACTTAAAGTATTAATAAATTACTTTCAGCTGACCATGAATAAACCCAAATGCTCAAATGAGTATTTCTGCAGCAATATTACAGACTTGTTAACTATTATCGTAGTAATATACACTGTAAAATAAATATTTGTATGAATTACCACAACATTTGTTCTTTTGACAAATTAACTTGGATCATTTATGTGGTTCAGATAACATATTTTGAATTTCTGTTGATTAATCCAATCCCCTTCATTTTATTAACCTACATTTTTTATTTCACGGAGCTCAAAGTTTTAAGGCAACCAGCTTACTTTATTTAAACCAACAAAAATGTTTTTACAGTGTATGCAAGTCTATGTATTATGCAACATACAAGTGTTGGGTCATTATCTGGTACATTGATGGATATTTCAGAGTGCTTTATTATATCATTCTTTAGACGCATTCCAGTAAACACTGCTGAGAGGAAAAGCAGTGCAAAAGGAAAGAAAATTGCATTTAAAGCACCCATGTGAAAACAAATTGGGAAAGATGTGAGTGAGGATTTGAGGAGAAAAACAAGAGATTCTTAGTTCATTCTTGCAAATTATTCACGTTTATTAAATCGGGAAAGTAGATCACAATGTCATTTCCATATTGTTGGATCAGAACACAGATATTCTTGTCACATTAAAATACCAAACATTACATTATTTACCCGACGGGCAAAATCACATCATGACGGATAATTTACAGCTCATTCACTCAAACTGACGGATAAGGATTATTTGTAGCGCAACGCCGCAACCTTATTATTTAAAATGCTTTGTTTCTTTCCCTTTGAGCGGATGATTCACAAACCGGAAGTGCCAGCCATAATTTAAAACACAGACTCGTTTGGAAAAACATTGATAGGCCTATTCCTTATTACAGGTAGTGTGAGTTAAAGTAAGGCAAAGTATAAACCCATGCATGCGTGTCACTCTTATCTGTGGTGAATGATTTACTTGGTTAGAAGGTCTTTTAGAAAGATGACTTGGGAATTACAAGCGCTTTATAATCATCGTCATGTGATGGGTTTTATTTTTAAGACCAGTTTCAAGGCCATTTGTCTCTCAGTAAACAACTGATGCAGTTAGTTAGGAATCACTAATGATGATGATGATGAAGTCTGCGCTGACTAATAAATGTGTCTCAGAGGGAGTCTCTTCACTGCATTGGTTTTGTGATTATATTTGTATTGATGGTTCAGGCTTGACCAGCAGTCTTGGGGTGTAAATGTTTACTCTGACGGGGATTGTATTCGATTATGATTCTTTTGAATGAACAAGAAATCTGAACGTTGAACTTGGTATTGATTCAGTTTTATAATTTTTGTATGATTCATAAATATTTCCTTTTAGAAATTAGGATTATTATCGTTATCCGTCCACCATTCTTCCCATTCGTTAGTCACTATAGGTAATCAACTAGAAGTAAACTGTAAAACCATTTGCTCTACTGCAAACCATTGTGTTATGATAATGATAATAAATACCAGTTTGCATTGTCAAGCAAGCATGATAATGGACTGTTTTTGCATAGCTAAAAGTGTCTGACAACGTTACAAATGGGTGTGCTTTCTCTTACGTTCAAACTAAGATAGATAATTATTACATTTTGTAATTGTGCATTGAATTTTCATTGTCAGATCGATGTATTTGTAGTGTGTTTGACTGTGTTTCAACTGGCTCTTGTGACACAAATTCTCACACACTTTAGAGTCAAGAAGCCCAAGCCTTTCTTGAACGCCCTGTTCACGCACTTTCAGAGGTGTTGTCAAAAAAGATTATACCTTACACACAAAATGTGACTTAATCATCATTGTTTATTTTCAGTTGGGCAGTTGCAGTGTCATACTGTCATTGTTATTCAATAACACTATGAGCAATCTAGCAGCAGTGCTTAAACCTGTCATTTTAGTAAATGAAAACACCTGTGAAACAGCATTAATCCTTTACACACAGTTGAGTGATTCAAATGGACAGACTAATAACTCTGATTTTGAAAGTGTGTAGATTTGACTGTCAAGGCTCAGTGGGTTGGATCAAAAAGTTGACAACGAGTCTTAAGGAAAAATTTAAATCAGACTGGTTTAGGATAAAGTGCATGAGAGACAGTCAAATGTGTTTCTTACCAATATATGGAGAGAAGTGCAACTTTTCAAAAGTGTACTTAATAGATAGTCGACAAATTAATAGGCTAAATTGTTATTGCACAAAAAATGGATTATGCATAAGGTTTATAGTCGAAAGTAGTGAATTTATTACAAAAGTTGTGCTTTGATGGTTTTAGCAGCGACGTTGTGGCAGAGATTGTATTTAGAGTTGTAATCCTTATAATCTTGCAAATGTTGTATTGTACACGTCGTTTTAGCATGCTGTCGTTCACCCACACAGCACTTTATTTTTAGCGCACTGAGAGTCAGACAATGATGTGTGTCGTTCCTTTCCAAACAGACAATGTTACTCCCAGATCATCATCATATATAAGGCACAATTTAAGATCACATGGCATGTGTGGTTTAAACTCTCATCAGTCCTGACCAACATATAGGCTCATTGGAAAAACTTGCGTTTTTAACTCACTTTTGTTAACACTATTGGTTAGGCGTAGTTTAGGTGGTACTACGTATTTTCAAATGTGATTGAGCATTTTAGCGCCACTCACTTGACATTTCATTTACGAAATGCCATGATGCGTACAACAACCACCAAAGTAATAAAATGTTGCCAGATTCATGCTCATCTGTTTCAGATAAAACTGAATGTGTTTTAAGGGGATTTTCAGACCTGTAGATCTGTGACTTGATTTGAAATTACAGATGCAGAAATTACAATGTGCTGTTTTAAATTCAGTGTCACATTTTATTGTGCACTTTTGAAGATGCAACAACAAGGTAAACCGACAGCACCATCGCTGTCATGTCAGTACAAATAGGAAATAAATATACCATACATTCAGAATAAAAAAAGTTACAAAGTGCTTAGTATAGTTACAAACAACACTGCCTGACAACACTGTAGACACTGGCACACTAGCCGCAGGTCGGAAGAACAAGTCAACAGTTCGCTTGCTCATTGCTCAGAGTCAGACGCACATAGATGGTTGTGATATTTTTCTCCGTCTCCTTCCCACAGACATTTACGCACGCTCGATTATCTCTAGGACCCTCTCCTTCCACACATTAGCCACTTACAGTGGCCTTTCCCTATTCTTCTCACACTCATTGGCCTGCCACACATTCCGGATTCATTGACGTGCCCCTTCCGAGTTTAACGTGTTAAATAAATAAAAGGGGGCAAATTTACTGGTCGCACAGGTGCGACTCGATGTAAAATTCAGTCGCACACTCTCAAGTTTTGGTGGCAAAATGCGACCATTTGGTTGCAGTCTGGAGCCCTTTATAATGCAGTTAGAGCGGAAACAAGGCTTTATCGAGGCAGCATTCTTGCAATGCACAACATTTTAAGATAAAGTGGCGCTCTATGGTTTTCAACTACGATCAGACACTGCTGCTTTTTAAATCACACATTTCCTGTTATGAATTATGATGCGGCTTGGTTCGTTGGTCTGTTGGGTTGTATTGCTTTCTCTTCTCAACCGAACCGCTCCAGAGTTCGTTTTCATTTGGGCCGAGACCACCTCGTTCAGGCGATCTCGGAGCCATTATTTTGCAACTGGCACATTCAATGGGCCTGGGTTGGCTCTTATGCGTCGCGGACTGCAGTGATGCTCCATCTAACACCCTCACCTAAAACATGATTGATCTGGGTTATTTGAGATGACACGTGCACAAGAGAGACATTCTCAGTCTAGAGAGCATTTGATATTTATATAAATGTGTGTATGTATGTATATATATGCCTCTCCTGGCAAGATATATATTTTTCCCCATTTTCCTGGAAGAGAAAGAATTGAGTTCTAGATGCGAATGTTACCTTAAACTTGATGTGAATGACCTCGAAGGTAACAGAAGTCACAGAGCTCCAGTTTTGGTTTCATGGGCTTTTTAAAGGGGAACTTGGCAACTAATTCAACTAAATAAATAAACTTATTCAACTTAATAAAACCGTTTAGAAATCATTTGGATGGTTTAATGTTTCACCTGTTCCGGTGAAAATAGTGACTTTCCCCGCTCCCCCTAGCGTTCCCAGGTGGAAAACCAACCTTGCAACATGGGGACTTACGTCCCGGTAAGTTGGAAATAGGAAGTCTCGTGAGAAGCAAGAAACACGAACTGCCTTTCGGCAATTCGACAAAAACACACGCCCCCCCCAATGTGTATGATGGATTACCCACCTCGGTAGACATAGCTCCACACGATAAAGTTGGCCGGCTCCGATAATAACAAATGCACATGAGCAGCGGTAGAAAGGGGGAGGAGGGGCCGTAAGTGAGTTTTCTTACGACATTGTTGTGAAATATACTTCTCACAGCTGTAGGGGGAGCTCGTTGACTAAACACGCGACAACAAAAGTGAAAATCTGCGAAGAAATGGCTAGAGTTGCCAAGTTCCCCTTTAAAGCTAAAATAAATGCTGGTTGGGTTCAAATGAAACCATTTTGACCAGACTATTCTAGGGCATTATGAAATCCGTTTTATTTTTTCCAAAATTTCGTTTTTTTGGTTGTTTTTTTTTACTACATTTTAATGGTTAAATTAAATGTTAGTAACCAAAAAGTCTAATTAATTGAAATCATGAAACTCATACAATTTCACAACAATTTATTAAAAGTTTAATAAAAATTACATGTTTTTTTATGACCAAATTCTTTGTTCTCTTTAAGTGTTCTGGATTCAAATTTAATGGTTTAATTAATTTTCAATAATCAATTTATTTTCTCATTTATTTTTTATGTGACGTGTATTTAAATGTTTCTGGCAATCAAATGAAGGCATAAAACATTCATTTAATTGATCTTTTAATCATATTAATGACTGTCAAAAGTGCTGCACAACAGAACTTTACTGTTAAAAATAAAACGTAAGAAATATTTTGATTATTCCTTAAATTTTTCAGAATAATTTATTATTAGTGTTAGTATTATTATTAAATTGAGATGTAACTAAATTCTACTGTATAGCAGTAATATATTTTTCAGGTGTGCTTTGTGTGTGTGTGTGTGTGTGTGTGTGTGTGAGAAATTAAACCATTCATTCACTTAGAGACACGCAGAACATGCACCATTCATATTTAAATGTATTTTTGCATTTTAATATTCAGAGACACTAGTCTATATCGCGATTTGACTAAGTTTACTGACCTGCTTTTTATTTATTCATCAAAAATTTGACAAATTCCATGAAATTCCGCGTTATACAATGAATTCCTTTTTTATGACTGGATTCCGTCCACGTTTTCCGCATCGCGGAAATCATTGGACCCTAAGTAGTTGTTTATTGGATGATATTGTCATCCCATAAGGCACTAGTAGCTACCTCTACGAGTTTCGTCTTCAAGTGTCCGTCTAAAACTCCATCTGAATCTGTCCACACGTATGCCAAATCGAGAAGAAAACACCCTGTCCAATTGGGTCATCTTCACTTCTGTGTGAGCAAACATCACTTCATTATGCAAGAGAGACGAAATAAGAGCTGACAGCTTGGTGTTTATTGGCCTGGGAACCAGTTGAATAATTCGTGCTGCTTGCCAAGTCATGATATAAATTCATGACTCAGATAAGAAGAACAAACGGGGTGGTGATTGTGCTGCTGCCCACCGCTTGTGACTCATCAGAGGAGCAGGAGCACTGACCGCAGTAATGATCTCTTAACCTTTGTAGAAACCCTGCCATCTTTTGCTCTTGCTTAGTCTCAGGTGATGCGTCGATGCTTCAGCCTTTAATTGTTTATTTTCAGAGCACAATGTGCAGCATTGTTATTGATTTACTCTCAAACTCAAGAAATAAGTAATGTAGTGCACTCTTGCTCAAGGCTGTCATGTTCTGTATGTCTGAAACTGTCACTGAAATGAGCCACCATTTATTATTAATAATTAAACCTTTGACCTCCTTTCAATTGGGTGTTGTAGTTGAGAGTCAGAAAGTTTAACGTTCATACCCTGCAATCTATGAACTGTTGTGCCCTTGATCGAGAGAATTAACCCCAGTGAATTGGCTGTACCTTAAGATAGTTTGTTTAAAATCTGCATAAAATTCGTAAAAATGTTTGTGATTGACAACCATTTTGAAATATGGGAAATAATCTCCTAAATTAACATTTTGTGTATTGCAGGGTTCATTCTAGTAATTGAAATAGGTGATAACCATAGCAGTGTTTTAGTATCTCATACCTGTAACCAAGAAAAATGGATACTAACAGTTTAACACGTTCGGTGGCAACAGTTTTTCATGAAAGAAATATTAGCAACCAGAGAAGTATTAATGTTGTGCAGTTTTTGGAGATAGATTGGTGTCAAAGTGTCAAGACGCATATCTTTTTGTGGGTCAATGACATATAATAAAAGATTATAATGTCATTTGAGACTGTACTGAGGAGTTATGATGTACATTACAGTCAAAGGGATGTTGCTAGTAGGGCTGGGTATTTTTCAAAAAGTTTCGATACTGATATCTTTGACTTCGATACCAGTTCCTGAACGATACTTTTTTGATACCTATTTCATAAAATCTGTTTAACAAGATTACATTACATATCGCCTAAAAAAAATAGTTTTTTTTCAGTTTGTTGACGTTTTACAGACTTAAAGACTCATATAGGCCACTGAGGGGCGGAATATATGCCTCGCCCTCACATAAAGCTTGCCGCAAAGCACTGGCAAAAGTAGCCTAATGATTATGAATGTGTCAGGAAGAAATAGCAAGACATTTTAATTTGTTTATTAATAAACTAGTGTTTTCTGAGTCAGTGTTGGCTGCAAATATGAAGTTGATGTTGCTGACTCGTCATGTCTGCATTATAGTGAACCCCAATGTGCCTATAGAGCGAAATGCACCTTTCATTTGGATTACATAATCAGAGAGTATTTGATTTCGAATTGGTTCGTTTAAAAATAGACATTTCAAGCTTTCTAAATGCCTATTTCTCATGTCAATCAGGCAAGTAGGCTTTACGCAAACAACAAAATACAAAGAGAAAATCACTCACTGCTCTTGACTGAATAACTTCTGTAGCTTTAATAAGGATCATATTTAATTCATATAGTGAAGACTAAGCAGTATTATTTTTCTTCTTCCCAAGTTTTTTTAATAAAAACATTTGCAGACTTATTAAAGGTGTTACAACAGTTGCAAAATAAGACAATGTGCCTGAAACTAAAAGATGAAAAAGCAACAGAACAGGTCAACACAGCAACATAGACCCCCATGAGTGTTTACACTACGAAAGCAATCATCCACTTGTGATCCGATCGACCGAAACACATCTTAATACCAGCTTTAACTGAGCCATGTGCATCAAACAGAATGTGAGCGTAATAATTCTAACTGGAAAAATTTGCATCCAAATCATAGAGACAGAGCGACAAGTGTCATAATCTGAAAACCACGCCCACACCGGGGTAAAACAATCCAACCGTCTCCATTGACTTTCTATTGCGTGAAGCTGCCTCCTTGTCATTTATTACTTATAACAAAAAAGAAAACAATGTCTAAAAGCTGCTATGTGACAGGGTGTAGAGCAAACCCCAGAACTTAATTTTATACGCTGTCGACCCCAGAAAACAAGCGTTTAAGGAGACAAAAGTGGATACAGGCAAGAAGACCTGAAGCATCAGCTGGGATGAATATGTAAATTGTGGGATCCTGACACTCACTAAGCACTAAAAATACACTACGTGACGTGTGCACTGCAGTAAACATTTTGTCACTGGTAAGTCAAAAGGCCAAATGCCAGTTTTATATATTATATTTCTGTCAGCTAAGCTATCCCTGTCACCGATTATGTTCCCCTCCAGTGAGCGTAGATCTCCGAGTAAAATGACACGTTGCACTGTCTCAATTGCCTGTATCCACTTTTGTGTCCTCAAACGTTTGTTTTTTGGGGTCGACAGCTTATAAAATGTATTTCTGTTTTTTTTAGCTTGTTTGCTGTACACCCTGTGACATAGCAGTTTTTAGACATTGTATTTTTGTGTGTTATAAGTCAGAAATGACAAGGAAGCTGCTTCAAGCAATACAAAGTCAACGGAGATGGTTGGATTGCCCATCCCCCCCACACCCCGGGTGTGGGCGTGGCCTAAATGCGCTCTGTCTCTATAACGAACTATACAGAAAAAATACTAAACCGTGACTCTGAAAACCGAGGTACGTACAGAACCATCATTTTTGTGTACCGTTACACCCCTAAAACACAGTAAATTCTAGTTTAAAAAGGAATCTTTTCCAAACCCTAATGCTGTTACTGAAGTTTAAATCAGGAAAATCTTTACTATCGAGCCACGACCCAGTCAAAGACTTGTGTACACCAAACCACCTTTTATGAGTAGGTGTTCAAAATAGCTCAGTCTTTGCTACTCGGGTTTCATGCGGTTCTGTGTGCGGCCTGTAGGATTACTGAAGCCACATTTATTACTATTATGGGAGATCATGCCAGCCACTGCTGAAAGATTCGTCTTAGCATATTATCCATACATGCACATCCTTGTCATCTAATTGCGCAAGACAAACTACTGGGTTAGCAACACGCCAAACATGCACAGACACGTGACACTGGCGGCCCAACTCATCTGATCTCAGATCTGTCACTAACCTCTCCTGCCACCGATTATACTGCCTGCTGTTCTAAAACCCCAGAGGCTTGTTTTGTTTTGATGAGAGGAATGGAGAGCGGTGTTAATGGTGTTGTAGTGACAGAACAGGTGCTGAAGCACATCCAGCCTTTCATCACTTGATATCGGAACTGCTGTTGGAGGACAATGTCTTGCAAATGGTTTGTGTGTAGGCCCCAGAGAGATCCGACTCGTCCCATAATCTCTCGGAGAGAGACATGAATGGAGATTATTAAGCATTTCTATAGACCAATTTACATCCAGTGCAAACATTCACCCAGCACCTTTTTTTTTATTATTAATGATGTAGCATGTTTTGGGGTATTGTAGCTGTCTGCTGAGCTGCTCATATAATCTGCCTCTTAAGTACACAGAAAATAAGGAAAATACATTACAAAATTGACTGGATGAGCCTCATTTGATGCCACTGCAAAATTTGCTGTGCGATGCAGTATTATATATTGCAGAAAAACAAATTATGGCAATATCAGTTTTTATTTGTATATTATGCATCCCTAATTGCTACGGTAAACTTACCGAATACATACAGTGTGTCTATCGGATCGTGTGTGTGATGTGACGCGAAGTGTCAAAACTAAATTGCTCCCATTACAATCAGTTTTTGGTGTTAAGCAGGCCTCTCTTGATGGTGACCTGCTGTGTTGTTACTCTACAAACTGTCCTGGAGCACTTGAATGAGTGTGTGTGTGTGTGTGGTCCCTCTCATTTCAAATAATACTGGATACACTACACAAGGGATTCCCTGTAAGAGATTATCACTGGTTTAGCTAATCAGGTGTTTGTGTGTTCAGCAGAGGCTGCTGGATATGTGGATTTCTCTCTGACCATCCCGCTGCTGCTGTCTCTGGCTGTGTTGGTGGCCCTTGTGGTTTTGCTGCTCAACTGTGCTTCCTGCTGCAAAGAGCAAGAGATCAACTTTAAGGTGAGTGAAATGTTCTCTCGCATCTTTCTGTCTCTGAAAGTCTGTATATTGTTTTGTAGCAGTTTCTGTTCAATAGTTCAAGAGTATTTCTTGACTATGGCTAATATTCATTTCAAATGTGATTTGTGATCTGTCAGGAGTTCGATGACCACTTTGAGGATGAGGTTGATTTCACGCCCCCCGCGGAGGACACCCCCTCTATGCAGTCGCCCGCGGAAGTTTACACACTCGCTGTTCCCCCTGTGCCCCTCCCTGGACCCCCTCACCTCCAAATGCCCCGCTTAACAGGTCAGAAGCATGTACCTTCCCCCACAGCACGTCTGCAAATGCACCCCACTGCGTTGAGTACAAAGATACACTATTTTATATAAATAGAGAAAAGTTTATATGGTGTGGGAGTGGCAGGTTAGTTGTATCTAGGGATGTGCACGAATATTCAAATTTTTGAATATTCGATCTGTAATTATTATTCGAAAAATAAAATACTATTCAAATTTTTTCTTTCATTTTTTTCCGCTGTTATAATAAATGCGCTGGGTGGCGCTGTGGAGCTTGTTTAACAAGTGTATTGTATTTGACCACATAATGTCGTCGTCTGCCTCACGAAGTTTGGAAATACTTAGATGAAAATGATATTACAAAATGGAATTACTTTTAATCAATTATTAATGTAACTGACTTATCATAATATCACCACCACAATGAGAAATCACATGAAATCCAAACACCAGTCGACTGAGGAAGCAGCTGTCCATGTGATCCGAGATGATATCTGCTGGTTCTGGTAGCAAAATGATTTTGAGACATTTACTTCCTTTAAGTTTCGTTCTGGGAGACAAGTTTAAGAACAGAAAACACAAAGTGCGGTTAGTCACTTTGCACACCGTGTCTCTGCAACGTATATAGGCGCGGCGCGTTTATCTCACACACGGAGATAAAAAATAACGGTTCTAACAGTTTTGGTCATACCGTGTGTGGTGCGCAGCCACACGGCAAAATCAACACATCACACACAAACCGATTTGACTCCCGAGCATTCCCAGGTCAGACGGAAAATCTCGCAAAATCCCTCGAGATCAAACGTAACTTCAGAGTAAACAATCATGGCGGATGAAGAGGATGCAGTGGCGATAGTTTGTAGTTTGTTTTTAACCGAAAAAAAAAAACGTTATCAAAAGAAAAGGCGATGGTCAAAGAAGTGGAGACCACGCGAGCATGTACGGCTGTTTTGATTTAGTTTCCCGGTGCTTCCTCTGCGCCTTGTCACCTCGCTTTCTGATTGGCTACACGCCACAGTCCACAGGCTGCGTGCTCGTTTGTCCCCGGGGGACACCACACACGAGGAGAAATCGGGCCAAAAAAATCCAACATGTTGGATATCCCCGATTTGAGATCGGAGCGGTCCCGACGTCCTTCCGAGCAGACGAGAGCACTCTTAACACACCACACACGGCAGGAATATCTGATCAGATTATTTTACGATAATCGGAGCATACTTAACATTGTCGGAAGGGGTAAATCGGGGCTAAAATCTGCCTAATTATCCTGCCGGGCTTTAGCTCGTAGGTTTAAAATTCTACATATGGCACATTTAATGTCCAACAGCAAATATTTGATCAAAGTGATTATTTTAGTCAGAAATGTTACGTTCCTATTCTATTTCGCTTCTTCTGTTTGGCAAAAGGTGGTGTCTGTGACGTTTAGCAGAGACTCACTTGCATAAGGCTTGTCCACTCCTGACAGCAAAATGGATATATTTGCATGACTTTCTAACATAGAGATGGAGAATACCTGTGACATGTAAGTTTTGCACTGAGGAAAACACATCTCCAACAGATGTAGCTCTCTAACAGAGTTCTGTGTGAAGCATTATCTATTGTTAAGGGTCATTTCATTATGGTTGTTGTTGTGCTGTGCTGGAATTTACTTTCAAGGAAGTACAGTGTCCATTAATGGGTAAAGCTACAGTAACGTCTTCAACTAGTCAGCTTGAGATCCTTTCAATCTAAACCGGTTATATCTCTTAAGCCTCTTTTATGAGCAGTAGGATAATCGTTCTCTTTGACCAGAGTATCAGTTATAAAAAAAATTGCAACGTTTGACCATTTCCGACCGGCAATTGTCATAGCTTTTGTAACGTCATTCATTTAAAAATGTCTGTTTCTCCAATTAGTCAGAACAACAGCACAACTTGCATGCTCATATGACATCATTTTTGGATATCCATGTTTTCACAGTCTTGCAGAGCCAAAGCACAGCCAAAACAATGTTCTTCTGCAAAATGCATGCAGTTTTGTTTTTCAACTGCTAGAGAGAGGCCAAAAGTTACCTAGTGCACCTTTAAGTAAAAAAAAAAAATGGTGCTGAAGTCTTAGAGTAGATTAATCGCTCTCAATATGCAAACATGCTTCTGAAATAAACTGTATTATGATGAAGGGTCAGTCTTACATAGCTAGTTTAAAGGGCACCTATTATGCAAAATTCACTTTTACATGCTGTTTGAACATAAATGTGTGTTGGCAGTGTGTCAGCAAAACCACCCTAGAATGATAAAAATGCACCCAGTGTTTTTTTTACAATCTCAATAATTCATATGCACTCTCTCAGAATGAGCTGTTCTAAGATTCAGCTTTTTGTGACGTAGAACATGGGAAAGGGGTTTGATTGACAGTGTGGTTGGTACCTCCCTCCGTGATCTGATCCTCCATTGTTGTTTCAACGACAGCCGGACCGCTGTTCTAAAGATTTGTGCTGCCTTCTAGAAAATGCCTCCTAAGAAAAATAAGTGTTTTGTTGTGGGCTGTAATACTTCGCATAGTTGTTTGCACTTGCTTCCGACATCAGAGCCACTGAAAACGCAGTAGGTGGATTTTATTTATGAAGGAAATGCGCCTCTTACACTCCCGAAGTACGTTTATGTTTGCTCAAATCATTTTGAGAGTGACTGTTTTTTCAACGGCGGTCAATTCAAAGCAGGTCTTGCTACAAAATTAATCCTCAAGGGTGGATCGTTGCCTAGTGTTCGCGATCCAACGACAATTCCTGAAGAAGTAAGTGTATTTTATGATTTCTGAGGTAACGTTAATAGTCATCGACAACAAATATTGTTGTCGTCGTCGTCGTATGATTTATGTAATTTAAACCTTTTAAATAACCACACGTTTTCATATGTTTTTTAAGATATTGTTATTGTTATTATTGGTATTTGTGTTTGTGTTTTCAAACATTTGCGTCAACGTTATCACAGTTTGTGTGTGTCTGTGTGTGTGTTGCACAGCGATGACAACGCAATGAGTTCATAAATGTATCAAATAACCATTCCGAGACATCCTGGTCCATTCTCGATCGTGTTTCTTCAGCCGGAGTCTCTTCGTCATCTGGGTCGGACTCTGTTTCAAACATACGGCCGAATGCCATACACAATTGCGGGTGTATAACTCTCGGCCATTATGGTTCTACCGACTGTTAATTGCCATAGTTATGCAAGTTACGCCCACATCCAGCGGCAGGGTGGGGATTAGCAGCTCATTTGCATTTAAGGTCGTCTGCCTCAAAATAGCTTGTTTCAAAACAGCCCCCAAAAATGACACATTCAAATGGTTATAATAAATTAACTGGGGGGTATTTTGTGCTGAAACTTCACAAATACATTCTGGGGACACCCAAGACCAATATTACATCTTGTAAAAAGGGCCATAATAGGTGCCCTTTAAAAGTAATAGATTCTATTTTCTTTGTTATTCGGGAGGTTTCATGTTCATTTTTAGAGTTATATTCAGACTAGCTGACTTTTTTCCTACTCTTTGGATCAATTTCCTACATTGATCCATCTCTATGTTCTTATATTTGGTCTTTTAGACGTCTCATCAGGTCCTCACGTGGCACGACACTCTCTCAGTTACATTCAGGAGATCGGGAACGGCTGGTTTGGAAAGGTAAGCTTGTCTTGTATTTACATTGTACTCTGAAAGTGTGAAGGTGTATTGAAAGACTTTTGTCTTGCGACACACATTGTGTTAAAGCAAAGCACTGATTCTGAAGTGCAATTTCTCCTGAGGTTTAATCTTAAATAATCGCATCTTGTTGGTACTTGCTCTCATCTCTATGCCGGGGGCCCTCGGAGGCCATAGTTTGACGTGTTCAAGGGAGCATTATACGGCCCTCAAGCTGTCCTCCCGTTGCCTGCATGTGGATGTGTTTACCGAGATTAGGACGTAAGGGAAAACGTTATTTCCTGATGCTTTTTCCTGCCATGGGAACATGCTCATCTAAGCCACCTGGGGTCCACCTAACAGGCCTTGTTTTCAGGAAGGACTTGGTTCCTCCCCAAATCAATTTTCAGTCTTAGAATCGTTTCTAAATCAGACAAATTTCTCTGTTTGTCTTCTTCTTACAGGTTCTGCTCAGTGAGATCTACGTGGACCCTGCAGTCGCCCGAGCCGTTGTCAAAGAGCTGAAGGCTAACGGCAGCGCCAAAGAGCAGAATGAGTTCCTGCAGCAGGGCGACCCGTTCAGGTTAGAGAGGGCCTTTATCGGCTCTTCTGTATTAGGTTTGATATTAAGCTTTTACTTTTTAATGTGTTATAATAGCAGTGTTTTCAATAACACATAAACAGATTTTTGTTTAAAACTGATATAATATTATTGTGGCTAGCAGAATGTGTTAAACATAGCTGTATTTAGTGTTTTTCGTTGTGTCTTTACAGGGTTCTTCAGCATCCCAATATACTGCAATGTCTTGGTCAGTGTGTGGAGGCCATTCCTTTCCTGCTCATCTTCGAGTACTGTGAACTGGTAAGTGTGTATATGTGAGTGTGTACATATTTGTACCCGAGTACAATCTCAGATGAACAACAACACGTGTCATTTATTTATTTAACAAAAATACAGCAGAAATTGAGAAGACGTGTGGAAAAACTAAGTACACCCCTTTGATTCAATAACTTGTAGAACCACCTTTAGCAGAAATAACTTGAAGTAATATTTTCTGTATGACTTTATCAGTCTCTCACAATGAATTTTGTCCCGCTGTTCTTTACAACGTTGCTTCAGTTCATTGAGGTATGCGGGCATCATTGCAAAACCTTAATTCTTTTCTTTTTCAGCCATTCTGGTGTAGATTTTCCACAGTTCCTGTGGAAGCAGTAGATTTTACTGAGATTTTAGAGGAGACCTTGGTCAGTTTAATTTGATGTGAGAGTACAGAAGTAAATTTGAAAAGTTGCACTCTTTTTAAAGTGTGCCATCAAAAGTATGTCGTCTATTCTGAATCTGTTCTTTCAGTGACGCGAGACTGCCGTATAATAGGAAAGCGGATAAGCAGGTGCTAGTCCTTTAGCATAAGATGGAGCACAGTGTAATGCATGGGCATCTGGGAAATCTTTAGTGATTGTATTTGTTGTTTGGTACTCATTATTCATCTCTTATTGAGATCAATGATGTATTAGATACCTGAAAACATCATTTTTTTATTAATTCTTCTGCATCTGTCTAGCACTCCAGGTCATCTTGTCTTGCGCTCTTGTCTTGAATCTTGTTTCACAGCCACGTACCGCATCTCAAATTCATTTCGGACATGTCTGATGAAAGTACGGATACTCTAGCGTACCTCACTACTTCATTTGTTCCCAGCACTTTAATTAGGCCAGCATCTGTCACACAGTTACTCAGCCAGTGTCTGTCAGTGGGCTGTTTCTTGTCCTTTGATTTATTTTCTGTTTTTCTTGTTCTATTTCGGGTGCGCTGCTTGTGCCTGTGAAGGATATGAGCCGCATAACTGCATGCAGTAGGTAGCTCTCCGATTCCCTCATATCCCAATAAAGCAATAGGATTCTTTTACTGACACTGTCACTCTCACATCTTGCTGCGTTGGTGCATTTTATCACCATGCTGCAAAAGACACTAGAAGCTTGAATATGATTATGTATATAATATACTGTGAATATAATGTGATTTAATAATCATACTACATATTTGTGCTGGTAAGTAAATGGGTTAGACTTTATTTTACAGTACATGTACTTATAGTGTACTGACTCAGGAAAGTACTGGTAATATAAGGTAACTACATGGGTTAAGGTTATGTTTAGGGGTAGGTTCAGGGTTAGTACCTAGTTATAACCCAGTTATTGTAATTACTATAAAAAGTGCATAGTATGCACATGCAGAACAGAACTGTAAAATAAAGTGCTACCAATAAATATTTTTATATAATGTAACAATTCAAACAGGCTTGCCTCAGAACTATTTGAAAGTAATACTCTTATTTTCAAGATGTACATTTACATGTAGTTACATATCAATTACTAATGCTAAAGTGCTGCAATAAAGCCACGCTGTTTTTACTAGTCTCAAATGTGCAAGTGCAAAGTAAAAAACAAACAAAAAACAGATGTCATCATCTAATAATGAATTCCCTGCTATTGCTTTTATGCGCACAGATGGAGTCTTGCTAATGTTAATATGCACAATTGTAATAACACTTTATGCCAGTTCACTGCTCGTGTTTGTGCAAACACACATCATCTGAGAAAGAGACAATATTCTCTAGTTCCTTTCGGTTTCTGCTGTACTTGTCACTGTAATTAGTTAGCTGTTAATCCCAGAGCGGTAGTGGTTAGAAACATCCTGCACACCTGACCAGTTGTTAGGAACAGTGCCTGTGGTCTGGGACCCTCTGGGCCTGAGCAGGTGGATGGCTTCGAGCCATGTCGCCCGTCTCCAGAGAGAGCATGAGCTCACTGCGGCCCGCTGTTGCGTAATGCAGTCTGGGCCGTTTCCTTTGCTGGTGTCACTGCTCGGGTTTCGACCCAAGCCGTTCCTTCCCAAGTCAGAGTGTAGATTCACACGAACCAAGAGGTTGAGACATAGACCAATTTGGGTGTATGGTCCTACGACTTCTCATCTCAGAAGAATAATGGAGAGGCCTGGGCATTTCATTGCTCTGTTCTGGCTTTGTTTCCCACCATAGAGCAGTTTGTATGGCGTATTGACGTTCACATTGAGAGGTTTGGTTGAGGTCGTCAATGGCTGAGTTCAGAATAGCATACTATTTGTATTGTTTTTCACCGTGTACTGTAGTATGTTTACTGTGGACAGTGTGTGGTTTTCTGTATGTGTGACCTGCTATATTTGACAAAATATGCAGTATACAACCAGATCACAATTCAGTGCGCTTAACTAGATGAATCGACTGATCGACCACATTTTCTCATTCTTGACTCATTTTAACGGACTGGAAAAAATAAAATTTTCAAGATAATTGGATTCCAGTCGGTTAATTTAACATGCTGATTAGGGCTGCACGATTAATCGCAATTTCCATTTTATCGCTCTTAAATCGATATTTTAAAATCGCAAAGGCTGCGATTATTTTGTATGCGCAGCTTGTCATTGATGTATGGCTCTGTAAACGCTGCTCCATCTGAAAGCACTGTGAATTTGAATCACTTATAACGTGAATTTGAAAAAACAAAAACATGAGAAGCATTTAATAACCTGTTGTCCAACAAAAGACAACATTTAATAAGAGAGAAGCACATCTGAAAGCTCTTTGGATGTCTGATTTTCTTTGTGTATCACTGGTAACCACTGGTAACCCTGACACATTGCATTTTAGAGAGAAATATAGCTGCAAGGTGCAACTGGAGCTGGTTTGCAGAATGCCAGTTGCTCTCTGATTGAGTGACAGTCTCTCCTGGAAAGGCTTTCTTAAGGGAGCTGCACTAAGCGTATGCTTGTTTGTGTGTTTAAAGGCAGACCTTGCCCTTGCTAAGATTTTGGGAGGACTTTCGTATGTTTCACAATGCTGTGCTCTTAAAATTGCTTTTAAAACATAAAACAAAAAAAGTGTACATTTCTTATTTCTTACGTCCCCGTGTAGTGAAAATCAAACATTTAATGTCGTTTATCTATGTGGTGTTTTTAATATGCTTTTAGACAACCATTTTCAAGTTCATAAGTCAACACCATTGCTGAGTATTTTCTCCTTAAAACTTTAGTGAACCAAAGACAGTCTCAAAAACACGGTTTGAAATCGCTGGTGTTTCTGACGTCACAAACTACAGTAACCAATCAGATCAACGTGTGATCGTCAACGAGTGGATCTCTGAGCTGGTGTGAGTGAGTGGAGGCGAGGGTAATTTGCATATTCATATAACCTTGTACACTAATGAGGCAAGGGTGTAGTTACATTCCAGCTGTTTTAAATATGTAATTTTGGTGATCAAAGATGAGTTTTAAGGAATACAGTTATTAAATACAAGGGGACTTTCCCTGTATTCCCTGAGGAATTTTCAGAAATGAGAATTTAATGACAATGACCAGTGAGAACAATGGGTATTACAAAGACATTTTAAAAGTACAACATCTGTTGGCATAATAGCATATGCAAGAAAGCTTGATGGTACTAAGAATAGGCTGCAGTTCATTTGGCAATATATCCAATGATATATAATGATATATATTAGGGATGCACCGATACCACTTTTTAAGGGTCGAGTACGAGTACCGATATTTTTTTCCTGGTACTCGCCGATACCGATACCGATGCCTGTTGTACTGGGGGGGTTTCTCGTTTTATGTGGCAATTTTCTAAGAACAACACAATGAGACTAATGAACAAATCAGCATCTTTATTTTCAACAACTTAAATAAACTTAAAAAAATAAATCATTCTTATTGTGCTTATCACAAATTTTCAAAGCCCAAATTTCACAGTGTCCAATAACCTCCAAAGGGCAAAACCAAGGACATAATGAATGTAATTTTTACCTGCCTGTCACAAAGTTGTCAAAGTTCTAAAGAAATCACAGACAACAAGACAATCAAATTTGTCATAAAGTGCCAAAGAAATCACAGAACAAATGTTTAACATAACACTGAGTAACAATGTAATCACAGCCGAAAGTGTAAAGTGAAATATTAGAGTGTACTATTAAATCTATCAACACTATAACTGCAGGAAGAGTGCTCATAAGAATTAAGAAATATAAGCTAAGGATATACGTGAGGTATCGGTCTTTGGTATCGGGGTATTTTTACGAGTACGAGTACAAGTACATGAGCTTGGTATCGGGCCCGATACCGATACTGGTATCGGTATCGGTGCATCCCTAATATATATCCTTATGATTTTCACAATATTCACATCCTATTGGGTGAATGTTTACTGACTCATACTCTTTCATTCATACCATAGACTGGTCATAAAAAATGGGCAATCAGTTTTAAATATGGATAAGTTAAAGGCAGAATTGATGGCATTTTGCCAAACCTTATGTTGTGTGCAAACAAAGCTCCTTTCCCAGCTTGCTTTACAGGTTGGCTGATTTAACAGAAAGTTAATGATATATTACACGGCTGCCAGCTGAAACACTGTTTCTCCCACATCATTCCAAAGGGAGAACTTCGCCCTGCGTGTCGCTAGGAGTCTGAGATATCACGATCTTCTCGAAGCCAGTGTATACGCCTTACTTGACTTGTGTAATAATACTCAGTCGTTGAGCGAGAAGACTTAAAATAGTGGAAGGAAACTATTCGAAAGGATTTATACCTATATATTTTTTATTGAAACATGGCGGCTGTGTGGAGGCTGTGTGTGCAATTTTACAAGCAAAAGACGTTAAGCCATAAATCAAATGTGTTTTTAATATAATCAAGTCAGTGATTTTATTGTGACTTTAAAAAAAAAAATACAAGACAGTTTATTTTTTCTGCCACTTTCTATGCAAGACCTGCAACATTGTCAGAATTCATAGTTTTCACATTGCATCACACCCTTAGGAGGGCAAAACAAGGCTTTCCTTAAATTTACCAGGTTTGTACTGAGTACTAATGCAGTAAGACCTAATTCTGTATACACCTTATTAATGATGCATACTATGTACCATCAAGCAGACAAACCCAGAATATAAACAATACACACAGTTTCTCGTCACAGGTTTTTCCATAGAAAACCGTATATGAAAAAACTCTTAACCAATTAGAGCAGTGCATTCATATGCTCATCTGCTTGCCTGTATGCATCATCAAAAAGGTTTATATGAAATATGATCTTTAAATATCACTGTTTTAGTACTTTAAGTCTCTTTAAGTGTTTTATAATGTCCCGCTGTTTTTAGGGATTGAAATAATGATGAATAAATGATGAATGATGTGATTCAATGCAGTCTCTCCAAGAGCTAAACTGGCCTGTAGTCTTTGTGCCCAGAAGCCCAGCACAGCTGAACAGCCCTGATCTGCCCGCACTGTCTTACTGCTGCTTTTTTATTTTTAAATTACTGTGACACAGCATATAGTAGTCACTATTAAACTGCCTTTCCCTTTTTTGGTCGAGTTATCCATTCAGCAGTACAGCATCTGTACAGAGAACGAATACTGCCCCTCTGTGGCTGGCTCCACAAGTTACCTCTCACACACAGGCTGTTAAATGTTCAGGCTGGTTTGCCTTCAACAAAACTTGATCATTTCAGTCTAAATGCTGTATGTGCTGTTATATCTGCTTCCCAGGAAGCTTATAATCATGTTTCAGCAAATTGTTTGGTTTTGTGGTCTCAAAACTTGATTCTGTGTGGCTGGGTCATGAATGTCCTGTAACTCTTGCCCTTGTGTTTGTGTTTTGGTGTGTAGGGGGACCTGAAGAGTTATGTCTCTCAGCATGAATGGCTGTACAGGAATGGAGAGCTGCTACAGCTGCAGAAAATGGCCTGCGAGATCGCTGCGGGAGTCGCCCACATGCACAAACACAACTTCCTGCACAGGTTAACCCTACAAATATCACCTCACTTTACATCTCAAAGATGCTTAACCTTTATGCGAACATCTTACAAGTAGGTTTAATGCAACTCATTGCATCTGTCCGAATGCATGTGCGTGTTTTTGTCCAGCCTTTCCTCCTCAGTGCTGGCTGTCCTCGTTTTTTTTCCAAAAAAGGACTTCCCCTTCCAGTCTTCTAGAGGAAGGTTGAGTTATCTAGGGTGTCTTGCCATGCTGAGCGTCTGTGCCCTCCTGCATGCTCAGAATATGCTGAAAGGTGTCCGATTGCACAGCTCCTCTGGATTATGGGTTTGTTGGCTGTCCTCCGCCGCTGGGATATGATGATTCTGCGGTTTGAGCGTAAAAGGATCCCCTCGTATGGGACATGGGCAGGGTCGTCTGGGATACAACGCCAAAGGAGGCATGGAGATTCCTTGCTGTTGTTGTGGCCGTCATGAAAAATAATTGGGCTCTTGGATTTTTGGTTTCAGAGGTGATTTACTGCAAAACGCTGTTTGACACTCCCACTGTGGGCATCTACATGAGCTCGTTCAGTTGTCTGGAATGGCACGAAGTTCAAAAGTGCAGTGGTATCTTGTGAAATATAGCCATTCAGCAGCTTTGCATGTCCAAGTGCAACTTTTTTAGACTGCTCATGTGCTAAAGGCCTGCTGAACCCTGTTTACAGTCTATTTCTGGGGTCCGAGCATTAAAGGAACAGTAAAGGCATTCTTTTAACCCCTATTTTTATGATTTTTATGCCCAAGAGTATCCAGGCGTCCAGAGACTCTTGGCAGAATGACCCACCCACTACTCGGGGAAGCGCACAGACACACACCCAACATTATGTGACGCTATAATGAGGAAGCTGTAAGCTCATTCTGGGCACTACAGTAACTTTTTTTTATGCCTTTTTTTCACGGTAACTCACTTTTGCTCCAATTTTTCTTTTTCCCCCCCCTTAAACGACACAATATTACTGTGCAACATATAACATGCACAAGTATGGAGAGCATGAGAAAAGAGAATTCAGAAACATAGCGTGTGACAGAAGTTTACCTTATAAACAATATATTCAGTTTTAGAAAAACAATTACACTGGCTTTCCTCAGAAAACACAAAAAACATGCATAAATTCATACATTTCATATGCACAATGCACAGACGCTGAAGTGTAGTTCAACAGACCTTCAAGTGTGTTCTGAAGATATAGAATGAATAATAAATAAAAAATATATTAAATGATAACAGAATTGTCATTTATAGGTGAACTGTCCTTATAAAAACTCTAAATTGACATCTGCCCTCACTGCTGAGCACAATTAATGTTCTCGTACGAAGGGTTGATATCCATTGTTTTTCTTCTGAAGAAAAATGAATGGCCCAAATTTCGTGAATCTCTTCTTTCGCCATCAAGTATGCAGTGTTGAATTAGATTTTTAGTTGTCGGAGAGCTTCAAAGTTTGTAAGGCTAATTTGCCTCTTAGCGGCTGCCTAGCCTCGAGACTGCCTCATTTGAGACAGAACTTTTAATGTAAAATGTGATGCTCTTCATCCCAACACAAGACAATTTCACAGTCGTCTCAACTTTATCGCACCGCTTGGTTGACTGGCATTAAAAGCAAACAATCGCAGTGCAAAACGTCACTGTTGATACGTAACGAACGTGTAAGGGCATTTGGGATTTGTAGTTTTAAACTTTGATCGGGTCAGTCGCACAAGTGCACTCAAATATCTTTTCATGGTCACACACAGACATTTTTTTATCGTAAATGTGAGTGAAATGCACTGCAGTTTAGTAACGCTTTAAAGGGGGTGGGTTTATAGACTGCACGTTAAAGTTGCTGAAAAACTTTTTCATTCCTGGTCGTTCCTCTGCTACCAAGGAGAGGGCCGTCTGCACCTCGTCTACTGACCAGTCAACACGATTTAGCCATTTCTGTTTTTTCAAGTTTCTTTCTTTTTCTTTTTTTTTCAAACAAGTCGTTTAATAAAAATTGTACGAACAAATAGTACTGTGGTGGTTGTTGCTGAACTATTTAAATCTAGCGGGTATGGTGTCTCGTGTTGCAAATCCAATGATGCTTGTAGTGACGATTCTCTCTGACCAATCAGTGATCTGTAGTGATTTCACGACACATTTTAGTATCAGTACGGTATGCTTGGAAACTCAACAGAGGTGGTACCATTTAAAGCAAGCCATACCGAACCGTACCATGCAGTGGAAAAGCGCCACTAATAGCTGGAATAATTTTAACCCCTGATTTCCTGAGGTCTGGCAAATCTCTGTCATGGTGGTTTCCATTGCATGGTTTTCACTAATTTTGTGTAATTGCCTTTTTTTATTAGTTATTAGTTTTATTTATATTTTCATATAGAATTTATTAATTTTTATTCAGTAGGTTTAGTCAACTAAATGAAAATGAGAAATGCTTCAAGTAAGTGAATTTTATCTTAATTTTTTTTAAAAATATATAAATTCTTTATTTCAATTGACCTGTTTTATGGATTTAGTTTTAGTTAACAATCATAACCCTGGTCTGTACATGTGAATTTTCCATGTATGGCTAAAAGCACAGCTCTGCTTCCCTGTGACCCGCCAACAGTACTGTATTTGCCCCTTTTGCCAAGGCCAGAGTATCACGTCTAAAATATCTGACCATTTATCATGCGGCGGAGTCAGTGAGCATGACTAGAGTCAGCAGTTCTGCAAGAGAGGGTGTAAAAGAGACAACACAGAAAAGATGGGCAAAGCTAAACTCAGATCTGCCGTGTTCACAAGCTCAGTTTGTACGAGACCCCATATATCCTCCTTATCCCACTTACTGCCTAAATGGGCATATTGTTCCCCTCTGGGAACAATATTCTGGTGCTGTTCGCATGTGGGTCTGGAAAAACTCCAGCATCACTGTTTTTATTGTAGGGCTCAACAAGTAGCCTATTGCTCAGATTTGTTCTTGCCTAGCCAGTGTTTTCACTGACCCTACAACAAAACAAGAACAAAATCAAATGAAGCAACATGGACACTTCTGCTAGTCTGTTAACACACACCACACTGCAAAACAAACTCGTTGCTTCTTGCATGGTGTTAGGAAACAAACAGACTAGCTTGTTACTTAATTATCTGTCCACTCTGTCAGCATGCACTTATACTAAGTGGACTCAAAGTGGATAGAGATGATGACATCTTTGTGATGGGTTTGTAGCCAATTGTTAAAAAGATGATTCCTCGCTAATCTTTTAGTTAGGAGTCCTGCTTTAAGCTGGTTGTAAATGACATAAGAAGGGGGCAAATAGGGACAAAAATCTTGACCACAGGCTTACTTGTAAACATTGAAGCACCATTTGTTGTATCTAGTGGCATTGGGTGCCATTCACTAATCGTACATGTCTTTGTGTGTAAAACCTGTATGCGAATTTTTAATGTAGAAGTCATGTTTCTATCAAAGGTTTGAACTTAAATTTTTCTACTTTTATGCTAAAATTTTGGAAATAAGCAAAAATCACAGACCTGGAGGCCTTAAACTTAAACAAAATGTTTATTTATATATTAATAATAGATTATTGAATTAAATAACTGAATGACAGTAGGTCTTATTTCAGTTTTCAGAGTAGTTGGTACTAAAGTAACATTTGTATAAAGTTATTAGTGGATGAGATTCAATCTTAAAAGTCGAGATGAAATCAAAATTTTTCTAAATGCATGTTATTGTTTTCATAAAAACAATTCACACATGTATATGTTTCATTTTTTATATGACCGTATAATTTTAATTAAAATTAAATACTTTATTTTAAATTAAAATCTTTCGGTGAAATGGCTTACCTCACAATGCATCACAATACGGAAGAGAAGATCAGTCAGATACTTCAGTTTCATTGCAACTTTAATATGATTTTTTTAGTATTAGTTATGTAGTCAGTAAAGTTAATACATTAATTACAAGATAACCATTTTATATGTGAATGTTTTTTTAAAAGCATGCCAGGTAATTTTTTTTTTCTTCCTATCACAGTGATTTGGCTTTGAGGAACTGCTATCTCACAACAGACCTGACTGTAAAAGTAGGAGACTATGGCATTGGCCCTACAAGTTTTAAGGTAAAACTTGAAAAGGTATCATTATTTTTTATTCTTTATTTAACATTTATTACATTATTTTTCTGTCTCCTTGCAGGAAGATTACATCACCACAGAGGATGACCAATGTGTGGCACTGCGCTGGCTTTCCCCTGAGCTGATTGGTGAGCTGCATGGGGGCTTGATCACATCAGAACAGACTAAACCCAGCAATGTTTGGTAGGTAACTCAAAATGATAGGAAGCTTGCATTTACTTGTTTAACAGGATGCACTTTTGCAGTCTCATGTCTTTTTGAGATTCAAAAAATATGTAGAGGGAAATGGTAAACTGCGGTAGTGATGTTGTGGCCTCTCACAGCATTCAGCAGATCAGATCACTCTGTAAGTGAGGTACCACTACACTTGTCTGAATGCAGGGTTGTAAAATTTAAGGCTTTTGACTCTTATAGCATCTGTGAATCACTCTGACTGACCAAATAATGGCTTGGATGTCAGCCAGTTTTTTCATGAGCATATTAGGAGGTCTTATTACAGACAAACCCCTTTTTATGTTTATGTTGAATATGGATATTGGATTTCTAGTGTCTTTGTTAGTTTAATTTTTGGACATTTGAGTTACATTATTAAATTAACTGGATTGGAAAAATAAAAATAAAACAGTTTTATTGTTAATATGCTATAGACGTAATATTACAATTCAATTATATCACCTATAATTCTATATTATGTTCATAACAGAACAAGATTTTTGTGTTTACAGGGCACTGGGTGTGTCATTATGGGAGCTATTTGAAAGTGGAAAGCAGCCATATCCTCACTTGTCAGATAGAGAAGTGCTTCACCATGTGCTCAAGGATCAACAAGTCAGACTTCTCAAGCCACAACTGGACTTACCATACTCAGAAAGATGGTTAGTCCTTGACAGATTTATAAACAAGATCCGTTTCTCTCTAGAAACGTCTTAACTCTGTCCTTTGGTCTACAGGTATGAAGTTCTACAGTTTTGTTGGCTGCCTGCAGACAAGAGGGCCACTGCTGAAGAGGTCCACCGCCTGCTCACTTACCTCCGTATGCAGGGTCAGAAAGATGTGGAGGATGACTTCGAGCAGCGCTGGAGCTCTCTCAAACCCAATCCCATCACTCGTCAAGCCACCGTCAGTCATTCCTCCTTCCCCATCCTGGAACAGTTTGATGACGGCCGAGAACCAGACGAGGTGCTCACAGTCACCGAAACGAGTCGTGGACTAAGTTTTGAATATGTGTGGGAGGCAGCCAAGCATGACCACTATGACAACCACAATCGTTCTGCCTTGGACACTACTTTGAATTACCACAGTATGTTCTTTCCAGTGCCACAGCAGGATATTCAGGCTCATTTCCCTGACACTGTAGCGCAAGCAGAAGATGGCAGAGTCCCGGAAACCTTGCCAGTTTTTGATGCACATAAAGCATCCTCTGGAAATGACTATTTTATTAAGTTGGAAGAGCTAGATGAGAGTGAAATTGGGATGGGGGAAAGTCAGGGTGCTGAAGGTACCAATGCTTCAGAGCAGGATCAGTTTGTAGTCTTACAGGATGTCCGATTGGATGAATCCAGTACAGATGCTGATTTCTTTCATCAGAGCATTGACTCAAAAGACTCTTTCCTTCAGGACAGCCACATATGGTCCTCAAGTGAACATGATAGCCCTTACCATACTAACATTTTCAGTGAGGGTGATGCAAAACTGGAAGATTCTCATTCATTCAGGGGAGGTCTCATGGAGCTCCCAGAGATGAATGTACCGAAGAGGGATTATGATGGTGAAACTAATTGTAACAAGGCAAGTAATAGTTTTCCAAAGTCTTTTTTAGGAGTTGGACCAGAAGCCATTCATCTGGAGATCTCCGATAAGGACAGTTCAGATGTAATGATGCTTCTTAACACTGAGAAACTGGCTGAAAACTTCTCGTTTCTTAAAGATAACAGCCTAATGAAGGACAAGTCTGCGCTCTCACAGCTCGACTCAAAAAATATAGAGGAGACCATGAGCTCCATTGTTGAGACTGATGTCTCAGATAATGTAAACCTTACAGGTGAGTCTTTGAAATCTGCTGTAAATGCTAAGCAGCTTAAGGATGAATTCTTGGACTTAGTCAGCCCGATTTTAGAAGATTTTCTGTCGCCTTTGAAAGGAAATGAAACAATGGTGCCTTTTGATATATTAGTAACAGGAGAAACCTGTAGCAACCACCTGCCAGACTCAAATGGCTCTTTGCATTCCCCAAAATCTGGGAATTACTCCTCTTCCGAGTCTACCTCTGAGAGTGTTGAGGTCATTGTTGACAGTCCATCTGATAGTCATCAGTCCCTTGAAAGTGCCACTACAGATACACTACATATGTGCATAGATGCCAAACCCGCCATCCTTGAAGAATGCTTTGGAGCCTCAAACGAGAATGGGCAGTATAAAGAAATCATAGACACAGCTGTGCTTAGCTTTACTACTTCACCTGTTGGTGAGTGTACAGAAGGTGGCCTCACTGAAGGTCTAACAAGTAGTGACTCAATGAGTGATATAATGGAGCTAGACAAGAAGACCACCAAGGATATTGCACACTTAGAAGCCATCGATCAAGATCAAGAAACTTTTTTGGACAACCATGTAATGCTGGACATGTCCTCACTGTTGGTTTCAGACTCCTGTCTTGACCAAATAAGTCAGGACAGCCTTCTTGATGATAGCACCTTATCCACTCTTCCAACAATTGAGAATTCGGCTGAAACGCCAGACTCATTAGATTCTTTGGACATGCATAGGGATGTGGGGCATGGACAGTCATTGGAAAATCCTATAAATAATAAGCTTCAACCTCCATACAAAGCCGCTGACAGTGGGTATGAAACCGAGAACTTGGAGTCACCCGAGTGGAACTCTCAAACAGGCTTGAGGGATTCCTCTGAAGAGAATGAGATGAGTAGTGCCGTGGAGCCTATGGCACTGGTTCCACCGGAAATCATTGTGTCTGAGGTGGACAGTGTACCTGATGTTCAGGTAAATGCTGGTAGAGTTGATCACCAACAAGAACTTGGTGAAGTTCCCTTGGGAGGAAACTACAGAGACTCGGCTTACTTCTCAGACAATGAGGAGCTAGATAAAAAGAGTGATGACATCAGTGGAAGCGGCCCAGGAGATGCCTCATTTTGGCTCCAGGGTAATCGAGAAGCTGGCGAAAGTCAAGGAGCTGAAGCTGTTGAGGAGCATTCGGTGTCCGAGATATCCCATCAATCTGCAGATCCTACTTTAGAATTAACTGATGGTGATGTACAGACTCCTTTGCCTGAGTTGGTTCTCACCACTGAGGAAGATTGGAGCCAGGATAAACGATTGACTGTTGACGACTCAGACCAAAATCATCCCCGTGCAGCCCCAGAACATGCAGCAACATCACCTACCTCAACGCAGCCCTCAACAGACATCAAGGTCCATGCAAAGCTAACAAGGACATATGCTGGGGAGGGAACAAAGAAAAAAGAGCCAGATATGGAGGGGAGGTACTTAGGAAAGCTCGATGGATCCTCGATGGAATATGGCACTGAGGATGGAATGGATGCTGATGAAGAAGATGAGAACAGTGATGAGTCAGATGACGATATGCGTGCCTACCGATTACACAGCTCTAGCTCTGAGTGCAGTGAGGATGAAGTTGTGCACCCGGTACCTGTTATTATCTCGGATAACAGCAGTTCCCTCAGCCTCAAAAGCCTACTGAAACCCAAATCCCTTCAGACTGCTAAAACAACATCTGAAGAGGGCAGCAATGGAAATAGTAGACGTGGTGTGTCGTTCTTTGATGACGTCACTGTCTACCTTTTTGACCAGGTCAGATGTTTCCCTTGCATTCTTAAATCTTTTTAAATACAACTTGATTATTTTTTTAACAGAGGCTTTTTCTATGCCTGATTCCCTGTTTTTCAACCAAATAGGAAACCCCAACAAAGGAGCTTGGCGAGCATACTCTTGACCCCAGTAGTCAATTGTCTGATTTCAACAGTCCAGTGTCCTCATCCAGCTACTTTAATAGATTTACCAACTCTGAGAGCTCTACTGATGAAGAAGGTAATGACTAATGTTAATGTTCTTTACGGTCATCATTGTTTCCCAACCGTGGTCCTGGACCCTCCCAAACAGTGCAGTTTTTGGATGTTATCATTATCTGACACACTCATTTCAGTTCTCATGTTGTCCCCCAATTCCTCCTCTTATACAGTACTATGCCCTAAATGTAATGTACTCTTTTAAAGAGGAAAAAGTAGATCCTTTTGAGTGTGTTGCAGAAGGCTGCAGAAGTTTTTGGGACATACTACCATGTCTTAAAATTGTCCTTTGTCGCATAGTGACCTGCATTCTGTCACCATGAAGCAGCCTGTCAGTTTACATCCTCATAAACGCACTCCACATTCATTTACACTACTAAAACAATTCTTTCTACCACATCAATTAAGCAGCACATTGATCTGCTAGTCGTGGGTCTTTCATGCAGAGAACTCTGCTATAGTTTTTTGCATGATGATGCATTTAATAGTGGCCAAACATTTCTGCTTTGTGAATTTTAATAAATATAGCACAATAGCAAAGTTTTTCATTTTTAGGTTAGATATTATTAATAACTCAAACCCCAAAGGCATCGCTACTTAGCCGTCCGTCTTAGGCACATCTGCCTTGCTTGTTCTTTTTATTTGGTTGTACTTTTGAACTGAATCCTCCTCAAAGCTCAATGGGTTGTGGGCAAAATCAGCCGTTAGAGTGGACACAGATCCACACTGCAAAAATCTACCAAAAATAATAGACAACCCAATTATATTTGGCATACCCTTTTCAACATACTATTTTTTGGGACACACTTATTCTTATTTCACATACTATTTATGATGGATAGTATGCACATTGGGATGCAGGGTGGGAATCTCTATTAATGAGCCAATGAGTTCAGTCAGGTGTGTTTGATTAGGGAGGCATTCAAAGTATGCCGTGTGACGGATACTCCATGACCGGGTTTGGCAAACACTGGTCTACATTTGAACTGTGAACCCATTAAACCAGTGGTACTTAACCTAAGGCCAATCAGAAACCAAATTTCCAAACATTTTTTGGTGTTTCTGAATTAAATTATTTTAAATTGATATGTCATCAAAGAGCCATGGTTGAATACCAAGTCTTTAAACCTTTGGATTTGATTCACAGGTGGTGCATTTGAGTGGGATGATGACTTCCCATCTCCAGAGCCCAATTTTCTTTCAAAAGCAGCCAGTGATCATCCTGCCAGTGGGACCTCAGCAGCTTCTAAGTATTTGTCACCACCCCCTGCGAACCGCACCTTGGAGCAGAGCTGGAACAGTCCCTCCAACTACACGCGCTTCTCCATCTCCCCAGCCAGCATCGCTAGCTTCTCCCTCACCCACCTCACAGACTCCGACATTGAACAAGGGGGTAAGTTGACCACAAACATCAAAGCATGAACAAACAGGAATGGAACCTCAAGAATCTTAACTTCTGAATCCTGTTTTTCGTTTTCTTTCTCAGGAAGTGGTGAAGATGGAGAGAAAGATTAACCAATCTTTTGGACATGTGTAAATGTTGTAGAAATATGACGGATATATTTGCTTTGAAGGCTTTTAATTGCTTCTCAGGCAGCGTTGGTATTTATTTGAGGTTATGAAGGGGATTGCAGAAACTGAGCAGGTGGCATCCTGTGATGACTTCCTATATTCTGCAAATGAGATATGGTTTGCAATGCGTTTCATCAGTGCAATTTGGAAAAAACTTTGCTTCACATACGCTTTAGAAACTTTCACACGCTTCCCAAGTGTCCTGCCTCACTTTTTTTTTCTTTTGCTCATATGCATTAATTCTTAGTGTCCACATTTTACTTCAGAAGGATGAAGCTGAAATTTATTGTTTAACCAGAGGACTCTCTCTTAAACACTAATGAGCCAATCGACTCAAACTCAGTTGTGCAATTGAAACCGTACAATACTTGCCTTTTATTTTAACACACTGGATTTTAATTTTTTTTTAAATGTGAAATCTAGTGTGACATGCTTATTTATATAATTGTGTATCATATTAGATGTCCAATAGAAGCAGTATGGGTTTCCATAGATATTTTTGTACAGTGTTTGGACTGTTCATTCATGACAACGCACCACTTTCACCCAAGCAACAACTTGCATAGTTTCAGTGACATGTTTTTCTATTAAATAATGTAAAGTCAGGATATGAGCAGCTGAGCAGTTTCGGACATGAGACGCTAATAAGTCTTAAAGTAGTGAGCAGTCTTTGTCATTGTGGTCTATTCATGAGGAATTCTTAAGGAGTGCTGCATATCAGGGCTTTTTGTTGAAGCGTTGTGGGATTGTATATTGAATGGGCCGTCGCAGTGCCTCACAGCCCCTCTTCTCCTGTGTCTTCATCCTTTCTGAATGTTGTGCAAGTTCTATTAAGTACCAAGGGGATTCTCACCCACCTAGAACATACCACGGTCATATTTCACCTCAAAATCAAAAGAAAGGAACTATTTCGCCAGAAAATGAAGCCTATTTTTGGGATCAGTAAGACTTTGTCATTGTGGAATTATTTTCATGAATTGAGCCCCACCCCCCATCTCTCATTACTGTGATGTCAAAATAAGTAATGATATTATATTTAAATTATAAAGTTTTTGTATCATAATGGTAGTTTTGTTTTACTGATTTGAAATGGTAATGATATTAATAGATATTTTGCAGAATATATAATTTTTTCTCTAGATTTTGAATTGAAATGTGACCCAGACATTTTTTGTGAGATTCACCAACAAGTTGTCATTGTTGGCGGTGGATTGATCTAAAAGTCAGCGAGTATTTCTGAAAGCACTGGTGGTGCAGAGAGACTAGCTAGCAACTAGCAGGACCTCCATGTGATGGCTGCTTGTAGCATTGAGTAGGAATACTGTTCAATGGAAAAACAAAAGAACCTCCTTACATTTCTGATTCCCTGTGTCAACTGTAAAGAGCAGCTTGTAAACACTCAAGGGGATTGGAAATTATTTAGTTTTTCCTCTTTTGTGCATGTATTATTCATTGGACCTGAAAGTCATAGGTCATATGAATCCTTTATATTTGCCAGTCTTGCTGCTCTGAATGCTTTTCCTTTGGGTTGGCAATGAACCTGATCGACTAATGTATATAGCCTTGTAATGTATATTACCTTGTATCAAATCAAGATGAAAACTACACAATCAGAGGAAAGAGCGTTCGACATCACCAAATATTTCCTTGGTTCAATCTGGAAGAACGTTGATTTTGGTATGACATACTCGAGATTGTCTTGAATAAATTGGGAGCCTGATTATTTGTAAAGGTTATTGCTGGGATAATCGGGTTCATAGCTTCTACTTCCCCTTGTAATTCAGTACAGTAATCTTTGTTTTAGACCTGTTGAATATCTGTATTACCAGCACTCGATTTTCAGTTCAAATTGAAATTTTATGAAAGGAAATTGTTTGGTTTTATTCTACAGTATACTTTGCTTAATCTTGCACATCTTTAAAGTGAAACTTAATGTTGAATTGTTCTCCTGTATATAAATGTTTAATTTTGTCTGTAAATTGGTTATGATGTTAGGAATAGGTATGAGGACTGATTTTGTAATTTAATGCTAAAATGTGACATCACAGGTGAGAAGTGATCGAAAAAGACAAATTAACGATGAAAAAAATGGGGAAATGCAGGTCATCATGTCCTTGTAACTTGTAAATTTTAAAAAATGGTGATATTTTTACTTCATATTGATGACGATGATCATGCCCTAGTGTCATTGAAGGAATGGTTTATAATGAATTGCTCTGTTTATTATGGAATTAAATGAAAATGAACTTCTGTTTTGTATTCTTTCTTTATCATGCATGTTTCACACATACTTTAATTCACAGGTTCAGGCAATGGTGCGAGTTTGGGGAAAGGTGTGTCAGACCAAGATCAGATGGGGTAGGATTTAGAAAATCATTTTTTGTTTTTATTGTTTGTGAACTTTTGTTTGGTGATGCTAGTGGTGCAGACATTTCTTTACTTGAATTCACAAAGAAAAACAAGCTGGTGCTTTTTAACAGATCTTTATTGGAAAAAAAAGCATGTCCAAAGAGAGACCAGAGTAGGGAAGTTGTCCACATATACAGCATTTTCTACTTAAGTGGACTATTTATATTATTGTCAAATAATATAATCAAACCAATAACACAAAATGGGCTTCTACCGATTACAGAAACAAATACGGCAACAAGAAAATGTGACATGCGCAAAACAAATTGACATCAGTCAATTGAGTCAGGTGATTCAAATCATACATGTACATAAATCTAAAGAAGTTCAGACGCTTGTTTTCACAGAAGGGAAAGTTTGTTATTCAGGCAAGTGGAATCAAAAGGAGGAAAAAAAGTCACATTTGGTTGGAAGGGCACTGGGCAGACAGAAAGAGTGTCAAGAACAGCAAGCTGGGATGTGCAGTTAAGCATGATGAAGGTGGTGATGATGATGGGGGTATTGAGTGTGGAGCAGAATGACTAACAGCACACAGCATTCCCGTTCACCTGACTCTGAGTCCGGCTGGGCATTGGACTGCGCAGTGCCACACGCTGAGCCTCTAAAGAGTTTCCTCTCACAGACAGGTGGTCCCAGCCGCCCTGTTGAAGAGATGACGGTGTAAAGATCTGTTGACAAGGTCTACATTAGACCTTATGTAACTTTTGCAGAAATTATACACCATTTTAAAATTGGAGGCTTTCGGAGGAAGGCACAATTAAGCATTAGACTCAAAGGGGGGGTATAATGCCCCTTTTTACAATATGTAAAATAAGTCTGACCCAGAGTGTGTATGTGAAGTTTTAGCTTAAAATAACCCACAGATAATTTTTAGAGCATGTTAAAATTGTCCCTTTTTGAGGGTCAGTAAAAAAAAGTGCAATTTTGTGTGTCCCTTTAAATGCAAATGAGCTGCTTCTCCCGGCACAGAGGGCGGAGCTTCAAGAGCGTGTGTGTGTGTGTGTGTGTGTTCGCAGCTCTGAGTACCGCACGCAGACACACACTAAAATGTCAGAAACTGCTCTGCCTTTGACAATGATGGAGAGACTCAAGAAGAAGTGACATGTAGAATTCAACAGGACGTTTCTGAATGGTTAGTTGATGAACTAAAGTCAGAAAAGTGAAATCATAATCAACCACCCCTTTAATGTGAACAGTAATGGAAAGACTCACCCCGATACCAAAGTCCCAGCTCAGGCCTTTCGGCTGCATGGGCTTCACTCCCAGTCTGTGGCACACAGTTCCTGTGCTTTCTAATGGATAACCTGCCACTTTATCAGCAATTATCCAAACCTGGACAGATAAAACATCACAACCACTTTACATTTTCACAAATGTTTTTTGAACAAGTTTTTTTGTGTGAAGTTGTTATTTTATATTTCGGTTTGTTAGGGGTGGATTTGGGCATGATGGGAGTTGGTAAACTTCAGGAGGTGGTGTAGATAGAGGAAAGGTTAGGTCTATAACAAGAGAAGGCAGCATAAAGTAACAGTGGAAAAAAGAAAACAACTCGCACATACAGATGTGCTGCATATACAAGGAGAACAACAAATGGCCTAAAACAGAGCCTTGTGGAACACCGTACTTTTGTTAGGTTCGGGTAACTTTTCTCATTTACACACATGAAGGGATAGTGATCTGATAGGTAGGATTTAAACCAGGCTGCAGACTATTAACTCTTTCCTTGCCAGCCACCAACAGCATTTTTTATATGTTTTACAAAACTTCCATGGGCCCCAGAATATTTTGTTGCATGAATATCAACATGCAATTTATCAAACAAAAGAATAGACGCTCTACTTTTAAACTACAACAACAAAAAACACTTTTGTAGCTTCATGCTTTTGAGCATCAACGCTTGAATGTGGGTGTTTCATAAAAAAGCAACATTTTTAACAAAAAGCTGAGAAAATCGTGTTTTTTTTCATTGACTACAACGTGCATAAGCAATGCTTTTTTTGTGTTGCTTGTTTCTGCTTTTGATCCGGAGCTTCTGTACACTCAGAAGATGTGCATTATGTGTGTGCTTTAGTATGTTAGTCATCAAAATAATAAGTAAAAAGTTACAAACCTGGTCCAGTGGTCCCACAGACACCTTGCACACATTACTGGAGATGAGTTCCCATGCTGACCCCTGAGGATAGCTGGGTGTCAAACCCTGTCTGTACCACAGATTACCTGCACAAACAGACTGAGCTCAGACTCGACTGGAGAGATAACAGCTTTATATGCGGTACAATGTTTCCAACGGCATTCTGATTACTGCATACTGCGCATTGCACATGTCTACTATTTTTCTGTTCAGTATTTGAAAGTATGCAACGCCAGACATTTCACATAACAGTGTTGCATTGACGTCATCGTGTTGCATTTTTAATTCAGTGAGTGTCTTCAAGTTCCTTTGGAAAATAAAGGTTACTTTTAATCCTAATTTGTGTGAAAATGTCCTTTGGCAGACAAATCAAATCAAGGAAGTTAAGACTGATGTTTAGGGCTGATATTCATGCATCACATTGGAAAAGGAGCTGCGCTCTGTTTGCATATTTCACATTTTGCCAAATGTAGCTGATCATCCAAGGTATTCCAAACCATTCATAAATAGAAAAATGTGCATGCTTTGAATTGACACACTCATAATGAAGATAGAGTTATTCAGAGCACATACAGCTTGATTCAACCAAGTAACAAAAGAAGTGAGTGGAAACAACGGTCTCACTGTTTTCATCCACAGCGTAAACGGAGGTCCTGCCCACAGACACCTGTCTGAGCACCTGCCTCGGTGGAGAGGGGATGTGGTACCAGCACTCGCCTGAGAAATCAAGACATAAAGCATGAGTCATTTAACAAAATGGGTGTGCCTTCATCATTTTAAGTGTACATGACTACAGTTTAAGTCTGTTAAGTCGGCATTTTTCTGAATACAGAATACAGTAACTAAAAAAAATAAAAATAATAATTAATATTAAGCACTATTAAAATTATGTGGCACATAATTATAGGCACTATTATGCCTTTTTTCCAAAGTCTTGTTTTTGTTTTCTTCTAAAATAGGTTTTCATACTTGAAAGTTGAAAAAAAAAATTGTTCCTGTCAGTTATTCTTTATTTGATAGTCCTAAAATATCAGCATAAAATCTACTAATATACTCATATTTTCAGTGTAAATCAATCCTGCTACCTTTCATATTCCAACATTTTTCAAAGCTTTTTTTTTTTTTAGTCAATCATGTCTTAACTTGTAAACACGCCACAACTTAAAAAAGTACTTTTTTCAAAATGTAACAGGTCTAATTTCAAAGCACACTAAATGCACAGTATCACAAGTTGTTGAAATGAGAAAGCATTTGACATATCGTCGGATGTCCATCATCATTCTTCTCACCAGCTGGATTGAGTGCAGACACAGAGCCCCGGTAGAAGACGGCCCCGTCCTTGGCGATGGCCCAAACCTGGTGTCCTCCTCCTATACAGATGGACTTGAAGGGCTGGTCTGTCCCCACGTGGAGCCAGGAGTCGCCCTGTGCTGAGACAGTCAGAGGTTAGAGGACACTACAACTCAACATGAGCTGGTCAGAGCCATATTCACTCTCTGAATACTGATATAATAAATTCCCAGACAGCAAAATAGTTTCGGCCCAGATCCGGCCCACATCTGGTGCTGCTGAATCCCCATGTACCAGATGTGGGCCGGATCTGGGCCGAGACTATGTTGCTGTCTGGTTGAGATGAGGGTTTTGTGTCTAATAACTTTACAGTCATGTATACTCTAAGATACTATAGCAGATTTATGCATTCTCTTCATACTGTATGCTCAGTTAAATTATAATGAAAAATAATAATAAAACGTTTTTGATCATTTAAAAAAAAAAAATCAGGGCCCCAGATTTTTTTATATTTTTTTCAGATTTTTTTATTTATTATTTTGTTGTATGTACATCTGAACATGCAATATGTCAAACGAAAGAACAGCGCCTCTACTTTTAAACTAAAAAGCTTCATGCATTCTTTTTTTATCAACACTTTAATGTGTGTAAGTTTCATATAATAAAAAAAGCAACATTTTGAGCTAAAACGGATTCTAAATTATGAGGAAAACACAGATGGAGTAGATCGAGTCCGTCAACACCCCCCCAAAGCTTCACAGTCCTGTAGCTCGTCCTGGGTCGACATTTCATTCAGTAACATTAGGCAGGTTTGATTTATATGCCGTTTAATGTAACATATATTCTATCGCTCATTTCTGCTTCTTCTTCGCCTGTGCTTTGATCAGGAGATACTGTACTCCTTCAGAAGATGTGTGATAGCGCCCCCTACCGTATAACACCGTATAACAGTGACAACACGGAAACCCGGGAAATTCCGTCAATGGAGGGCAAAGAGTTATTAACCATTCTGCACTGACTTTCAGCTTCAAGAAAAGTCATGGGTTATTAATAATTCTGTCAGTTGTGTGTGATGTATTTACAAGGCACACTAAAACTGACTGATACAACCTTTACTTTTCTGGGACTTGCGCCATTAGGGATGACTTTGGGCCTGATGTTTTTGAGGTCACCGTTAAAATGAAATGAACTGTTGGTGAAGTGTTGTGTGTGTGTTTGGTGCTCACAGCCGGGTTCTCTGCAGTGACTCCCAGACGGCACAGCACATCCCCCTTCTCACTGATGGCCCACACAGGAATCTGCTCCAGGCCGCTGTGAGCCAGACACGGCAGGACGGTGACGTCAGTCAGAGGGATCGGGGGAACCTTCTCCCAGGGGCCCGTGAGGCTGATCTCACACCTCCTGTGAGAGACAACAACTCTGCTGTAGCTTCATCCTTTCTTAAACACAGCACAATTCTGCCACACTAGAAAACAAATCATGCTCGGGGAAATCAGAATGACATAAATAGTCATAATTATGAGATAAAGGTTATGACATTAACATAAGTCAAAACGATGACATAAAAAGCAGAAGTTATCACATGCCAAGTCATTATTATGAAATAAAAAGTCACAATTATTATGGCATAAGTTAGATGTAAATTGAAATTATGACAAGTTACTTGAGATTAAAAAAGTCAAAAATATGACTGTCATAATTATACTTTAACATAATTTCAACTTTTTATCTCATAATTATGACTTAGTGTTGTCATATTGACTTTTTGATGTAATTATGTCTAATTCATCATTTAGAATTTTAGTCATAATTTCGATTTAATATAATTATGGCTGTCATAATTTTGATATTTGAAGTAAGAATTTAGATTTTTTGTCATAATTTTGACGTTAAAGTTATAATGCTGACCTTGAATGTCATCATTTTAACTTTGTCATAATTTTGGATTTTTTTAATGTAATGATTATAATTCTTTAAGTTATAATTCAACTTGGCAAGTCATAATTTTGACTTTTTAATGTCATAAAATTTTGACTATAAAGTTATAATTCCGACCTAGCATGTAATAATTTGGAATTTCTAGTCATCATTGGGACTTTTTATTATGACTTACTATGTCATCATTTTGGATGTTTATGTCATAATTTTGACTTCATAATTATGACTGTCATAATTTTGACTTTAAAATTATAATTCTAACCTAGTATGTCATAGTTTCGACTTTCTCTCATAATTTTGACTATGTCATAGTGACGGTATGTCAATTTCGGATTTTTGTGTCATAATTTCGGATTTTTGTCATAATTTTGACTTTTTGTGTCATAATTTTGACTTTATAATGTAATGATTACAACTCTTTAAGTTATAATTCAACTTGGTGTCATAATTTTGACTTTTTAATATATATAGTTTTGACTATAAAGTTATAATTCCGACCTAGCATGTAATAATTTGAAATTTCTAGTCATCATTGTGACTTTTTATAAAGACTATCATTTTGGATGTTTTATGTCATACAACTTTTTTTTCATAATTTTGACTTCATAATTATGACTGTCATAATTTTGACTTTTCAATGTCATTTAATTTTGACTTTAAAATTATAATTCTGACCTAGTATGTCGTAGTTTTGAATTTCTCTCATAATTTTGACTTTTTATCTCATAAAATCTTTAAATTTTAGATTTTTATGTCATAATTTTGACTTTTTATCTCATGACTTAGTATGTCAATTTCTGATTTTTATGTTATAATTTTGTATTTTTTTTTTTTAATTTTGACTTTATGTGTCATAATTTTGACTTTATCTCATAATGATTTAGTATGTAAAAATTTTGGATTTTTGTCATAATTTTGACTTTTTATGTCATAATTATGTTTTTCAAAAGCAATATTTGTTTTCTTGTGTGGCAGAAATGGGCTTCACAGGGGCTGCTGTGGGAGTTTGGGGTTTAAATGTTTTGCCCAACATTAGAAAGAAGCAGAAGTAAAATGTCGCTAAAAATGTTAATGTAAATGCATGTATGAAAATGTTCAAAATCAGCAAAAATGTGAACTCACCGAGCCCACCTTCTGCGCCGCACAAAATCCTTTATTGTCTTATAACCATGAAATGTCCTATATGCACATAAAAAACATATAATATATTAGTTTGAAATAAAACCGTCTAGCTACCGTTCATTACTATGTCCAAAAATCAACATACACAGGGAAATCTGCAGCGTACTGCCAGCCCTCTTTATCTGTCCCTCCTGGGACACTGTAGTCTACGGCCCAATCAGAGACCTGTGAGCACGAGATGTAGAAATCATTCACAGACAATATCTATCTAATCTACATAATATTGCAAAGACACAACTGTGCACTGCACTATAAATACTCCAGGCTTTGGTTTTGTACCCATGTCCACTGCGGCGAGGGAGTGCTGGTGTTGTCTTTAGTGCACTCTCTCAGACCCGACGAGTCGCTCCACATATAGCGATCTGTGGGAAGACCCCTGAGGAAGAGAGCACACACTGAGCGTTGGCTTTAAACACACACACGTCAGCTCCGTCACGTTACACTCACTTGTCAGTGTATCCTGTCATCGGGTTCCAGCGCTGGTTCTCATAGATGCACACGTTCCTCACATCACTCACTTCATTTCCTGAAACCGACCGATTCAAACATCAGGCAGACGCAACTGTTCTTTCACATGAAGACTTGACATGCTGATCTAGACTGTCATGATGTCTTATTTGAAATGAAAGTACAATTGGGAAAATAAGAAAACACTGGTTCACATTCACCGACGGTGCATACGCACGGATTTGAGCACGGAAACCAAAGATCCAGTGTTTTCATTAAAAAAAAATAATAATAATAATAATCGCAATTTATTCTAAATTTACGAAAAATTTAGGTAATATTAACATAAACATGTAAAATTTTATTGTAATTAATTATACATATATACAGTATATAATTAAATACTGTTAAAGTATTTCTTAATGGAAACAGTACTATTATAGTATTTATTAATATTTTGAATTGAGCTTTTATTTTTATATTTACATTTTAAATTTTAAGTACTGGTAATTTTATGTGCTTTTTACATTTTTGTTGTTTAATGCATTGTTTTGATAATTTAAGTAGGCAGAATTTCTACGTTTGTTAGGTAAGTTTTAAGTGTAAGTTGTCCCTTTAAAATTGCTATTTTTATTTTATTGCAGTGTTTTTTGAATTACCAAAATAATGAAAGGCTGTAAAGGAGAGGTCAGAAAAGCCCTTATATGGAGATTGTTTGGGCGTGTATTACGTAGATTACTAACCTCGGTCATATATGGTTGCTCAACTAGAAAATTGCAAATTCGTTAACATTGGAATAAGGTTACGAACAAATTTACGGAGCCATGGTGAAGAAAAATGAATATCTGGCAATATTTTTGCGTTCTCTCGCAAATGTGTCGCATTCCCCTGAGAAACGAATGCAACGAGCGAATGCAAAAAGTTTTGCAAGCGAACACAAAGTTTCTCGAGAACGCAAAAACATTAACTTATTTTTCCCTCCCATTTCATATTTTTTTCCCACCACCATGTCCCGTTTGGAGCTCTGCACAAATTGATGTGTGTATGCAAGAGTTGTGAATGTGATTCTAACATACTGTGCAGTATATAGCAGGGGTGAAACAATATATAGTGTCACGATATATCGCAATACAAAAACTAAACAATCTGTATCGTGGATAGTTAAAACCCAAAATAATTACTGTGTGAGAAAAAAGTTTTCAGAGTTTTAGTGTCAGTACTACATTAAACTACTATACATAACTTTGAATATAATATATAATAATGCAATGGGGGAATATTTATGGATCCTCATAATGCCAAATGTCTTATGTTACCAGTAAAACGTGGCCTACATTATTTTAAATGTATATAGTCAGTGACAGAGTGCAAGCATATTCATTCGTCTAAAATAATTCTGGATTTTCAGCTTCAGAATCATGAGTATTTTTGGTCACCATTGTCCTGTCCATTTGGTTATCAGCAACAAGTCCAAGTCTATTCATTTACACACACAATGTAAAACCAAATGTAGCATTTTAATCAAAAGTAAAATTTTATCATATGTCCTGGAGTATCGCAAAAATATCGTATCGTGAATTAAGTATTGGGATATGTATTGAAACGTGACATGAGGGTATCGTTACACCTCTAATATATACTGAATATCCCATCCTGATGCAAGGCTCAGCTCAGAACTACATCCTGGTCCAGGCTGGTTAATACTGGTTCGGTACTGGTCTAACTGGTGCACCAGCAGAACTGTCTTTCTAGTTAAGCCGGTTGACCAAGAAAGATTATCTGATGAAACCTCATGGGAACATCAGCACACCAGTGTCCAAAAACACAGCATATGCTCACCCAGCTAACAGTTGCGTTCTCTGAATGTTGGCTAACGTTTCTGACAATGTTCTCGCTAAGTTGTCTAAGCAACATTAATAGAGTGTTTGTTCAAAGCAATCTTGTCTTTAATAATGTTCTCAAAACATTACAACCCTCTACATCACTCACATATGCAAGTAAATTTCAATCTGGGTGACTAAATAACTGAGTTCATCTGGAATTATTCAGCTTTTAAGAACAAGCAGAAGATATGCCGGTTTCTACGGTAGTGGGCGGGACTAATGCACAAACGGCAATCTTATTGGACTCATCCCTGTTTTAATTTCAGCAAATCAGAGCGAACGAACGATGACAAGGTGATTAATATTCATGAACCCAGCAGCTCATGTGTTGATATTGTCATTATTTGTAGTAGAATTAGTAGTAGGATTATCTTTTAATAATAATTACTATTATCAATTACTATTATCTTTTTTTTTTTTTTACAGAAACACTGACTGACCAACAAAGCACCACCACCAGCCCTAAGTTCAGTCAAAATGACAAATATGCATTCATGCATGATTATCAAGTTTTAGTTATAATTACTAAAGTTCTATCATTAATGCTTGATTGTCATAATATAATGCTTTATTGACTGATTTTAAGAGTGTACATTTAGATATATAAAAATCTGTGTCATTTTACAATAATAAGCTAATTTGGTGGAATTATATACATACATACATACATACATATATATATATATATATATATATAAAATCAGTCTGGCGAGTAACCCAAAAAATGTATTAGCCAATGGCGATTCCTTTGCCAAGGTGTGCGAAGAGGGTTGCATTAGCACAAAAACATTATTATATATTGTTCATGGAATGTTTTTTTCTTGAAGCGTTTTAGTTTTACTTTTGAATATACTCTGAACATTCCGAAAATGTTTGCAAAATGGATTGTTATCTTTACGTTCACATAAACAAGAAAGTTTTAAACGTTCAGAGGACATTTAGAAATAAAATTCATATAACTTAATGGTAGGGCTGGACGATTTTGGCTAAAATCATAATCGCGATTAATCGAACAAGTTACCTCGATTACGATTATTGGAAAAAAAATCTTTCTCATGTGTCACTGGCAAGGCTTATACTGTAAATAAGGTCACGGTTATTTTTTTGAATGAAAGAATGCATAATCCTATCTTTGTGATTCTCTAATAAGGAAACGCACAGATAGCTTTTAATGCTTACTTATTAAATATTTCAAACAATTGAATCAAACAAAGCATACAATGCTTGAAATAAAAACGTCTTATAAAAAAGTGATTAAGTTTTAATGCAAAAAGAAAGTTTCCTAAAATTGTAGAAAATAGTTTTTTGTAAACAAAATAAAATTATTGTAAATATTGCCATCTTAAAAGTAAAATATAACTTGTATAAAACAAAAAAAACTAATCCTTTTCATATTGTGTAGCATTTGTAAATGCTTTTGTTATCGAAACCTGCTTTGTGGAGTGGAGGCACTTGTTGCTGGGCATTTGTCAGTCTCTCTCTTTTTCCGCGTGTTCGTTGGTACAAGCGGCTCCTGTTGCTGAGTTGACTCAGTGTTTGAGTTCCCTTTCACACAGAGATTCCGGAAAATACACGGATAAAGTGGCCCGGATTTGACCCGGGTTCGTTTGACTTTGGTTCATTCACACTGCCAGTGATTTTCCGGAATCAAGAGAGTGCGTTCACACAGACACACACAACCCACAAAGACACGTGACATGTCCCAGCGGCGTCTATAGTTTGCTTATGAGCTGCGATTTCTCTCGAGAAACCACGCTTGTGCATTTTTTTTCCTCTGATTCGATCATAAACTAGCGCATTACGAACCGTTTCACGCTGGCGAACGATCCCGGCTTAGCGCCATCATTACGACACGGCATTCATTATGGCTTTTGTTCACACAGCGCGCGTTCCGGGAGAACACGGCAATGTTACTATGTCCCCAACCTGGCATCAATCCCGGGTCGTGTTTGCGTTCACACAGAAGGTGTTTGTTCTGGCTATTTCCCGGGATCAACGCGCTGTGTGAAAGGGGCTCATGTTGTTTCAATGTCGCAGACTGGACGGGGCGGAGTTACGTGACTACACACGCGATAATATGTTTTAAGGGGAAAGTACATTAACACACATTGGGGGAATGTATTAATAATTCGGAAAAAAACGAAATAACCGACATGGTAAAATTACGTCGGTTATAGGCTCTGAATTTCGTTTTCGATTATTTTTCGATTAATCATCCAGACCTACTTAATGGAAACGTTAGCAAGACATTCTTAAAAACATATCTGTGTTAGCTGCCCAGACTGGGCAACATGGTGTCGGCCCAGATACGGCCCACATCTGGCACGCGTTGAATCCACATGTACCAGATGTGGGCCGAATCTGGGCCGACACTATGTTGCTGTCTGGCTGGGCATCGGAACTGGATGTAGGTCAGTGAGAGAGACAGGGTTAGCCGCATGCAGGGTTAGGGTTAGGGTGCATGTTTACCCGGAGCCGATGGTCCCCTGGCGGCCCCTGTGTAGACCCAGGCTGTGTGATCGTGACCGATCCCCCACACCACACCCAGACTGCTAGACTCCACACACAGCAGATGAGCAGGAACCTGACGCCAGAACCTGAGCCCACAGCAGGTACGCGGACAGACACATGAAGCATGCCAAGCCCAACAACAGACACACATTACAATGACAGACACACATTCACATTCACACACACCAAACCAAATCAAACACATTAAACAGTTGGGTGGCATGCAAGCTTAAATTATGAAATTATGAAACTCCAGCTCAAAACCTAGTGAGCTGCCTATCTGGACAGCAATTTAGGCTCGTATAATACAGGGGCCGTTTCAAAACGCAGTATTAATCTGCTTTATAAGCAGTGTCTGGGAGAAACTGACTACTGTTTGCAAATTTGGATGAAAAGGAATGTTTTCTTAATGTTCGCATAACCAAGAAAAACGTTTTTAAAACATTTGAAAATGGAAACTTTTGAAAGTTAAGAGAACATTCAGAAATAACATTTTCATACATTAATCTGATTATTAGCAAAACGTTCTTGGAACGTATTTTCGTTAGCTGGGATATAGCTAGTAAGATAGCAGCATACCTATAAGTTCACCATTATAGTTGCACCAAACTTAGATGTAAACTATTGCACTTCAAGCATGCTTAAAATTATACATTTCTAAACTAAAAGTGGGTTAAATTAGTCTCAAGAATTGTTGAGATAGTAGACTAGGAGTGCACTGATATTAGTGTACATAAAGTATACTTGTAAAATATGCTTCAACGTCATTTTACTTTACTTAATAAAAACTCGAAGTATAATTAAAATAAAATAATGGTTTAAATGACCAAACGCTACATGTACTTTACATTGCTATTTTTATTGTCATACTGTATTGCACAGTTTGTCAAGCAAGCTAAATGTCTTTCACATGTAGAGTCTGATTTGTTTCATTGAATAAATTCATGTCAATATACGTTTAGAAACAATGCACTGATTCAAGTCTCTTTCCAGAAAACCTCGTGCAATATTTTGTCTTTTAATAGAATATTTGTACTATATTTAATATTGCTTCTGTTTATCACTGTTTTTACTCGGTTTTCTCTTTTTAGTTATCTTAAGTAATGTATAAGACCAAGTTCATAGTTGTCACCCTCATCCATATGTATTCCCACAGAACCAGAGAAATATTATCAAGTTATCAATTATATCATCTTATAGTTTCATAAAAATGTATTGCCCTCTTACATCATTTAAAAAAAGAAAAAGCTACTTTCTTAGTAACTTGTAATTTAGTGAATTACTTGTTAAATTTTTTTTAGCTTGGCTAGTTTCAAAGTAGCTTCCCCAAAACTGCTTATAAAACACCTCTGGCCAAACTGAAAGACAGGATTGCACGTAATCCCACAATGCAGTGCGTTGAATGGAGATGGCAGGCGGAGTCTATAGAAAAGTCGTGAATTTATTCATGATAACATAATTCAATCTACTTTAAAATGAACTATTGTGCCCAATTTTTGTGTGTGCTACAAGCTTTCAATAAATATTGTGTTGTTAGCTTAGCAACATGCTAATGCCAAACTCTATTGAAATCAGTTGTGAGTCGAGTCTCCTGTTTGCTTTGCTTGACGAGCTCTATTTGTGTGGCATGTGAAGGTGCTGTCGATGTAGACAGCAAACAGAGAAGCAGTTAACTAGGTTTAGAACAGAGATATAGTGAGAGAAAAAGACAGACAGACAGAGCGGGATGTTCTTACATGTGATCGCAGGGCAAGTACTGCGCCGGAGCCTCCAGGCTGGGTGACGGCTCGTGCACCATGACATCACCTTTACATGTCACAGCCCACAGCGCCTGTTTGGATGGATGGTCTCCAAGACCCCTGGACTCACAACACGACTCGTTCAACAGAGACAGCTGCAAAGATCACACACAAAAACATGCTGTTACTCTTGAAATCTCATTTTCTTTGTGCAAATATAAATTATTTTTTTCCTTTGATTTTGGGCAGAGAAGAATTTATTCGTTGTTTTTTCTGCGCTGACAAAGAAAATCCACTTTTATGTACTTCCAAAGGTTTGAGGACTCGCGCTCAAATTGATAAGGAAAAACAGACGCCATCATTATTGTTCGTATAACAAGTGCTGAAGAAGATCCAGAGCTGAAATTTTAAGATAAGATAAGATAAGATAATAAAAACTTTATTGTCTATCACAAGTGACAGAAATTTGTCTTTGACCAGACAGGCTCAGATAACATAAAAACAATTTAAAAAACACATACAAAAACATGGATACACTCAAGACAATTAGCCCCATTAGCTGTTTATATCATCAGCTGCAGATATATGTATTCTATATATGGTTATTCAATATAGTAATAGCCGTGGGAATGAAATAATTTTTATATATGTTTTTCCTTGCAAGTGGGACTCTGTAACGTCGACCTGATGGCATTAACTGAAAAGATTGGTTTAGGGGGTGGGTGAGATCCAGTGTGATTGTAGTGGCTTTCCTCAATACTGACCGGGTATAAAGTTCCGTTAAGGGAATTTGAGGGGAGCCTACTATCTTAGTGGTCTGATTTATTATTGGTGCAAGTTTGTTTTTTTTCTTGACGGTAAGGGCATTATACCAGGCTGAAATATTGAAAGTGAGTATGGATTCAGTGAGTGACCGGTAGACCCTAGTTAAAATGTCCTTGCTCACACTAAAATCTCTAAGTTTCCTCAGCAGGTGTAAGTGCTGCTGGGCTTTCTTATACACAGCGTGCTCAGCGTGCTGTGAGAAAGACAGAGATGTGTCCATCTCTGTCCCAAGGTATTTAAAAACATTGAATTGTTCAACTGGCTGTCCATTGATGCTGAGGGGTTGAAACATTTGCTGTGTATTCTTGGTTTCCCTGCTCTGACAGCACAGCTCCTTGGTTTTATCTATGTTAAGCTCCAAGGAAATTTCTTGGAATGTTGTGACCAGATTATAAACTCTCTGATGGTAACTTTTCCTCTGCTTTTAATACTGTACATATACACACACTTCTGCAACATCTAGTCGAGCTTGGTGGTATTCAGACAGTGCCTTGGTATCAGACAAGTGGGCTACTAAGGCCATATCATCGGCACACTTAAAGAAAGATTCCATCTCTGTTACAAGATATATTGTTTTGTGTAAACAGAGAAAAGAGCAGGAGATAAAACACATCTTTGGGGGAGCCCAGTGCTTAAAAGCTGTTTCCTAGAATTAAAACCGTTCACACGCACCTGTTGTGGTCTGTCCTGTAAAAAGTTCTTAATCCATAAAAATTAATATTGGGTGGACCTGAAGCTCGACTAGATGTTGCAGAAGTGTGTGTATATGTACAGTATTAAAAGCAGAGGAAAAGTCCATAAATAAAATCCTAGTGTGGGTGTGTAGTGAGTCCAGCTGTCTGGTATTAAATATAGTAATGGACACACACTGTAAGCGGTAGACCAATCACAACATACTGGGTCACACGGGGCAACGTTTGCGCAACATTTTGCTACGGTTTCTGGGTTGAAAGACATGTTTCCTGGAAAAGGTGTGAAACGGGGTTTGAGATACGTTTTCTCTTGGTTGGTGGGTGTGTCGAAAATACCAGACCAATCGGCAGCAACATGCATATAAACCACGCCGTATTAAAGAGACAGCTCGCACAATGGGTCCAAGTAAAGTCGTTTACAAATGTGTCTGCTGCAGCTCGGTATACGCAACAATTGAAGGTATTATGAGACATGTTTATCGTAAGAGTTTTATAGTAAAAATATAGCATATCAACAGTGATCAGCAATAATGATAAGCCTAATACTCACAAACCAAATAATACGGTCATGTAGATCATAACACAGTCTCGGAGGTAAGAAGTGGATTATCCTTCACCTGAAATGTTTGTCTTTTCATCATGAAATGCGAGGCAAATGTTGGATTGGATCACAATAATTAGGAACCACAGTTTCCACAAGTCCCTTCACGTTCACTCGATTGGGATGTTCTCTTTTATTCTGGAAGGCATTGACTTTAACATCGAGCGTATTTTGCAGTATTAAACACGTATTTATACCGATTTCATCAGGCTCAGAAAAGTCATCAAAAAGAACACAAAGAGTAGACCAATCACAACAGACTGAGTCACCTGACCAATCAGAGCAGAGTAGACCAATCACAACAGACTGAGTCACCTGACCAATCAGAGCAGAGTAGACCAATCACAACAGACTGGGTCACCTGACCAATCAGAGCAGAGTAGACCAATCACAACAGACTGGGTCACCTGACCAATCAGAGCAGAGTAGACCAATCACAACAGACTGGGTCACCTGACCAATCAGAGCAGAGTAGACCAATCACAACAGACTGAGTCACCTGACCAATCAGAGCAGAGTAGACCAATCACAACAGACTGGGTCACCTGACCAATCAGAGCAGAGTAGACCAATCACAACAGACTGGGTCACCTGACCAATCAGAGCAGAGTAGACCAATCACAACAGACTGAGTCACCTGACCAATCAGAGCAGAGTAGACCAATCACAATATAGGAGGCTCTCAGGAAGGAGAGGTTTAGAGACTGAATCCTTTATCAAACCGGTTCAGACTCTGTGATGCTGCAATGTATCTTATTATGTGTTTTTTTACCTTGCATGTAAACCTATTGTAGAAAACCTCCAAAACAAATTTATGAACCTTTAAAATAGCATAATAGGCGCACTTTAAAGAAGATTATGCAAATACAGGATCATGGCTGGTAAGATGTAAGATTGTATGCATTTTGTGTGTTTTATGTCACAGAGATCCTTTTTTATCCAAATGTGCTGATCATAAGGGCTTTTTACCCAAGTACTGAAGTCTTGTTGTGACGGAGTAGCCAGTAAGATGGGGCTTCTCTGCCTGGTCCTCTCGGCTGTGTACACCGCCATAGTGTACAGAGAGTCCCTCAACACGGGCACCAGGGCCGTCACCTCCTTTATCACAGCATACAGATACTGACACACACATCAGCACAGTTATGGGATTAAATTACAGTCTCATATCTTCAACAACACAAACAAATTTTGGTCATCATTTGTAATGACATTCATTGAAAGAGTCCACAAACTGTCATAATTTAATTTTTCTTTTGTACTCTTCTTTTAAAAATGTAGCCAACATGTGTTTGTTTCTTATTCTTATTTTTTAGCAATATTAAATTGTATTTTTTTTTAACAAAAAGCCCTTCTAGGGACAAGTGTCGTGAATTAGCTCTAGCTAAAAACACTATGATACATACATCAGATGACTGTTAAAGCTTATCTATGTTATTTGTATCTGTCCCTATCTAAATAAACGTACTTACTTACTTACTTGATTACTACACACCCATGTGAAAAAAAGTCCATTTAACTGTACTGAACTTCAAATCTTTAATATCTGATTGATAAAATAAAATAATATGAATGAAATAAAAGCCAATTAAGTGCACTTTAAGTGAGTACATATTTGTGACACATTTGTTTCTTAACACACTTACCTCTGGTGCTCTTCGGTCATTCTCGAAAAATGTTACATTTAAAAAAAAAAAAATTTAAAAACGTTTTTTAATTGATCGGAATGGTACAAAACTTGGTAAACGTTTTGCCACTTGCTAAGTAAACACACACAAAAAAAATGATGGACGTTATTTGAAAAGGTAAAATGGTCCTGAAAAAAAATAGTCACACTTGTGATCCTCGAGGTAAAAAATGACGGCATTGGAAATGAATGGGAGACGAATTTCATCTAGTGGAAACGTTTGGTACTGCGGCCAAAAAAAATCTGACTGAAAGCTCATTTTCTGAGATATCAACCTCAAATTTGGAACACAACTCGTTTAGATTTATGGATTTGATTTTCTTGCAGTTTTATAGTAAAATGTGTTTTTGAAAATATATATTTCATATAAAAAATTTAAATAGTATTTTTGTGCATTTTGCTCGAAGCATATGCTCGAAAAGTAAATGGATTTTAAATACAGCGTAAATATAATTTAGTAACATAAAATCCCCTAAAAATACAAAATATGGATTACAAAAATTTTTTTTCCCACTTTATTACGACGATAGTTCACTTTAGACATTCTACTAACTATAATTAACTTTTTTAACTACATGTCAACTAACTGGCATTAGTGTATTAGTAGACTGTTAGGTTCGGGTTAGGAGAATAAGTTGACTTGTAGTTGCCAAGTTACTTATAGTCAGCAGAATATTTGTTGGGGAGCATCAAAGTAAAGAGTTAGCAGATATTAAGCAGACAGTCTATTAATACTCTAATGCCAGTTAGTTGACATGTAGTTGCAAAGTTACTTATAGTTAGTAGAATGTCTGAAGTGGACTATCGATATAAAGTGTTACCAAAAACATTAACAAACTAAAATATAGACATGCAATGAGCAACAGAGGAGGACTTTAAAAAAAGTGCACTTTATAGTAATAATAAGGGGACAAGGGCACTCCGCTCCCGGTATGTTACCTTCTTCTCCAGGTGGTGAGTGTAGTAGATGTAAAGTATGTCTCCTGTCTGAGCTCCGGCACCGGTGACCTGCTCCAGCGTCACACTGACATCCTCCCACTCATGAGGAGGCCAGTACCTCCACCAACACATACGACCTGTCGTCACACGCACGGACTGACACACACACACACACACACACACACACACACACACACACACACACACACACACACACACACACACACACACACACACACACACACACACACACACACACACACACACACACACACACAATGATTTGAGATCCACCATTGACTTATTCTCTCATGTGCCGCTCACAGTGCTCACCTTCTCTACGGCGGCTCCTGGTTCTGTGTGTGGAGCATCGAGAGCAGGGGTGATGGCTGGAGAGAGCGGCCCGGTATCTGAGAGAGTCAAACACAGTAGAGACTTGCTTTTATATCACCGAACCTCCCTGCCAATTTCTTTGATTATTTTTTTAAATATAATTAAGGGAGTGACATCATTCACCCCTTACACTTCCGTTCAAAAGATTATTTAATGTTTTGGAAGACGTCAAAAAAGATGCATTTTTATTTGATCAAAAATACTGTAAAAATAGTAGGTTACACTTTATTTTAAGGTGTCATTGTTACAGTGCAATTATATATTTAAGTACTGAGTAATATTAAGTAACTACATGTACGTACTCTGGTGTTAGGGTAGGATTAGGATTTGGTTTAGGGTTAGTTGCATGTAATTATGCATAATTTACTGTTATTACTATGGTAAGTACATGTAAATTATGTAACAAGGACACTGTAAAATAAAGTGCTACCAAATAGTAATATTGTGAAATATTATTACAATTTAAAAAAAGGTTTCTACTGTAATGTATTTTCAAATCTAATATATTCCTGTGATCAAAGCTGAATTTTCAGCATCATTACTCCAGACTTCAGTGTCACATGATCCTTCAGAAATCATTATAATATGATGATTTGATCCTTAAGAAACATTTCTGATTATTATCAATGTTGAAAGCAGTTGTACTGCGCAGTATTTCTGTGGAAACCATTTTTTTCAGGATTCTTTGATGAACAGAAAGTGCAAAAAAAAAAAAACTGCATTTCTTTGAAATAGAAAGCTTTTGTAACATTATAAATCTTTACTGGCACTTTTGATCAGTGTAATGCATTCCCAGACTGCAACATAGTGTCGGCTCAGATCCGGGCCACATCTGGTACATGTGGATTAAACGCGTGCCAGATGTAGCCCAGATCTGGGCCCACTCTAATGCTGAATAAAATAATTTCTTTCAAAAAGTTTTAATGGGGATGTGCATTGTCCCTGATAAGCTCAATATTTCAACTCTCAGCATTAAAAACAGATCTTAAATGTGCAACAATATTGACTGTGAATGTTGTGCAGTGTGATGATTTTTTTACTAGTCAAGGCCATTACTAACCATTTCTGCAATGGCCTTTATCCCCAAAACATTATGAATATAAAATCTAGCCATTAAAATCGAATGTCAAATTCCTTATCTCTCATATCTAATTCATGTCCATATTCAAATGTGGCACATGATCGATTATGAGGCGCATGATAACCTGTGCTGTATGGCATCATTAATGTCATACATTTTGATGCGGCATTCTTGAATATATACCATTGTGAAACTGAATATAGTGTATGTGTTGAATAAACTTTTAAGTTGTCTTTAATCTTGGCAGCCTCGGTCAATTGAGCCATTTGCACATTATGACAAACCGGTTACACTTTACTTAAAGCCTTTATATACACAACGCATTATAAAAGTATTAATTATGCCCTGTAATGCACTGTATGATCTCATGAATCTCATTGTTACATCTTTAGAAAGTATAGTGCATTAAAACAACCAATTTCAAAAGTAACAAGAATTCTGCAAATATTAAAAATGCATTTGAACTTTGGTTATAATTATTTATGAAAAGATATAACGCATTAGCCAACATCAATACCTATAATGCATTATACATAGAGGCTTCAAGTAAAGTGTTGGGAATGACACGAGGGGGAGTAAATGATGAACTATCCCTTTAACTGGGTTGCACCTGAGGTGTTAAACCAGTCGACATGTGATCTGGAATGGATGTCACATCCTCCACCGGTTACCCAGGCCCAGGGCGGCGTGTCCTCCTGCTCTACCGTGTTGTGCTGCAGCTCGATGGGATACGTGGCCACTGAGCTCCTGGGAACCGAGGCCTTCATCTCCTCCAGGTCTACATTGCTCCACGGTGTCGGGACAGAGGAAACGGACTCTTGGCCGGTCACCTGGTCTCCCTCAGGTACATTGGGAGGCACTGTTGGGTCGTGTAGTGGAGCGGAGCGTTCCGACACCAGCGCAGAGATAAAGCTGTCACTCGTGATCTTGGGAACACGTGGCTTCGGGATGTCCGTGTCATCACAGCCAAGAACGGATCCCTGGGAAGGAGCGGTGACCTCACCACCGAACACACCGGCATCACTGTGCACACGGACACTGGGAAAGACACAGAGCTAGTCAGAGCACTGACAGGCACAGCGCCGTCTGCTGGACGGACGTGAAATATAAGGATCCTGCTGTGCTAGTGTTGCCCAACATCCCATCAATAAAGCTCAAGTGACCCTTCATCAACACCAAAGCAGAAATGTGTTACTTTTGGGGGGCGGGGGGCACATACAGTACACTATTATAGTAATGAACACAACTTTCACATGCAAGTAATTGACAGATAAACTGTGTGTTCCTATTTCAGTGTTGTTGTTCAGTTGTGGATATATTTTCAGCAAACCGTTATATGAAACAGTAGGCATTATAGGGTTAAACAATTGATTGAACGTGAAAGATTGAACGTGCTAAGATGTTAAATGAAAATTAACTGTTTTAATTAACTGAAGCTTTTATAGCCCTAATATTTCTACTTTAAAGTCATAAGTTCTGTTTTCTAGGTCCCCTCTGAATCCTGTTTAAATGTCGGGAATCACTGTTCTGTACAGTGTTTTTCCACTACCTGGAATGATTTATGCTTTTGCTGCTATCAAGCTGGGCTGACACTGCGACCCATGACCTTCCGGTGACCTCTGTTTCTGTCACGCCATGACGAAAATACACGGTCCGGTCATCGCTGCCAACACCCCAAACCTGCGTCACAGAAAAACACACATAAAATATTGATTTTATTTCTATATATATATATATATATATATACATATATGTATATATCACATCACATCAACAGCCGTCTCTTTTCTGTGTTTTTACATATCTTCTTCAAGCTGAGATATCAAAACATTTAAGATAAAATCACTCTGAGTCATTTCTCATGTATCCTCTAAACATTAAAAGCAAAGTATCATTAAGTTTCATTAAAAGCCTCTATTTTAGTAACTTCACTGATTTACACACAAGCACGCACGCACAAAAGGCTTTTGAATGGTACATTGAAAGTTTACATTGAAAGTACAACTACATATAGTTTACATTGAAAGTTTGGAGAGGGTCTGACTAATGGATATTATGGTTATTATAAATATACGATCGCAGAATGCTTGATCGACCCATCTCAATAATACACAATATAATAAAATCAACTGCATTATAATGAATTTGGCATCAGAAAATCATCATGCTATGAGACGATCTTTTAATCTTTTCTTTTTATGTGCTGACATAGTTCTCATAGACAGGATATTGTTTCTGATTAAGTCAAATTGAGGAACAGGTTCAAAATATGAGTGTCGCAGCTGAGCTGAACACACGGTCCAAGCGGTTTGTAATAAAATGTGAAGTATGGAATGGCGGAGTGCGGCCAAACTCAAATTAGACGCTCCCATATGGCTGTGCGCGGGTGAAAGCATTGGAGGTGTATATATATGGCTGGGCTGAGCCAGGCGGTCTAAGGGTCAAGTTACAGAGAGAGAGATGCAGAGAGAAGGTTTGCATCGCTTGCAAACTCCACACTGAGACTCAGTGGCTCTAGTAATCAACACCCACGGACACCCAACTCCACCAGACCTTACATTCCGGTCCTGGCGGGAAGGAGGAGCCGGTGTGAGCTGGAGAAGCTGATTGGACGATGGATGTTTGTGCGTATAAACATGGACAGTAAATACAGTCGGGCTGTTGTGCTGGGTGCACATATTGGTCTGAGGATCTAATGATGGTTAATCCACAGCAGATGGGTGTCCCCCAAGGGCAAGTACTGGGACCCCTAGAGGTGTCCACACAGGAGAAAATGATTATTACAATATCACCAGATGAAATATGATATCAGCAACAGCGATTGTGAGTGCAATGAACTGGAAAGCTATCCAAATTGATTCATCACTTGTTAGTGAAGTTTGCGAAGGAAAAGATCACTATTATTATCGCTCGTACTTGGGGTAAATGATTTGAACAAACCCAGAACCCTAACTATTAAACATATTTCGCCCTGCACTTTTTGCACTACTGATAAGATGATACCTCAGATCATGTGGCTTGCTAAGATTACTTTTCCAAGTGATATGACTTTTGATTTTCACCTGGTGGACAGTGACATCACGTCGTGTTTTTGGTTCGTTTAGATGTCTTTGGTCCGTGTTGCAATCATTAATCAGTCAAACCTCACCGGAGTTCGTTCTACCATTAGTCCGTGGCGATTACGTTATAGGTATGTGTGTGCGAAGGATCCGCCTTCTTTCATTTGGAAATCTTCTCCAATTCATTTCTCCTCATGAGTGCGTTGCATTCAGACATCCATGAGTGAAAACATGAACACACTGGAGGAGCTGAGAAAATGAAGTTGTATGAAACAAGACACTGACACTGTTTTTCATGTTTAAAGGAGCATTCGGCAACTCTAGCTATTTCTTTGCTGATTTTCACTTTTGTTGTCACGTGTTTTGTCAACGAGCTCCCCATACAGCTGTGAGGCGTACATTTCTCAACAATGTTGTAAGAAAACTCACTTACGGCCCCTCCTCCCCCTTTCTACCGCTGCTCATGTGCATTTGTTATTATCGGAGCTGGCCAACTTTATCATGTGGAGCTATGTCTACCGAGGTGGGTAATCCATCATACAGATTGAGGGCGGCGTGTGTGTTTATGTCGAATTGCCGTAAAGCATTTTGTGTTTCTCGCTCGTTCTCGCTTCTCACGAGACTTCCTATTTCCAACTTACCGGGACGTTAATCCGCATGTTGCAAGGTTGGTTTTCCGCCTAGGACCGCTGGGGGGAGCGGGGAAAGTCTCCATTCCCACCAGAACAGGTTATTAAACCATCCAAATGATTTCTAAACGGTTTTATTAAGCTGAAATAGTTGCCGAATGCCCCTTTAATACGGTAAAGCTGCTTGATTTAAAGCAATCTATTGTATAAAGTGCTATAAATGTATCGTGACTTTGCTAGAGTGGCGAATTGCAGAGCTCATGAAAACATATGCTTTTCTTATGCTTTATTAAAAAATGCTTGCTGTTTTCTCAATTTTATTAGGTGTTTATTTTGTTAATGAGAGGAAAGTGTGCATCCCATATTTAAATATTCATCTAAACGTTGCTCTCAGCAGTGTGGGTGGCGTCAAAACTCACATTTAATCCCCAAAATTACATATTTAAATGTTTTTTCCTTGAATTGTTTTTCGTCATGCCTTTATATAGCTTGAATGTAACTACAATAATAATAATAATATTAATAATTTGTTACATTTATATAGAGCTTTTCTGGGTACTCAAAGCGCTTTACATGGAAGGGGGAATCTCCTCAACCACCACCAATGTGCAGCATCCACCTGGATGATGTGACGGCAGCCATAGTGCGCCAGAACGCCCACCACACACAGCTTACTGGTGGAGAGGAGACAGTGGTGAAGCCAATAAGTATATATATATAGGGATGATTAGGAAGCCATGATGGACAGCGGCCAAGAGGCAAATTTGGCCCGGATGCCGGGGTTACACCCCTATTTTGCCTCAAAATACACCTTTGCCTCATTTAGTAGACACATATCTATGAATAGGCAAATTAGCCCCGCCTCCACTCACTCACACCAGCTCAGAGATCCAGAAACACCAGCGATTTCAAACCGCGTTTTTGAGACTGTCTTTGGTTCACTGCAGTTTTAAGGGGAAAATACTCAGCAATGGTGTTGACTTATGAATTTGCACATGGTTTGTCTTAAAGCATATTAAAAACACCACATAGACGTATAAACAACATTAAAAGCTTGATTTTCACCAAAGGGGGATTTTAAGGCCCCCCAATCATGTCAAAGACAAAATTCGAGGGCCCCCTTACATGATGTCAGTTTACATGTTTACATGTTACAGTATACGGACCACCTGGCAGAAAACTGCTCTACAGCGAGTGTGTTTATTGTTAGACAGTATAATATGATACTCCACTCATCTCACCTGGTCATTGGGCCCCACGCTGAGCATCACCATCTCTCCACCAATGCTGATCCAGCCTGAGCCAGTGGGATTGTGGGAATTCACACCCCTCCTGAACCAGACCTGTCACACACACACACACACACACACACACACACACACACACACACACACACACACACACACACACACACACACACACACACACACACACACACACACACACACACACACACACACACACACAACACACACACACACACAACGAATGTGCGAAACCTATAGCAGTAATATTAATGTCAAGCCTAAGCAGTGTACAGGGCAGTAAATATCGTCTTACTTTGTTGTCCTTAGTAACGGCCCACACGACACCGATGCCCACTGCAACATGCACGGCTCCTTTCTGACTTGGAGACTCAACAAGATCCCACGATGAGCCTGAAAACATACAAACCTCTCCCAATTAAAGATTAGACTTCAACACAGATGCCCGACATACCCTTGTGTAAACTCTTAAATACTTTTAAACAGAGTACTTGTTATAGAAATAATATACTTTAAAAGAATGTACTTAAGTGCAAACTGAATGAATTAGCTGAACACAAGAGTGTTTTTTTTTGACCCAGTTAAGTAGGAATTAAGCACATCTTTATATGTAATTTCATATTTCTATTGTCTTAAAGTTACTGCTGAATGTACTGACAAACATTTATGATAAACTAAAATATACTCATGTCGTTTCTATTAGAATTTTTATGTCATGTATTTACAAATATTTATAATTATGTAATGAAGTTGCTATTTAGTACTCTTATAATATATTAAGTTTAAATGTATTATTGAATAACAGATTACAGTTAAAATTATAATCAAGTACTTCAAATCGGATTTAGTTTGTTGGTCAACACATCAAAATAAGTCCACTTCTTTTGTGCATGACACATTTTCAAAACATAATGACTTAAAATGTACTTTAAAAATGAGGCATTATTACAAAGTGCACTTTTTAAAAAGTCTACATAAGTGTGTTAAGAAAACATTCATGAAAGTGTCTCTCTTCAAGTGGCCTTTTATTTCATTACTATTATATTATCTGCAAGTAGTTTTTAAAAATGTACTTTTAGGATTTGAAGTACACTACAAGTGCACATCCATTTAAATTAAGCACACTTCTTTTTCACGAGTGTAGTTTAAGGCACAGTTGACCTCAAACGAGTCTGGACTATTAAGCTACACTAAAAGTTACTGTATTATGTTAGGTTTGATATGATAAAACAATACACTACAAAACAAAGACAAAAAGTACTGAGACACTTTGCAGTTGTCAAGTATTAGTTGATAATGTTTGATAGTTAATGTGATTCTCCACACCTGTGTGAACTTTAGGACTGACTTCATACGTCCACTAAAAATCCCCAGCTGATTCAAACACAATGAGACAAATTATGAAAACAAGGGACCTTAGTGAAGAGAAAAGATCCTGCAATGACATATTCGAACATTTTTAAGTGTGGCTCAAGTGTCACACATGCTCCTTATAGAGCCTCTGCTATTGACATAACCGTGACCATGATCACAGTTTGACCATATATAGATGTCATTCAAAACATGTACTGTATGTTCTGCATTCTGTATGTGTGAATTCAAAGGACAGAAATAAATCTGTCAGTGTCGGACCTTTAGGACAGTCTTTACTGATGCCCGTCCTGGCCAGCAGTTGTCCATCCCAGAGAACGGCCCAAAGCAGGTCTTTCGGGCCGGCGCTGACCTGTGCCACCTCTCGGGGAACCTGGACGGGCTCCCATCGTGACCCCTCCGGGTTCTGCTGGCTGATGCCTGTGCGGGACCACAGCTGTGTAGAGATACAAACACACACACGCACGCACGCACGCACGCACGCACACACACACACATACACACACATACTATGGCAGGCCGTTTTAACATTTAATCCTTAAAATCTAGTCTCTATTTTCATGCTACTAGTACTTATTCTTAAGGTACTAGTGCCTATTAGATTGGTACTAGTACTAGGGCTGGGTAAAAATATCGATTCATCAATGCATTGCAATTATTGTTTCTCAATTCAATTTCGATTCATCAAATCCTATGAATCGATTCAGCCCACCGGTCAGTGGTGGCGCTGTGGGCTGAAGCTACCCCAAAATGTTCCTAAGCCCCCCTAAATGATAATAAGAACAACAATAAGTCTCCGGGAGTCTCCCGCATATTGATAGCGGCTCCCTGATGTACGCAAATTAGTTCAAATCTCCCGAAATCTAGAACTTGCGAGCTCCAAACCGCGAAGCGCGTGCACGACAGAGAGGGAGAGAGAGGAAACATGACAGGAAACATGCTGGGGTCAATTTATTCTTAAACATTGGTAATACTGCACACATTATTTAAAAATATACTCAGGTACTTAATTACTCGTGTATTTACTTATTATTGAATCGATATCGAAGCTAATAAATCAAAATCGAATCGAAATCGAATCGAAGCGAAGCCTCAAGAATCGAAATCGAATCGTGAAATTCCTAGCAATACCCAGCCCTAACTAGTATGTATATATACTAGTACTTATTCATTAGTTACTGGTACTTATTTCAATAGTGACAAGTAACTATTCTTTTGTTATTAGTAACAATTTTTTTTGCCATTGACTTCTATGGAGATCTGTCATTCAGATATCAACTATTCAGTTCTGACTAGCATGTATTCAAATTGACTAGAAAGTATATATTAGATACTAGTAGTTATTCAATAGATACTAGTACTTATTCAATAGATACTAGTGCTTGTTCAATAGATACTAGTATTTATTCCAAATGTTACTAGTAAGATTTTTATTATTTTACTAGCAAGATTATTAATTGAACTCTACAGTGGCCGTTTTGACTAGTCATAACATAAGACGAGTAAAAAAGCAGTTGTGAATAGTAAAATAAAAATAGTTACTAGCAACAATTACAAAAGATACTAGTGTCTAATAAATAAGTACTAGTATCTACACCAATTTAATAGGCACTAGAATCTAATGAATAACTACTAGTATATTTTAAAAAAGCACTAGTATCTAAAGAATAAGCACTAAAAGCTAATGAATAAGTACTAGTATTTAATGGAATAGATACTAGTGTCTAAAAAAAGTACTAGTAGCATTAAAATAGGGACTAGTAGGTTTTAAGGATTAAATGTTAAAACGGCTTGCCATACACACACAGACACACACACCTGAGATCTGTGTGGTGGCAGGAATAGAATTTTAACAGATCATAAACATGACAAAACATTCAGCGAGTGTTTAAATTAACCACTAGGTTGGGAAATTGTTCAGATTCTTGTGAGCAAGTGGTTAATCCATAAGGAGGTGTTGGCCGAGCTCAAAATATAAAGAGCACGTCACAGAACAGCAGTGAGCTCTAGTGGTCACAAAACTGCCCTGCAACTGCAAACAGGTGAACTGAGGGGCTGTTTACACCACACCGTTTACAACTAAGAATGTAAAACTTTTCATCTGTTTTGGCCGTTAGTTTACACGAGAACGGCGCTTTGGCTGGCTGAAAACGCAAACTTTTGAAAACGGGTTTCAAAGGGTACGTTTACACGACAACGATATGCTTAAACATTTGAAGTTTTTTCTTTGCACAGACATTGTCAAAACGATCCCCATTCACACGGATCCGCAAAAACGACTAAAAACCCTGTATTCTGGTGCCAGACCATTAGATGGCGATGAAACATAGACTGAACACGTAATACGCATGTGCATGACATCATCGTCTTCAGAGATTCACATTTTTATTGTTTACACGGAGACCATTTTCAAAAACTTGCACTTTGAAACCCGTTTTCAACAGTTTGTGTTTTCAGGCACCCAAAACGCAGTTTTCTTGTAAACAAATGACCAAAATGCATAAAAAGTCTTCAGTTTTTAGTAGAAAACGGTGTCGTGTCAACAACAAAAACGTGAATTTCTGAAGACGATGACGTCATGCACGGGTGTATTACGTGTTCAGTCTATAGTGTTCAATCCCCATCTAATGGCCTGGCAGCAGAATACAGCGTTTTTAGTTGTTTTCATGGATCCGTGTGAATGGGGATCATTTTGACAATGTCTGTAGCGAAAAACTCAAAGGAAAAACTTCTCCGTTTTAAGCATATCGTTGTCTTGTAAACGTACCCTCAAACTAGTATAAATCGTTTCCGTTGATTGATATAAAGCCGAGATAAAACAACATTCAAATATTAGATGAAAAACTAAAACAAAATAAACTAACTGAAATAATGTTTCAGCAATAAAACTACTAAAACAAAAACTGAAAAAGATAAATAAATAAATAAACGTGATATATTAATTTGCTATATTATTACATAAATTAAAGCTCAATAGAAATATTTAAAAAACAATTAAATCACAAATAGCACAGCAAAATGGCTAAAACTTAAACTGTATTAATAAATAATATAACAGTAAATCAACACTAAAGCAGCAGAATCACAGAACAGCACAGCAGCGTCCTCTAGTGGTCAGAAATCTGCAATGCAACCACAACAGCATCACTGCTGTTTTTGCTAACAACATAGTTTAGCCTCCAATTCTTACTATTAACTAGCTGCTTATTATTTAAGTTAATATAGTGTAAAATGTGTTTTATTCCTGTGATCAAAACTGTAATTTCAGCATCATTACTCCAGTCTTCAGTGTCACATGGTTCTTCAGAAATCACTCTAATATGATGATTTGATGCTCAAGAAACATTTCTGATTCTTATCAGTGTTAAAAACAGTTGTGTTGCTTCTTATTTCTGTGAAAACCATGATTTTTTCAGTGATTAATATTATAAATGTCACTTTTTATTAAATCAATGTGTCCTTGCTGAATAAAAGTATTCATTTCTTTCCAAAAAAAAAAAAAAAAAAAAATCTGACCTCAGACTTCTGAATGGTAGTGTATATACTATATATTTATGTGCATTATATTCCGTGCCATCAACAATATTGCACATAACTTGTGTTAAACCAGGAATATTCCTTTGCACAAACCTTCCCTTGTTGGGACACGGCCCACAGGTGAATGCGCTTCTCAGGGCTCATGTCCCAGCCTCCACAGCTGAGGTCAATGAAGGGCTCGGGTGGAGGTCTGCCCCGGTCCAAAGGCACCTGCACCAAAAACACACATTCTCAATGCGACACGGGTGTTGCATACAACGCATTAGATGCCACAAATACGGATTGGTTGTATTAAGGCTTATCTGTGGGCTGTTTAACATTGAAATAACTTTTTACTGGTGATTATACCTTGGCCCATGATCCCAGCGCTTTATATCTCCTGTAGCGAAGCCATCGCCTGCGACGGACACATGAATTCCACTTCTTGTCTTTGCTGAAGCTGGCAGGGAAGTCCACTGCATACTCCCAGCCCTGACAGCACAGGAGAAGGTCAGTGCTGCCGGGTTCAGAGGTTAAGTGGAGATTAAGTTAGGTTTGCGATGGGATTGTGTTCCTCACCCCAGTCTCAGTGGATTCTCTCCCACAGCTTTCGTCGTCCACGTACCAGTCGCCCTCCCACTCCCAGTTAGCAGACGGCAGCTCAAAGCTGTGAAGAGGCTGTGGGATCGAGCCGGACTCATCCGTCCACTGCCAGCGGTCTGTCGGGAGGAGTGTGTCTGTGTAACCGTCAACTGGGTTCCACCTCTGGAAAACACACAGAGAATCTTAGCAGGTCAGTATATATATATATATATATATATATACTTCTAAAGCATTTATTAGTTTTTGTCAATATTAATTTGAATATTTACTAATACATTATTAAATTCAAAATTTGTATCTGTTAAAATAATTTATAATGCAAAATTTTATTTTACATGGTGTTTGAACATAAATGTTTGTTTGCAGTCTGTGTACGAGACGAGACACGAGATTAGGTTCACGAGAACGAGACAAGACAAGTTTTTTGGGTAACGCTTCCTTTTATAGTACGTTAACTTACGTGTACTTACAGTGTACTTACCTAAGAAAGTACTGGTAATATAAGGTAAGTACATGGGTTAAGGTTAGGTTTAGGGGTAGGTTCAGGGTTAGTACCTAGTTATTACCCTGTTATTGTAATTACTATAATAAGTACATAGTATGCACATGGGGAGCAGGACTGTAAAAGGAAGCGTTACCGTTTTTTGCACAATTTTTCAGAAATCTTCGATGACAAAATTCATGACTGGAAAAATACTATTCAGGTGTATTTTGAATTTTTTTAACTAATACTCTTCAAATGCATGCCATTTCAGGTCTACTTTATGAGTATGAATTAACAAATGCATTGAAAGGCCTACTATGGATACATGGATATCCCGCCCTCAGTGAGCTGTACATCATCCGCCGTGTTTATCTCCTCGCCAGAGCGTTTAACAGCAGCATTCAAGAAAGAAATGAATTCTTAATAAAGGTGCTAAAGTAGGGACCTATGAAATCCGTTAGATTTTTTCACAAATTCGTTTTTTTTCTGTTATTATTATTATTTTTGTCATTATTATTACATTTAGACGAAGCTAAATTCTACTGTACAACAGTAATATATTTCTGTCAGAATTTCTCAAGTTAAATCGGACTTTTATTTTGATGGGTTGCCGTGAGTTTCTGTGTGTGTATGATATGACAATAGTTTTTCTCACATGAAATGGTTTGATGCTGGTGAAGTGACTCTCAGGACAGCTCTGGAGATGAAGTTAAGGCATTCATGTCCTCATATAGAGAGACAGCAGAGGCTGAAAACACCGCGAGCGTCACGCGTGCTTCAGTGTGTGTGCAGGAAATTAAACTGCGAGTTTGAGTCGTTCATTCACACAGAGACATGCAGACCATGCAGGATTCATATTTAAATAGTCTTTTTGCGGTTAAATATTCACAGACTAGTCTATTTCAGATTGATTCAAGTGTACTGACTTGCTATTTTTTTATCTATTAAAATTGACAAACTCCGTGAAATTCCGGTTTATACAGTAAATTACATTTTTCATGACTGGTTTCCGTGATTTCGTCCGCGTTTTCTGCATCGTGGAAATGATGGGCCCTGGTAGTTAACTCATTTAAGAGCAGTTAGTGATTTTCTGTTTTTCTTTTATCGTTTGATTCATATTAACGGTATAGCAGTAGGTACTGTATATTAAGCTTTCACTTTAATACACAGATCTAAAATACACATGTGATTTCTTTACTTGCTGTTTATATTCACAGACACAACTGACTGGGTTTATGTGAACTTTGTGTGTTTTGACATAACCTTATGTGTATTTGACAGTTTAAGCGCAATAAGACGTGAAAGAGAACTTAATTTAATACCGTTAGGTTACTTGCATAACCCCGGTTCTCTGAAAACAGAAGTGAGTAGCATACAGATAATAAACTGACATGATGATGAAGAACTGCAATGTCACGTGAGCGTTACCACAATAGAGATAATAATCAAAACCAAACAGATGTTTTATTCGTTTTTTGGCAGAGTGTTAAAGGCACGAGCTGTACAGGCTCCGCCCTCTTCTTGAAATGGGGGCGGGGAGCAGCAGCTCATTTGCATTTAAAAATACATACACCAAAACAGAATGCTTTTCCTTCCACTCAAAAAAGGGTATTTACAACAAGTATACTAAATTATCTGTGGGGTATTTTGAGCTGAAACTTCACAGACACATTCTGGGGACACATGAGACTTAAATTACATCTTGTAAAAAGGGGGAATAGGTCTTTAATGGACCTGAGCTAACATGAACTAACAATAACCTGTTGTATTTTCTTACTTCATTTAGAAAAGTTAGCTAATGCATTAAGTAATAAAGTTTGAGCATAAACAACATCTGCAAAGTTACAATGCTCAAAGCAAAGGGAGATATTTGCTTTTAAAGAAAAGGACTACAACAAACGGCTGGTAGGGACTACACGACATTCCTCCCGGGTTAGTGACATCAGCAACCCTAAAATGTACATAAACCCCGCCCCCGGGACACGCCGTCCATGTCGAGAAGAGGAAAAGTTGTTGTATAAGAGTACATTTGTGAGTCAGCTCAAACTTCAGCATCCTTCTTTTCACATGCAATAAAAAGTCACTCTGTGTGCATCTCACAACAGTTCCTATACGAGCGATTTATAGATTATCATGACAGAATATGCTAATTGAAGATAGTGAACTCCACATCAGCAACATAAATTCATCAACTAACCATTCAGAGACACGTCCTGTTGCAATCTACATGTTGTCACTTCTTCTTGAGTCTCTCCATCTTTGTCTGACTCTGTTTTAACATTTAAGGGGCATTCGGCAACTATTTCAACTTAAAACCGTTTAGAACGTTTTTTATACGTTTTTGATAACCTTTAACATGGTATATAAAAATATCTGTGGGGTATTTTGTGCTAAAACTTCAGATACACACATTCTGGGGACATCAGAGATTTATTTTACATCTTGTGAAAAGGGCATTTTACCACCCCTTTAAGACACCATGAAATCAAAATGGACAATTTGTGCTTTTAATGGATTATTGCAGTATTTATAAATGATGGTAAAACTTGATTTTACAGTGTCCTTGTAACATGTTACATGTTACTATAGGAATAACTATCAATTATACTTTATACATACATCATACCAACTAACCCTTAACCAAACCCTATTCCTAACCCTGTAGTAGTCTGGTAGTTAATTAATATTACTCATTACTTAAATCTATAACTACAAAGTAACACCTAAAAATAAAGTGTAACCTAAATGATTTATCTGTGCACATCATTTTTTTTATTCATGTGCTTTGTAAACTTGAATCAGAATAACTTCTCTCCCTCTTGCAGCTCATCTCTTCTCCGATGATGCGTTTACTGGCGTGAGGGCGGGATCACTATGAGATCAGCCAATAGCAAACCACAACCATCCAATCAAATCCCCATGGACAAAATCAAGCCCCACCCTACATTTATTCTTGTTCCCGAAGCAGTAAGTTTCACTCCTACGTCACAATAGGGAAATAAAGAATATCGCAAGTTCCGTTCCATGCCGACTTTAACAAATGGGACCTTGTTATGTACAGTATTTAATCATGCCAAATCGCAATTGAATTGAAAATTCGAGTAAGAAAATGAAACTGAACACACCTGGTTTTCATAGGTCTCTTCCTGGTGGCGTATAGGCACTTGACTGGGATACACATTGAGATAGACGTGATGGTCGCAGCCGATGCCCCAGCAGCACTGATGAGAGCCCGTCACACGCTTCAGCTCCAGCACTATATCAGCAGCGCGGCTCCAGCGCCCTCTAGTGGCCGGAAGACTGAACACCCGCCCGTACACATCCACCGCCCACAGCAGCGACCCGGACATCATCGGCCCTGGAGAGCACTACTGACCGTGCTATACGAAATATAGATAACATTCAGTACTGTGGAAAAGTCTTAGGCATGTTAGTCTTTTCACCAAAAAACAAAATGGTTTTAAGCCAGTTTTTTATATCTTTGGCCGTAGTGTGTCAGTAGGAAATATCAGTTTATATTTCCAAACATTCATTTTGCCATTTATAGTAATAATCCAGTGATACTTTTTTTTGTAAGCACAAGGAGTCTGACAACAGCCTAAAACTTCTCACAGTGCTGAAGCTTTGCAGGAAGGTTTCTTCAAATGTTTCTTCATGTAATCACAGACAGACTCGATGACAGTCAGATCAGATCAGACCGGCTGTTGTCAGACTCTCTTTCTGCTTACACAAATATCACTGGATTATTATTACAATCAATGGCAAAATGGAAAATGTAAACTGATATTTCCCACTGACACACTACAGTAAAAGATATAAAACCTTTTTTTTTTTCTCAAAATACTTAAGTATCTAAGATTTTTGCACAGTACTATACACACACACACGCACACGCACGCACGCACGCACGCACGCACGCACGCACGCACGCACGCACGCACGCACGCACGCACGCACGCACGCACGCACGCACGCACACACACACACACACACACACACACACACACACACACACACACACACTCTCACTGTCGATATACTACCATTCAAAAGTTTCTGGTCAATGAGAATTTGTTTATCTTTTTGAAAGAAGTCTATTCTGCCTACCAAGACTGCATATTTGAACGAAAATACATAATAATATTGTGAAACAACAATAAATTGTTTTCTAATTTAAAATATTTTAAAATGTAATTTATTCCTGTGATCAAAGCTGGATTTTCAGCATCATTACTCCAGTCTTCAGTGTCACATGATCCCTCATAAATCAGTCTAATATGATGATTTGATGCTCAAGAAACAGAATAGCATTTATTCTAGATAGAAATCTTTTGTACTATTGTTATAAATATATGATTAGAGACAGTAATTCTGTCTCTAATCAGCCACCTGTTTACTGGTTACCACTTATTATTTATTCACCATTCTCTATTTCAGAGCTGTTCATATTGTTATATTGTCATATTGTATACTGTATACCAATCCACCTACCTCAAGTCATAACTCCTGCAAAATAATACCTACACTTATTTATTCCAGCATCCTTTGCACTATGCTCCATCGCACTTTGTACATGTGTACATGTATGTGTACCTGTATATCACATCCACCTCCGACATGTACATAATAATGATAATAATAATCTTATTCTTGCATCCTTTGCACTCTGCTCACTGCACTATTTGTCAATATGTCTATATTGTTTTTGTTCATAGTGTGTATGTTAGTGTTGTCTATATTTTTAGTCTGTGTCTATTGTGTTATGGTATTTTTTGTATGAGTAAGCACATCGTGAGCAATGTACAATCCGGAGTCAAATTCCTCGTCTGTGTACACATACCTGGCAATAAAGCTGATTCTGAATATCTTTAATGTCACTTTTTATCAATTTAATGTGTCTTTGCTGAATAAGTCTTAATTTGTTTTAAAAAAACTCAATGACTCCAAACTTTTGAACAATAGTATAAATAATATATACTTTATTTAATATAAAATTAAAATTATAAATAATATTAATATATATATATATATATATATATATATATATATATATATATATATATATATATATATATAACAGCTCTTTGTTGTTTAGTTATTAAACCACAGACCGTCAAAAAGTTCACAATTAAAATTACACGTATTATTGTATTTTAAAGTTTGCTTATTTAATTTGATTCATCCATAGATCAAGCAATAATACATTTATATAATAACTAAATACTCAATACACACATTTATAGTCTAGTTAAGTAAGAGATAGCCTACAGGTAACTGTTACTGGACACCAGTGGTCAACTCGCACCTGTCTCTCTGGATTCCATATTACAGCCGTATTATTCTCTGCTTAATTAAAATTAATGGTAAAACATTTATGCACTTGCTTTCGTCTTATGATTTATGATGTTTAATGATAGTAGCCTAATACGACGAATGTAAATTCCGACGCACAAGAGCTTCACATTCCGCTCAGATGCGGTCATAAACTCACCCTCTGTGTAGTCTAATGATTGTGCAGCGAGTCTTCATCTATTCCGAGCATTACAAACATCAGCAACCCGTTTATTATTATTCCCAGCATTATTCTAAAGGCTCAGACTCAGAGAGCCAAAGCAGGAAGTCATGGGTATTTTCGCTCTGATTGGTCAGCGCTCACGGAAATGTTGAAATCTAAGCTTCTGATTGGACAGCCTGTGCGCGCACGTATGTTTTTCCGTCGCGCAGAGCTCTCATATATGCGCAGGTTTACTCGATCAATTATTCACTCTTTACTCTCTCAATAATTGAAAACTCAAGGGTGATACACGAGTACTAACTCTTATACTTCAGCTGTTACTTCAGACTGATGTAATGCATAGACAGGGGATGTATCAGATTAATTTACAAATGACTTCAGACGAAAAACCTATAATCGTGCTGAAAATGTGTTTGAAAAACTGTTGTTATTAATCTTTTTTGACCTTGTGTGTTTTGAAGTGCATTCCTAGTTTGTGGCGTGAATAAAATACAAGCACATTTGGGAACAACGTGTGCTGTGAAGATTTTCTTTATTAACATGAAATAACTGTGATGTTTGTCAGAGACTCCTTTGTCATCAAAATCACATCACAGTACTAGCAGTTAAATTCAACATAGCTCTCTAGCATGTTATTTCTGTGTGGATGTATTAAGATGTAAATTCTATATGCATTGTATGCTACTAAAGTTCGTAGGATAAAAAAAGCAACAGCTGTACACGTAAAAAGCATTGCAGACAGTAACACTCAGTTGCTTTATAGTTTGACTTTGACAGCTATATTTTTGTACTGTAAAGTCTGTCAATAGACACATGCATACATTTATTTAAATTGTAAATGTATCTATGTATTCACATAGCCTATTAGGGCTGGTTTGGCCCTTTAAACACGACTTGTAGAGCCTACAATTTCCAACTAGGAAACTCGTATTTACAATAATTCCGAAAAGGCAGCATTAAAGGTACAATATGCAGGATTTTTCGCCACCAGGGGTCGCTAACCTCGTACAATAACAAAGGCGTATACTGATGATGTATATTCCACATTAAGCTGAATTATGGATCTTTTATGGATGAGTGAATACATTAATGTTTTAACATGACTGTGATATGAAGCAGGGCGCGATTGCTAGACGTATACCAGCGCCACACGCAACGCGAGTCCCGCGGATATAAAAGAATAAGGACATTTCATTCTACCGAACTACACGCAAGTGCTGAATTAATACTCACACAGGTCAGTTTATTAGACGAATCAAACTTGAGGTAGCGCAGCGCTGTTTCACTTGCTCTAACAGTTACACGATCACACTAAACTGCATTTGAGTGTGTTGAATGTTGTTAGTTAGGTTGTGTGTTGGCTGTATGAGACTAAGTACGTTAAGCTAGATCAACATTAGAATAACATACCGATCATATTCTAACATCTCATCATGTTGAACTAAATAACATTGATTAACATGATTTGTTTTATGTACATTTGCTCACCTGTCTAAAAGTACATGCAACACTCGCGTCTCTGTCAAGTCGAAGTTAGTCGCAGACGTGGAGCTCTCGGCATCTCGAAAGATGTTGATCTTCGTTTTAGTCCTCTTTTTGTCTCAAAGTCTGCTTGCTATGGTCCAAAATGTTTGAACAAAACAACAACAGTGTGACGGGCCAGTTGTCAACGTCTGTCGCCATGGTTACTATGGCAGTACGAGGTCAAACTTGGCGGAAACCGAGGGTAACGCGGATATGACATCATTGACTGGCGACTCCTCACCTCTGCTCACACGTCCCGTTTCCTTGGTTCAAATCGCAATTTTCTCACGATTTACAAATTGTTTGAAACATTTGGGATATTGTAAGTAATCAACTAAAAAAATATATAACATTGGCCTCGTGGTTTTTGGATATTTTACTGCAAAAATCTTACATATTGTACCTTTACACGTGCTCCAAGTGAGCAAAACTGGTTATATTCACTCAGACCGAGTTTTTGGAAGCCAGATAAAATTGAAAAGATATGGGTTGAAGGTTTGTTCACAAATTGGAAATCACAGCACTCATGATGAACTTGAATTTTGATCTGTTTGATAGGTGTGTTTAAGCCATGTCGCAATTACAGAGATTCCTACAGCTGGGGTCACGTCACGGTTTCTCGACATGACCACAGCGTGATGTAGCCTACAATAACATAGCTTTTTGTCAGGTTACTAATAAGACCCTTTATCTCATGTATACATGATTGTAAACATAAATAAAAGCACTGTGACCTTTTTGTTTTATCTGATACACTTTTTAGTGAGCATTTTATTATTATTAGGCTATTAATCAGTCAACAATTGCAAATATAAAGTATCAAACATTAGTAGATACAACATAGAACAGCAGAGGAAAAAAAATCCAAGAATGTAAATAAACTAAATAAAATAATAAACGAGTTAATAACAAAAATAGAAATGAAACCTTTCAGCCCGTAAAAAGTGAGTGTTGTGTATAACTTTAATGCGCGCCCCCTCCCCCGCCACCGCTCATGCGCGTTCCACTTCATCACGTGATAGTGAGTCTTGTGACAGTGCTGCAGGAAAAAACGTCGTTTTTGAGTTTGATAAGGAGTTTCAGTCGTTACCAAACCCAGATTTCTTTCATAAACGAGAGAAATCTACAATTATTCGCTATGGCGCATCTTTAGGACATTCACACGACTTCAAACCATTCCTGTCCCGAAGCTGTAAGAGCGGGTTGAAGTCGCATGGGGGAGAGTTGAGGAACTTTCATCCAATCTTTGTTTTGGTTTTTGTTTGCGTTAGTCTAAGTGATCTTTCAAGCTCAAGAAGATTTTAAACTAGTTTTCTGAAGTGCATAGGACTCCTCGGACTGGATATGGATACTAAACCTCTTCTCCAGGACAGACCTCCAGCGTACAACACGGTCCCGGCGGCGTACGACTACGGCTCGTTCCCCGCGGCCGCTGCTCCTGCGCCGGGCTTCCAGCCTCAGGCACCGCCGCCCTACCAAGGCAAGAGAACCGCGAACAAACACACCGAAACTGCGTTTAATCTGCTCATAATCCTGCAATAATTCACGGACTGCAGGATTTTTTAACGCATAGCAGCTATGTGACGGTGTTATTAAGAATGTGATTTCATATGCTTCAGATTTTTGAAAGAAATCTCTTATGCTCATCAAAGGTTGGATTTATTTGATTACAAATACAGAATAAACAACAATATTGTGAAATATTATTTCAATTTTAAATAATTGGTTTTCTATTTAATATACTTTATAGTATAATTTATTCCTGTGATGTAAAGTTGATTTTTTTTTTAGGGTCAATACTCCAGTCTTCGGTGTCACATGATCCTTTAGGAATCATTTTGATATGCTGATTTGATGCTTAATAATGGAAACAGTTATTTTTATATATATATATATTTTGGAATCTGTGATCCTCTTTTCAGGATTCTTTGATGAATTAAAAGTTAAAAGGAACAGCGTTCATTCAAAATATTTTTTTTGTAACAATATAAATCTGTACTATCACTTTTTTTTCCTTTTTTGTTGTTGTTGCAATTTAATACATCCTTGCTGAATACAAGTATTAATTTATTTCAAAAAAAGGTGAACAAACCAAACTTTTGAACAGTAGTGTATATTGTTGCAATGATTTATATTTGAATTAACCCCTGTTCTTTTTTTAAACTTTTTATTCATCAATGATTCCTGAAAAAAGGATCACAGGTCATACTTCTTCTTTTTAAGCAGCACAACTGTTTCCAACATTGATGATAAATCATCATATTATAATGCCTTCTGAAGGATCATGTGACACTGAATCACAGGAACACTTTGATCACAGGTATAAATTAGCCTATATTTTAATGTATATTGAAATAGAAAACCATTATTTTCAATTGTAATAACCTTTCACAATATAACTGTTCTTTGGTACTTTGATCAAATGAATGCAGGCTTGATGAGCAGAAGAGACTTTCTTCAAAAACATTACAACTAATAATATTTCCAAAAGTTTGACCGCACAGCAGCAGTCAGTTGACAACTGATGCGATTTCGAGTGAAAAAAAAAAAAAAATACAAATCAGGAATACATTTAAAACCATTTCAAAGAGTGTGTTTACACATCTTTTTAATGACTTTTCTCAGACTGGCAATCCAATAATTGATATAAATTATAAGCTATTAAAAATAACCTAAATTAAAACAGAATAAAAATACTTAAAGATATGGTACAACATTTACCGAAGTGAACGGCGTTACTTTCTATAAAATACTGCACTCACTTATTTAGGTGTCACGAGACTTAGTACAACAAAACACAGTTCTTGGTTTATTTTGAGTCAGAGTAATTCAGTCACAGATCTGAAAAAAAAAAACACACAAAAAAAACTTTCTAGTCTTGACTAATTCAGCCTAACGATAATCGCTCTTTTCATTCTCAAATTAGCGCAGTCTACGTCTTCATACTGATTTATTAGTTACGGCCAGTTCTGAAGCAAAGATGCCCGACTTATAAAACAAGTCTAAGCAGTTTATGCAACTTTTTTGACCCACTTAAGCACTTATGTCATTTCATAAGTACAAAAGTCACTGACAAGCATTTATGACCAATTAAAAATACTTTAATGTCATTTCTATTGAAACATGTATGTTGTATTTAAATATATTTGTAATTACACATGTTGTAATAATGAAGTTCCAGTTAAGTACATTTATAATATAGCCTATTAAATGTAATATTGAATAACACACTACAGTTAAAATTATAATCAAGTGCCTAAGTGTGTTAGTCAACATACCAAAAAGCACTTCTTTAAAGCATGACGAAATATTATTAAATCATAAAGATTTAAAATCAAACTCTTTGCTCTAAAGCATTCAAGATTTACGACAGTTTAAGTTGGAAATTAAATGGTCAGAGTACAGCCTAAATATAATCTAGTTCCATAAAATCCCTTAAAAATGCAAAACATGAAATAAAAAACATTATCGAACTAAAATATGGCACATTCATTTCATTGAAAAAAAAAAAAAGGAGCACCAGATTAAAATACAAAGTTGACATTAAATGCTCTTTTTAAAAGCGTGTTAACTAGAAACAGTCATGAAATTGTGCTCTTTTTACCTGCAAGTACATACAAAAACACGTAATATTTGAAGGACACTACAACTGCACATTCACTACAATCACATGACTTCTTTTCTGAAGGGTGTATCCTAACCTAGAGCTTCCTGTACAATATTCAGCTCATAACACATCACTCCTGCTCATCACACAGTGACAAACGTGGAGTGTTAAATGGAAACTCTGAACTCTGTCCCACAGGTTTCCCGGCCGCCACCTCAGGTTATCCGGGCGTCCCGGGCCCGCCCGCAGCCGTAGCCACCCAGCCGGCCTACACCAGCACTTACACCATCGTCCAGCCCTCGGTGGTGGTGGTGGGGGGGTGTCCGGCCTGCAGGTGAGGCGCACAGCAAACGCATCACTCGCCAAATCTCTCAGTTCTGTTTAGAAGAAGTCATGCTAGTCGTATTTGGCAGTTTAGCTTTACGTAATGGAGTTGTTTACTGGAAGTAAGGACCGAAATAAACCAGATGGAAATAATCTGAATTCACAGTGGTTTCACTCCTCTTCCTGTTCGCTGGTGAGCATGTGACCGTGCATGTCTGATGTCACTTATGTCATGCCATGACTAAAAAAACCACAAAAACAAAACAAAAAACCAGGAGAGAATCAATTTTTTGGTAACACTTTACAATAAGGTTCATTAGTTAGCATGAACTAATAGTGAACTACACTTATACAGCATTTATTAATCTTAATTGAAAATGTATTAAAATCTTGACAAACAATGAACAGCTGTATTATTATTAACTAACATTATACTGGAACAAATGTATTGCTCATGATTTGTTCATGTTAGCTAATACATTAACTAATGCACCTTATAGTAAAGTGTTACCGATTTCTTTATTAATCCTGGCCTTAAATTGGCCTCTTTGAGCTTGTTTTAATCCAGAAGCATTTCCTGCTTGCTCATCTGACTCTGAGAGTCATGTGACCTCATGACAGCACTGATTACACACTGTACTTTGGTTCGTGCACCAGATCAGTCCAGTTCAGTGGACAATGTGATTGTTGCTCCTTTTCAATCATACCGAACTATATCATACAGGACATGTATAGATATAGAAATAATATAGAAATCTGTCCGTCAATGATTAAGAATTACAGATGTTTGATGCTTTTGTTTCTTAAAAAAGGCATTTTTACATTTCCAAATAACAGAGGCACGGCGACTGAAATTTAAGATACTTTAACAATAGCAAGCACGTTTGAGCTTTTGTTAAAAAATTAAAAAGTGTTAAATTGTTCGATAACTTTTATGATGTCTATGAACTTTTTGAAGCTTTAAAGTCTTGCTCGTTCGGCCTTTCAACGGATTTAATCTAATAAAAGATCTCCATTTGTGTTTTGAACGACATGAGGGCGAGTGATTGATGACAAAACTGTAATTTTTGGGTAAACTAACCCTTTAACACTGTTCACTTGATAACCATACGCAAGAAGAGGAAGAATTACAGCCTAATGCTAGTTTCAGATTTGCTTTCAGCAAAATAACTTTGGTCGTATGAGAATTGAGACACATTTGTAGCTGTTACTGTTGCAACTTGTGCTGATGTGGTTTATCAAATGTCAAACTCATTTTAGGACTAGGGCTAGATTGGACCAAACATCACATTGCAGGCCAAATTTGCATGTATGAAGAGTACATACACCATTCTTCTCAATGGCACTGGCATATATGAAGATATCTCAGTTTAATCGGCTTAAAGGGATAGTTCACCCAAAAATGAAAATTCTGTCAGTATTTACTCACCCTCATGTCGTGAGGGAGAGTAAATACTGACAGCATTTTCATTTTTGGGTGAACTATCCCTTTAAGACTGGTCTGGAAGATGTCTGGTAGATGTTTGAGTGGCGTATGTGCTGACCGCGGGGTTGTGATGTGTTCAGGGTCGGCGTGCTGGAGGACGATTTCACATGCCTGGGAATCGTGTGTGCCATTTTCTTCTTTCCTCTGGGAATTCTCTTCTGCCTGGCCCTGCGTCAGAGGAGATGTCCAAACTGTGGAGCCACTTTCGGCTAGAGGGACCAAACCCCCCCCTTCCCCCAAAGTTGCTGTCTTTTTAATTCAGTTTTAAGCATCAGCATAGTTTATCTGTAATCATTGCACACGAAAAATGCCAAATGTCGCTTAACGCAAGTATGATAAATGACAGATCACAACAGTAACCAGGCACAAACTTTTTGATTACTTCAAGATGGTTGTCCATGTTTTAAGTTTATACACGGCTCGCAAGCACTATTGTTTTTTGTTGTTGTTGTCGTTTATATGACATCTTAAAGCCAGTCTCCAGTCATCTAATCACTAGTGCCTTTCCGACTGCATGGAAACCATGAACTGATGGAGCCGGGACTCACTGAGGGAAATTCCCGTACGACTCTGGACAAACGCCGACTCACTTTGAGTAACTGTGTAAATTAAATTGATGTTTTTTTTTTTCTCTCCAATTCCATCACAGAATGTTTAATCTGTTCTTGCGTATTGAGAAAATAATATACTCACTAATCGTGTCAATCACATCTTAGTCAAGATCAAAAAGCATTGTATTTATCTTCTGTATTAATCGTTTTATTCTCGATTGAAAAAAACTGTTGTTTGTATATCTTGGATTTCTGAATCAGTTTTAGACCATTTTTTCTTTCTTGAGGGGGGTCTTGTTTTGGGGGCCATGTTTTCATCGCACTGCTGCACTGATGATCAATGTTATATGTGCTGGGGTTTCTGAAAGCTTCTCAGAGAGGGTGAATATGCAGTTATGTTTCACAGCCAGATCCAAGTTGAAATGAAACTTGCAATAAACAAGGGAAGTTGGCAGCGGGACAATGTAATGTCACTCAAGGACACGCAGTTAATATTTGACAATGGAAATGTTTTTGTCTTTCCAGTGACCGACAATCAGTCTCGGACGTGTCCAGTGTGATTTCATTCATGATGTACTCATAGCATACCCTAGGCACGCTGTTATGAACGGTTATAACTTTTTTACATTAAAAGATTGTAAATAAATTCTACAAGTGTTTCTGCTTCTGTCTGCTCATTTTATCGGACTTTCGTTTGAAATGTCAACATTTTGAACTTCCTCATTTGTGAAACTTCCTCATCATTCTCACTTGAACTAATTATTTACATACACGTTTTTGAAGAATTCAATTTCATGTAATTGATCAAAAGTGACTATTTTACATAAGATTTCTAGTTCAAATAAATGCCGTTGAATAAATTAACTTTCTGTTCATCAAATAATCCATGAAAAAAATATCATGGTTTCCACAGAAAGTAAGCTTTTCAACATTAATAATAGTAAGAAATGTTTTTGGGTCAAACAAATCAACCGTCATGTTGTGTACCGTTTCTCCCGTAATATCCACTGTTCCAAAGTATCATGCAAGTGACATATCAGCAGGATTCAGTACAATAAACATTCAGATTTTAGCTTTTCAAAGAAACTGTTTGTTTTATTAGGTAACTGGTACCAATCTCAGACAGGTTTGTTAAATAGTTTGCCAGGTCTACTTAGAGGTTGTTCCACATTATTAAGCAAGTCACAGTTCTCATGGTCAAATAAACATTACATAAAAAGAGAGACCAAATACAAATCTAGTTTGTATTTTTGTGCAGTAACTATGTGGTTTTAAATGTATAAATTTCGAGTTAGTCTTTTACACATTTTTACATGTATTCCAAAAGAACAACTAAAGGCAGTAACAATTAAACAAACAAACAAAAAAAATATATTATTTGTAAATTACTGTTCAGCTTTTCTTTTTAATTGTCAACTTTTTTTCAGCACTCAGTCATCAAGATTGTACTGATGACACTGGTCCAGTTTGATTTTGACGTGACAAAGCTGTTTACTATTTAATTAGTCGTCATTCGCGCCGATTCGAGAATGCGCACGAAATCAAGAACCAATCATATCCTATCATAACGATCACATCCAATCATAGCGCGATGGAGTGATCACCTCCTCTCACGTGACACGTCATTCTCGATTAACCAGTCCTTACGGAGCAACATTTCATTTTACATCATTTTCCACGTAGCGTAATGAAATTTCAAGCATATGTGGCTACTTGTCTAATTTAAAACTGGTGAAATTTGGTGATTTCAAAAACCTAATGCAGTTTTTGTTTTGCTATAAAACAATGTTTCCTTACAACATTTTCAGAAAAAAATATATAAAACACAATATTGTATTTTTTTTAAACTAGTGTTTCACAGTCTATTTCAGGTGTTCTCCATTCGCAGCATTGCATATGAATGCGTGTCGTAACACACACGATCGGTTGAGTACGTCATGTCCTGCACTGGGTGAAACAAAGATGTGCAGTGCTGGATGTCTAAAAACACTTGGTCTACATGTACAGAAGTATTTCTTACCAAGACTTTATATTCATTCATACTCATTCAGTGTTTCTAATGTTAATTACAGCTTTCTCATATTTTAACACTAACACACATTTTTAAAAACAAAATATTTTTATTTTCATACAGCAATGATCTACAAGATCTCAGGCCAACAAGTGCATTGATACAATCAAAGCCAAATGAATAGTTTCCCCAAAGCAGAAGATAAATAAATCACTATCCACTGACTGACCGACAATGGATCATTATTCAATGCTGTGACTACGCTGATAAAAGCAAACTAAAAGAATTGATAAAATCAGATTAAAGATAAAATCAGCTAAAAACGCTCTTGTAGATGGTGGTGTCGTCGTCCGGGTCAAACTTGACTGTTCCTAAACACCAGCTGAGCGAGTTAGCCAGCTAACTCTGGTAAACATGCCTCTCCTTTCCAATCCATGACCTTCACTGGGATCACAACGCTTCAATTCACTTCACGCTCAGGAATCCATCAGGTCAAGCTCCTTCCACTAGTTACCAGGACAATTGGGCTCAAGTGTTTTAAAGAATAATGACCAGTTCAGAACAACCTGAAATAAGTAGAATTTTTGTCAACAGCATTTCGGTTCACGTCACTATCATCAGGACCTTTCTGCTAAAGCAGGTTCCCATCTAGTGTAAATATAAAAAAAAAAAAAAAAAACACTTTTGACAATGCTTTGAAGAAGTTAAGAGCACACTCATATTCTCTCGTGTATTTACAGAATGACACTCTGACTACCTGCCTTCGTGATCCTTACAGCTAAATGCATGTACATTGATTCTTTCTCTATATACACACACATTCAAGATGTACATAAATAGTATATATGAGAGAGAGAGAGAGAGAGAGAGAGGTTTTAAGGGGACAGGCATAAATAGTGGTTCAACAGTATGTAGTGTCTGTGTGCTGAAGTGTGTTACAGTGAATCCCAGCATCCTCAGCAGAGGGTCTCTGTCTGAATCTCTGTGGGAATGTGTGTGTTCACTGTCGTGCATGAAGGCCAGCTGTGGTGTCCATCAGATGGCGGGGGCTGATCTGTCGTTGGTGATCGTGGGCCGAAGTTTTACTGTAGCGAATGGATTTCCTCCCCTGCAGACACACGGTACTGTTACTCTGGCTGGTCATATGCAACGGAAGGTTTTAAGAACATGTATAATGCCTAGATGTGGCCATTTTCTTTAGGAACTGTGAATGGTGCTTCCCTTTGCTAAGCGTTTTTTAATGATATAAATAAATATAAATTCAAAAGCAAAAAGTGTGAAAAAAACTACTATTTTTTCGAGTGGAAATGGCTAATTAATTTCATGTCTTTTTTATTTTTTAAATACAAATGTTTGTCTGCCAATGAGTGTTAGTTTTCCTACTTCTTGAAACTTTTAGTTTTACAAATGGGAACAATCTTTGAAGGAAAAACAAATAATGTTTTTGGTCATCACATTAAAAATAACATTTCCATTGAATAATATTTAGAGCTTTGAAGAGCTGTAAATGTCAATGTCAATGTCAAGTTTATTTCTATAGCACTATTTAAAACAACTCAGAGTTGACCAAAGTGCTTTACAATCTCATAATAGCACCCTTTAAAACAAGAAAAACAAACACACAACAATAAAAAAATAAAAAAAGGGTAAAAAGTGTGAAGCACTTAAAAAGTCGACTATTTCTCCCCCAATATGATGGTTAAAGTTAGCGTTACTACATTAAATCCATGGTGAATGTTGGTGATTTGTAGATTGAAAAGCCTACTATAACGCACAATGTTTCTCACGGTTTCTACGTCAGCGCTGTTTGATTCGATATGGTTTATTACAGAGAATTCTGGGTCAAATTTGAATGCTTCTCACGGAGCGATGTTATTAATACTGCGGCAAATTCATATGCAACAGAAATGAATGAATGATTTGGAGACTACATATTTTTTTTTTACAGTCTAGTCTGGTTCTGAATAGTTAACAGTGTGACGGGATGGTTACTTAGCCCCAAAACTGCGATATTCGAGTGTGTCAAGATTTTTTTTTTCTTCTTCACATTATGCAGCAAGAGATGAAAGTCCTAAGCCTGTGAAGCTGCTCTCGACTGATTGGAATTGAATAAATCACTGTCAAAAATCTTTTAATTGCATATCAATTCACTAGTTGAGTCACATCACAAGCATCGAGGACAGACAACAAACATGATCCATTAATACTCACCCTAGGAGGGGATGCTTTGGCAGCCCGTTCGACAGAGGGACCTACAGGAGACAAAGAGCAGGACACGTCACACATCTACAGAGGCGATCCATGAGCTCAGTGATACGCCTATAGCCAGGAATGTGTTCATCTCAGTTGGCGCCGGATAACATTTAAGAGCCGTCTGAGAGGACACTCATACTAGCAGTACTGTACAGTTTATACTGTATACTCTACACCCAAAAACAAGTATGTGAATGAGTATGCAACAATACAAGTTTCAAAAGTCATGGACTTCTTTGTTGTTACTTGACCACGTTTTGCTCTGTGTTTAATTCAGCAAGTGGAATGTAGTTATTTTTTCCAGGAAAAAAAAACATTTTTAATCCAATTTTGTGCATACATTTCTTAACATTTGGATGTCTAATTTGCATGAAACATGATTCATTGCTTCTGGTTCCTTTAAATCACACTGGAAATGCAAGGTCAAGTTGAGTGCACTACATTGTGGGATACAGTATTCCACGCAGTGTGCTTTGGATGTACATTTTGGCAAATGTAGTAGATCATTTATGTATTCCATGCATACTGACATTTTTCATAATGTGCAGTTCACATCTAATATAATGCAGACGTAGTGCGAGTAGTGTGGTAGTGCTCTACTCCGAGCACTCTTAGTAAAACACAGTGTGATTATATGATGAGAAGCTTCCACCAATCGGCCCTAAACATCAATAAAAAATAGCGTGGAAGGCAGTCATTCAGGTTTGATGTCTAACAGGAAGAGCTCACTGAATGTCTGGAATCTAGCCCTGCTGGAAACACGAGTATGTTAAAGCCGCGTGACTGTTGAGACGGGTATAAAAGCGCACGCGATCTGATTACCATCATCAGGTATGAGTGCAGAAAACTGAAAGTGTCAGCTGAGAGGGAGTCTTTTTATAGGCTGTAAATGCCATCTAGGATTTTGCTGCAAATTTATGCCTCAGTCGCTGTCACATGCATATGCAAAACGCATGGATAAGAGATGGAATCAATAAACAAAGCAATACTCAAAATATCACACGATGCAAATATAAAAGCAGACATTAAAACATGGTGTTGTGGTTCTAGGTGGTTGTGTCCGTCCACTGATCTCTGATATTCTGGCCTCTCGATACGACTTCAGTGCAGGGCTGCGTGATAGAGCGGAATAAAACCGTGACAAAATCAAAGGCTGGGATTTAATTGAAAAATATATGCTCTGTGTGTTTCAGAGTGAAGTGCGGCAGTGTGTTCATTTACACACGAGCAGCTCGTCAACTGGCTTGATGCACAGAAAATGCATGTGTTTGAGTCGCTTTTAATGTGCAATTGGGACGCAACATGCGCCGATCATCTTCACATACACATCAACAAAAGAGAAGCTTTAAGGGCTCCCTGCAGTTTTTAAATCAAAACTAACTGATGGTTTAACGTTTGAAAATTAATTATGGCAGCCAAAATGATCAGTATTGTAATTTTACTTTTATACTGAAATATAAAAAAAAAGTATTTCTTCAGTTCTATTTTTTTTATTTATTTTACACTTAAATATCACAATAGTAATATTCCTTGTTTTGTTAAATAGTTTTGTTTAATAATAAAAATTAGGGATGCACCGATACCACTTTTTAAGGGTCGAGTACGAGTACCGATATTTTTTTCCTGGTACTCGCCGATACCGATACCGATGCCTGTTGTACTGGGGGGTTTTCTCGTTTTATGTGGCAATTTTCTAAGAACAACACAATGAGACTAATGAACAAATCAGCATCTTTATTTTCAACAACTTAAATAAACTTAAAAAAATAAATCATTCTTATTGTGCTTATCACAAATTTTCAAAGCCCAAATTTCACAGTGTCCAATAACCTCCAAAGGGCAAAACCAAGGACATAATGAATGTAATTTTTACCTGCCTGTCACAAAGTTGTCAAAGTTCTAAAGAAATCAAAGACAACAAGACAATCAAATTTGTCATAAAGTGCCAAAGAAATCACAGAACAAATGTTTAACATAACACTGAGTAACAATGTAATCACAGCCGAAAGTGTAAAGTGAAATATTAGAGTGTACTATTAAATCTAGCAACACTATAACTGCAGGAAGAGTGCTCATAAGAATTAAGAAATATAAGCTAAGGATATACGTGAGGTATCGGTCTTTGGTATCGGGGTATTTTTACGAGTACGAGTACAAGTACATGAGCTTGGTATCGGGCCCGATACCGATACTGGTATCGGTATCGGTGCACCCCTAATAAAAATAATAGTTGTTATTACTATAGCCATATTGAATCAAAAAAAATTCTGGCAAAATAGTGCAGCTCAACAAACAAGGACAGCAAATCTGGAGCTTTAAAAAAATGAAATCAGATATTCTCAGTATTTAAAAATAAATACATTTGCAATCAGGTGGTTTCTGATTGAAAATGAAATAATTAGGGCAGCCATAAATATTAGTTTTGTAATTTTAGTCATACTGTAAAATAAACCTGTATTTTATAAAATACTTTACAGAGAAATATTACAATAGTAGTGTTCACTGTTTTGTTTAAGATTTTTTAGCTAGTAATAATAATAATACTTTTAAATCGCAACTTTTTCTGCTCATCTTATTGTTCCCAAGGTGAAAACCCGGAGTCTAATCAACCACACGATTTGAGGCATCATTCATATTTGTAGCACAAGTGATTTGCTGAAATGCATAACCTTGAGTACGAGTAACAGCAGTGCTTGTGCAGTAGTGACAACAGTGTGTCCTGAGATCTGAGCAGAGCCGGTCTCCAGCAGAGGGCAGTTGTGCACCTCAATACCCGCACGGACACAGGAAAGAGATGCCCTTCATTCACTGAGTGAGCATCTGGCATCATATCGGTCTATTGCAGTCGTCCAGCTGTGCATATTCAGCAAGATCTTGTCTATATCATCAACATGGACATAGAAATCGTCTTAATCTGGTTAGACACTACTTATACACTCATACGGTAAGACTGCAGTCGTGCGTTCAGATGTTGTCTGATGTCAGTGTCACACAGGCGCTTTCATGACTACAGTGTCATTGAAAACAGTGAAATTCACATCTATTGTCAGTCTTGCATCAGTCTCTGCTGTTTTCTTTTACGCATTTTCCACAATGCCTTCTTTACCAGTGAGCCTTTGTTCAAGACCCGCGTCTCTGACCTGCACGGATAAAACACTGTGTGTGTTTGTGTGTGTGTGTGTGCGTGTGTGTGTGTTGTGTGTGTGTGTGTGTGTGTGGAAAAATACAGCCTCTGCTTCGCTTGAACAGGAAGATCTCCTTTCCTGCTTAACTGCTACTAATACAGGGAGCTTTTACGAAGAGTGTCCGTGTTAAACCCGGCTTTCCAGGTTGGAGAGACGAGCTTGGCTCGATTGATCGCGTGGCACGAGTCCCTTGCCAACCCTCGGCAGAGAGGACAGGTGCTGAACAACAGGGCTTCACACCTGCAGATCTGGCTCTGTTGTGTGCACAGTATCAGGAGGTGAGCCATAAATGAATGGGTGGATCTGCGAATGCTTCGGAGCAGGTTTCAGGTTGAAGTCCGTGTGGAATTCCATCGGAAAGGTTGAGCCGTGGCCCGGATGTGTGTGTGTGACGGGGCTCGCTGGAGGATTTGGTGAGCGATGAATATTTCACCACGTCCAGTGAGAGCAGTATCCACTTTCACAGCCTGGCCATTGATATGGCACCCCGCAAATATCACAAATCAGGGCTTCCTCCAAGCAAATAACACTACAAAGCCAGGTGGCTTTTTCACAGACTTCATTAAATGAACACCTGGGAAGAGTTCATGTGTCTCATTAGACTAGCCCTAACACTAAAATTAGCATGAGTATAATACAATAGAAGTGGACCGTGACAAGACACAGTGCTGGTGTTCAGCATTGCTGGCTTTACGTAACGCGCTGCTCGTGTGAAATCGCTGTGGGCGCAATAAACACAGGAACTTCTGGGAATAAACAAAACAGCATCATTTACATCCATTGGTAGGAATGTGTGTCCCTGCCCACAGTTCTGCCTCGTGCGTTTGCATGCATGCAAATAAAATGGGCTACCGTGTTTTAGGATATCTTGTCATGTTGGAAATGTCATGTGTTAGCTGCATATTCAAAAGATGCAATTTCAGATTCAGTTATAACTCATTACTTTGTGCATGTTAGAAAAGTATGAATATAATCTAGACTTCACTAAATGCATCATAATATTGTCATGTCCACGGGACGCCCACTTCAGAATCTCGTCAGAAGTAGCCTAGATTTATGAATACTGTGAATTCGGACATGCTATTTTCCATGGTAGTTTTCTATACAGTAGAGCAGTCACGAGAGCCGCACTGATAGGACAAAGTCAGTAGGAGAGCCATTTTTACAGGAAAGTATAAAAAGTTACATTTATTTATTAATATGTTTATTAATATGTTTATTAAATAGTTTATTAATATGTCACCCCTGAACATTCAATATGCAATGCAATAAATATATATTTTTTAATGATTTATCAGTCAAATTTGTAACTGAGACAAGATGATTCCCCTTAATGACAAAAAAAGCAGGATTTCCAGAATAGATTCATCCCAGAATGACATTAAGTTATTTTTTTCTACATTAGCCCCTCATGTATCTAATCATCCAAGAGCACATGCGGCGTCAAGAGCTGGAAATACCGCCATAACTGGCAACTTGTTAGACAAGATATGTTTACATGCACAACTTTTGTTTCAATCGGTCTGAATTCATTGTGATTGATTAATCTGAATGTATTGTAGTTTACATGAATGCTTAACATCGTGATATGATGCATGATCGGGGTGATGTGCACGTTTATAAGTCAAAAGATTCAAATTGGGAATAGGTTTTTTGACATTCGCACACTGCACAAATATACAAAGTTTCCCGCTGTTGTCGCGTAATAACCATTTTACTACTTCTTTATTTCTTTATTTTCTTTCTTTTAATGTTCTTTATTTGTTTTAAACAGCAGACTTAATATCGAATTCTGGTCATAGAATATAAATATAAATTTATAAATGTTTTTATGAAATATCTGTAGTGACTGCTTGATCATATCACTGTATTATTTACCGCCATGCGAGCCACAAATGAAAGCTTGGCGAGCCGCGCAATGAGTAACACTGCAGTAGAGAAATGCAATTTTCAGACGCAGCCAATCTAAAGCTGCCTATTTCCCCCACTATCTTTGACATAAATAACTACGTTGTGACCAATAAGAAAATTATGTTCTACATCAACCTTGTTTTTCAATGCAGAAGTAAGCTATTTTTCATTTACCTATTAGCTGCTATAGGTAAATAACTAGAAGTAGTTAGAAGTGCAGTTAACAGTAAAACTATTTGTGCTACAAACTAGTGTGTTTATAAATATGACAATATATTAAAATAATATGATAAGAAATATCGGTTTGCAATATCAAGCAGCAAAACGAGCTGTCTGCCAATAAGCTTGAAAGAAAAGCACAGCAGGTTTTCTGGGACTAATAAAACCATATAATTATTTAACAAATGATATGATAATGATCTAAGATATGAATATCTTAGAAATAGAATAACGTTTTTGTGGAAAAATAATGGTAATTCTCACTTCTTCACTATGATAGAAAATAGTTTTGATTAGAACGCATCACATCCTAGCCGGAAAAGAATTTCAACACACCGAAGCTCAAGTCAGATCCAATAATTCTGCATACGCATATGATCATAACTCCACGCAGCTCCTGTATTACTCTCCTCCACTGGGAATGAATGACTTCCAGTCGGTCGTTTGTTGGAGACTGAGCGCGACTTGAGGATGGGCAGTACGACAGGTAAGGAATAATCCATGGCTAGCTGTGCATTAAACGATTTTAATGCATGAAACATCCTGAATGTTTCTGTGTTTAAACAGCACAATCTCTGATCTCTGTGTGCGAGTGATATGTGTCTCTGCGCTTCAATAAAAAAAGCGGAGTATTAATATAGAGCGGTGATAAAACTGACTGGAACTACCTGTGCATTAAACGGTTTTAATGCACACCTTCCAGCCAATCAGGATTGAGTTTTCAGTCAGACCATGGTTTAATACTGTAGTCAAATTAATGTTCAAAGAGGTCCGGCCTCTATTTTTTCTTGCCAGCTGAAGTCCAGACAATACTTTTATGGAATAGTTATACATTTCCTTCAGGGCAGCAGTAGTAGGATACTTTGTAAAAGAAAAGAAAAATAAATAAAAATAAATCATAAACAGTCAAAATAGTCATCAAAGATCAGTATAAGCATATACCCCAAGCCGAATACTATGTTCAGAAAGTAAATGACACAGTCTACGGAGCCCCTAAAGGGACCTAGTCAAAATAAAATTATGAGAAAACTATATTTCAATGCTTTTGCGTTCTCTCACAATTATATAGTTGGGTAATTTGAATCACTGCATTCAAAAGCGATATTAAATTGTTTAAATGCACACTCGCTTTTTTTTTGTGCAGATCGGTATACTATATGACGTATCTAGTGGGGAAATATTAAACGAATGTTTAAAATTTTTTTTTTTTTTTTTTTTTTTTTACATTATTTAGGTTACCATTATTTACTGATATTTATTTTAATGGTTTTACAGGCTGTAGTGTATTTTTTCACTGACGGAAGTGCTAAAATAAACGCGCATGGATGTTGTGCCTTGCTTATTTTCTTATATATCAAAATGATTTTGATTAAGATATCCACCGCCGCTAGTTGGTCCATTACCAACTGCCACCATCAAATCCCTAATTAAAATGGGAGTGATTTCGTATTGATCCTCAGGTCATGCTGTCTGGTGTAAACAGTCAAGCAATATGGTGTATTAATATTGACTTCAACTGATGTGTGGTCACATGTCTGTAGGTATGTGTTTACATCAGCCATTTTACTACAGATTCAAAATGTGTCCAATCTTTTTATCATGCAGTTTTGAGTCTTGGTTTTTAACAAGTTCTTCATAACGTGAAGCTGGTTTTGCTTATGCCAGACGTATAATTTATTTGTAATGAATAATCTTATCTTTGGGTATGCAGCTTATAAGTTAGAAAAAATACTGGAATTTTCTATCATTTTTTAATTATTTAATTAAATTATTTATGTATACATTACATAAGCATGTACTAGTAACATCTAAGTGGTTATGTTATGTAATAAATACATTAGGGAGTTGAATTTCCAGCAAAAATAAGTGAATTGCATCTCCCACTCCCATTACAATTTGTAATATGATCTGTCAGCTACATCTGACAAACAATGACTCGGACTCATGAGGTCAAAATAAACAGTGGGATTGGTGGGTTTGAATGGGTAGATTTTTTTGTCACCCAGATGACACTCGTCTATGTGAGCAGTTCGGATTTAGCTTTGCTCCACCGGCAATCCTCTTTAAAGTGATCCTGATCCTCTGATCCACTCAGACACAAGGACTACGACTGTATACACGGCCTGTGACACATTTATACCCACACCTATACCTGAGAGGACTTCACATGAGCTTCAATTGTTCTGAGCTAAATTAAATGAACACAGCCTACCCTATTAATAACAGCATTTAGAGCTTAAACAGACTTGTACTTTTTGATGCTTGCCAATGGAAACTCCCAGCCATGATGCTATGTGTCCTGGGAGGTTCTTTACACCCTCTCACCACAGTTCAATGAAAGTAAATGGGATTTTTTGGCTTATTTGAATCACCTGCGAGACGACAACCACAAGTCTAACAAAGATCAACCATAATCTGAACAGACTCTATGAGCCTAGAGTGCATTCAGTGCGTGTATGAGGAGGAAGATGAAGAAGACTGACCGAGTTTTCAGTGTGTGGGGTGTATGTCTGCATCAGACTCTTGGTGGAGTTTCTCCGGACGGGCGGATCGCTGTAGTCCGCTGGAGGCAGAACCATCATGTAGTCCTCTGGGTCCTGATGCATGAGGTTGGCCACGCTCTTACTGCGCATTGGAGGGTTCCCAGCAATACTACAACAAACAATCAAGTCACCATCAGAACACTGATCCTATCCTTCATTATCCTTCTGCATTTATTACTCTAACAAATAATGTATAGTTAATACACAGTTCAATGTTATAAGCTTTGGGTGGTAACGAGGGAAATCCACGGTGGCCATGAGAGCTCAATGCGCTGCAACTGAAGAAAACATGCAAATAAAAACAAAACAAAAACACCAGCATATTAAGAAAACATAATCAGTTTGAAAACATACTGCAAATATACTCACATTGCAAGCAAATACAGACACGCACTGCAAATATTCGCATACAATCAGGATGTTAAGATTGTTTTTATATTTGTCTGCATTGTGAGTATTTGCAGTGTGTTTATTTGGTTGCTGTCACAAAGCGACCCCTGGAGATCTGCTTTGGATAGCGTGAGGGGTTTGTTTGTATAAAGGATGGCTCTACTTACAACAGCACTGTCATGCAAGATGTACTTTATTTACAGCACCGAAGATATATACAAAAGTCCACGAGTGATGGTGTGAAGATATACAGTGTAATCTTCAAAACCCAAAAATATAAACTGTCAAAGAAACAAACTGGAAAATAAAGATGAAAAAATATATAAACAAAATATACACAAAGGGTATCTTCCAAATACTTGCTCTGGTAGTTTGCTCACGGCACCACAGCTGCACGCTCGCTGTTGACTCGTGAGTATTAGCAGCACATTTCTGTATTTGGTTGCGTTGTGAGTGTTTGTAGTGTGTTTCTGTATTTGGTTGTGTTGTGAGTATTTGTAGTGTGTTTCTGTATTTGGTTGTTTTGTGAGTGTTTGTAGTGTGTTTCTGCATTTGGTTGTGTTGTGAGTGTTTGTAGTGTGTTTCTGTATTTGGTTGTGTTGTGAGTATTTGTAGTGTGTTTCTGTATTTGGTTGTGTTGTGAGTGTTTGTAGTGTGTTTCTGTATTTGGTTGTGTTGTGAGTGTTTGTAGTGTGTTTCTGTATTTGGTTGTGTTGTGAGTATTTGTAGTGTGTTTCTGTATTTGGTTGTTTTGTGAGTGTTTGTAGTGTGTTTCTGTATTTGGTTGTGTTGTGAGTATTTGTAGTGTGTTTCTGTATTTGGTTGCTTTGTGAGTATTTGTAGTGCGTTTCTGTATTTGGTTGCTTTGTGAGTATTTGTAGTGCGTTTCTGTATTTGGTTGTGTTGTGAGTATTTGTAGTGTGTTTCTGTATTTGGTTGTTTTGTGAGTGTTTGTAGTGTGTTTCTGCATTTGGTTGTGTTGTGAGTGTTTGTAGTGTGTTTCTGTATTTGGTTGTGTTGTGAGTATTTGTAGTGTGTTTCTGTATTTGGTTGTGTTGTGAGTGTTTGTAGTGTGTTTCTGTATTTGGTTGTTTTGTGAGTGTTTGTAGTGTGTTTCTGCATTTGGTTGTGTTGTGAGTGTTTGTAGTGTGTTTCTGTATTTGGTTGTGTTGTGAGTGTTTGTAGTGTGTTTCTGCATTTGGTTGTGTTGTGAGTGTTTGTAGTGTGTTTCTGTATTTGGTTGTGTTGTGAGTATTTGTAGTGTGTTTCTGTATTTGGTTGTGTTGTGAGTGTTTGTAGTGTGTTTCTGTATTTGGTTGTGTTGTGAGTGTTTGTAGTGTGTTTCTGTATTTGGTTGTGTTGTGAGTATTTGTAGTGTGTTTCTGTATTTGGTTGTTTTGTGAGTGTTTGTAGTGTGTTTCTGTATTTGGTTGTGTTGTGAGTATTTGTAGTGTGTTTCTGTATTTGGTTGCTTTGTGAGTATTTGTAGTGCGTTTCTGTATTTGGTTGCTTTGTGAGTATTTGTAGTGCGTTTCTGTATTTGGTTGCATTGTGAGTGTTTGCAGTGTTTCTGCATTTGGTTGCTTTGTGAGTATTTGTAGTGCGTTTCTGTATTTGGTTGCATTGTGAGTATTTGCAGTGCGTTTCTGTACTTGGTTGTGTTGTGAGTATTTGTAGTGTGTTTCTGTATTTGGTTGCATTGTGAGTATTTGCAGTGCGTTTCTGTATTTGGTTGTGTTGTGAGTATTTGTAGTGTGTTTCTGTATTTGGTTGTGTTGTGAATATTTGTAGTGTGTTTCTGTATTTGGTTGTGTTGTGAGTATTTGTAGTGTGTTTCTGTATTTGGTTGTGTTGTGAGTGTTTGTAGTGCGTTTCTGTATTTGGTTGCATTGTGAGTATTTGCAGTGCGTTTCTGTACTTGGTTGTGTTGTGAGTATTTGTAGTGTGTTTCTGTATTTGGTTGTGTTGTGAGTGTTTGCAGTGTGTTTCTGTATTTGGTTGTGTTGTGAGCATTTGCAGTGTGTTTCTGTACTTGGTTGTGTTGTGAGTATTTGCAGTGTGTTTCTGTATTTGGTTGTGTTGTGAGTATTTGTAGTGTGTTTCTGTATTTGGTTGTGTTGTGAGTATTTGTAGTGTGTTTCTGTATTTGGTTGTTTTTGTGAGTATTTGCAGTGTGTTTCTGTATTTGGTTGTGTTGTGAGTGTTTGCAGTGTGTTTCTGTATTTGGTTGCGTTGTGAGTATTTGTAGTGTGTTTCTGTATTTGGTTGTGTTGTGAGTATTTGTAGTGTGTTTCTGTATTTGGTTGTTTTGTGAGTATTTGCAGTGCATTTCTGTACTTGGTTGCGTTGTGAGTGTTTGCAGTGTGTTTCTGTATTTGGTTGTGTTGTGAGTGTTTGCAGAGTGTTTCTGTATTTGGTTGCGTTGTGAGTGTTTGCAGTGTGTTTCTGTATTTGGTTGTGTTGTGAGTGTTTGTAGTGTGTTTCTGTATTTGGTTGCGTTGTGAGTGTTTGCAGAGTGTTTCTGTATTTGGTTGCGTTGTGAGTGTTTGTAGTGTGTTTCTGTATTTGGTTGTGTTGTGAGTGTTTGCAGTGTGTTTCTGTATTTGGTTGTGTTGTGAGTGTTTGTAGTGTGTTTCTGTATTTGGTTGTGTTGTGAGTATTTGCAGTGTGTTTCTGTATTTGGTTGTGTTGTGAGTGTTTGCAGTGTGTTTCTGTATTTGGTTGTGTTGTGAGTGTTTGCAGTGTGTTTCTGTATTTGGTTGTGTTGTGAGTGTTTGTAGTGCGTTTCTGTATTTGGTTGTGTTGTGAGTGTTTGTAGTGTGTTTCTGTATTTGGTTGTGTTGTGAGTGTTTGCAGTGTGTTTCTGCATTTGGTTGCTTTGTGAGTATTTGCAGTGTGTTTCTGTATTTGGTTGTGTTGTGAGTGTTTGCAGTGTGTTTCTGTATTTGGTTGCGTTGTGAGTATTTGTAGTGTGTTTCTGTATTTGGTTGCGTTGTGAGTGTTTGTAGTGTGTTTCTGTATTTGGTTGTGTTGTGAGTGTTTGCAGTGTGTTTCTGTATTTGGTTGTGTTGTGAGTATTTGCAGTGTGTTTCTGTATTTGGTTGCGTTGTGAGGGTTTGTAGTGTGTTTCTGTATTTAGGTGTGTTGTGAGTGTTTGCAGTGTTTCTGTATTTGGTTGTGTTGTGAGTGTTTGCAGTGTGTTTCTGTATTTGGTTGTGTTGTGAGTATTTGCAGTGTGTTTCTGTATTTGGTTGTGTTGTGAGTGTTTGCAGTGTTTCTGTATTTGGTTGTGTTGTGAGTGTTTGTAGTGTGTTTCTGTATTTGGTTGTGTTGTGAGTGTTTGCAGTGTGTTTCTGTATTTGGTTGTGTTGTGAGTATTTGCAGTGTGTTTCTGTATTTGGTTGCGTTGTGAGGGTTTGTAGTGCGTTTCTGTATTTAGGTGTGTTGTGAGTGTTTGCAGTGTTTCTGTATTTGGTTGTGTTGTGAGTGTTTGCAGTGTGTTTCTGTATTTGGTTGTGTTGTGAGTATTTGCAGTGTGTTTCTGTATTTGGTTGTGTTGTGAGTGTTTGCAGTGTTTCTGTATTTGGTTGTGTTGTGAGTGTTTGCAGTGTTTCTGTATTTGGTTGTGTTGTGAGTGTTTGCAGTGTGTTTCTGTATTTGGTTGTGTTGTGAGTATTTGCAGTGTGTTTCTGTATTTGGTTGTGTTGTGAGTGTTTGCAGTGTTTCTGTATTTGGTTGTGTTGTGAGTGTTTGCAGTGTTTCTGTATTTGGTTGTGTTGTGAGTGTTTGCAGTGTGTTTCTGTATTTGGTTGTGTTGTGAGTATTTGCAGTGTTTCTGTATTTGGTTGTGTTGTGAGTGTTTGTAGTGTGTTTCTGTATTTGGTTGTGTTGTGAGTATTTGCAGTGTTTCTGTATTTGGTTGTGTTGTGAGTATTTGCAGTGTTTCTGTATTTGGTTGTGTTGTGAGTGTTTGTAGTGTGTTTCTGTATTTGGTTGTGTTGTGAGTGTTTGTAGTGTGTTTCTGTATTTGGTTGTGTTGTGAGTGTTTGCCGTGTGTTTCTGTATTTGGTTGTGTTGTGAGTGTTTGCAGTGTGTTTCTGTATTTGCTTGTGTTGTGAGTGTTTGCAGTGTGTTTCTGTATTTGGTTGTGTTGTGAGTGTTTGCAGTGTGTTTCTGTATTTGGTTGTGTTGTGAGTGTTTGCAGTGTGTTTCTGTATTTGGTTGCGTTGTGAGTGTTTGCAGTGTGTTTCTGTATTTGCTTGTGTTGTGAGTGTTTGCAGTGTGTTTCTGTATTTGGTTGTGTTGTGAGTGTTTGCAGCGTGTTTCTGTATTTGGTTGTGTTGTGAGTGTTTGCAGTGTGTTTCTGTATTTGGTTGTGTTGTGAGTGTTTGCAGTGTGTTTCTGTATTTGCTTGTGTTGTGAGTGTTTGCAGTGTGTTTCTGTATTTGGTTGTGTTGTGAGTGTTTGCAGCGTATTTCCAACATGCTACCATTCATAATCAGCCAACTCTGAGTTTAGAATTTGGTGCTCTCACTGTTTGCTGAAACACAAAAGGCTTTTTGATCAGGCATTACAGGGACCCCTCAGGGTCCAAGGGGATAGGATTTCACTTGACATCAAGCATCAAGTCTTGTGTTCTTCAAGCAAACATCAGCTGAGGTAGATGCATGATCTGACCCAGAGCCAATCAGCCCTATACGCACACTACACAAGTTGCATAGGGCCCCGCATATTACTCAAGGCCCCGAATCCCCCTAGTGTCAAAGCGCTTCAATCAAAGTTTACAATATCGATGAGACGATTAAGCGAAACTATCCTTCTAGTTACGAAAAGAGAGAAAATGAGTGTATTGTGGGAACAGCAATCGGGTAGACTGTTCTCTCCTCTCCAAGTTTGATGTCAGCAGAGAACAGTAAAGTTAGGTTGATGTGCATCTCTCTCTAGTCTGTCTGTCTGTGTAACCCAGCTGGGCAGAGAATCTTTTGGTCTTTCTGTGTCTTGCTTGCTAATGCCGGCCACTTCCAGGGCTTTGAGGGCTGTGTTCTGTGACTTTGTGCCTAACAAAGTGAAATACTACTATTTATTACGTCTGATAAACAACAAAGGGCAACGGTGTTTGTTTATAAACTGCAGCTCAGAAAAGATAACCGCGGCGCGCGTTAACATGCGTTCATACGCGCATGCACGACATGAAGTGCACACTTTCCAGCAAAACATTTGTGGGGACCAGTACAATATGGGCGTGATGGCACTCCTCATTATAGACACACATACTTTAAAAACAAGACAATGATTATCTAGTCTCCAAGTCAGTTTAGTTACAACTCTGCAATAAAGCAAGATGGAAAGCATTGTATTGATATTGACTATTGATTTATAGGCTATATTGCATTTAAAATGTTGATTGGCTGGACATACTGGTCAATATGGATGCACATCCCTCAGTAAATAATAACCATAAAGTATTAAGTATTTATTTTATCATTTAAAACACTGTGACATGCTATGACAAGCCATTTTTATTCATTCACAGGATGCATTTTTGATATCAATATTTAAATTTGTACTATTTAAAATGTGAATTGTTGATATTAAGAATGTACTTTTTCTAGTAACAATGTCTATTTCTGATATCAGGAATTACATTTTCATTAGTACTAGTTAAAGGAGTGGGAGCACTGGGGAGTCAGGTGTGACTGTGTGGGAATGGCGAATGGTTTACATGGGTCAGGAACGAGGGTCCCTAAACAGAATTTTGCTTAGGGCCCCAGTGAGGTCAGGATCAGCTCGGATCTGACCTCACACACACACACTGTGAATAACGTCAGTGGGAAAGAGCACAAGGGATTAGAAGTCTTATAAAGCACGCCTGGGTCAGTCTGGGTAAGCCTATTTCTAGTGTTTCACTCTCTGCTGACAGCATGAAGGTCGGAGAGTGTGGAAAATCTGCAGCTAATCAAATAATTGAACCAAAAATCTAAAAATAAAAATTCGGTCATCATTTACTCACCCTCATGTTGTTCCAAACCTGTAGGAACTGTCAAACAGAAAAGATGATTTTTTTGAACAATGTTGGTAAACAAACTTTTTCGGTTCCCATTGACTTCCACTATAATTTTTGGGCCATTCAATGGAAGTCAATGGGAACCGAAACTGTTTGATTACCAACATGGTTCAGAATATATTCCTTTTTTTTTGGAACCACATCAGGGTGAGTTAATTACAGACTTTATTATTTTTTTGAGTGGACTATGCCTTTAAAGTTTTTTATGTTATTAACCCTCTGGTGACCGATTGGGCGGTACCACCCAAAATGGCATACTTTTACAAATGTGTAATTATCTTAAAAACTATTAATGATAGAGAGGTGCGGTCTTTTTTGCCGTCTTCCTCAGATTCCACTGAAAACAGTCAAACCAACTTACCCGGCTTGTATACACACTTCCTTGTTGTGCAATACCACTACGTCAAAGGCCAATGAAATCGATGTTGTTTGGCAGATTCACGAGCAACAACCAATGGAAAAATTGCCGATGGAGCATTTTTATGATGGCAAGCAGTAAACGATTTACGGTGGAACAAGCTCTGGAACAATTACTGGAGAGTGACGAGGGGAAAGCATTGCTTAGAAAATTCTAAGCATTCCTAAGAAAAACGCCTGGGACTATTTGTAAATAAAGTTACATTTTTCATTGTTGTTTACACATTTTATTTAACAATTACACATGTCTGTCAAGCAAAGGCTTTGACAAATATATTTTTTGCTCAAAAACTGTTCACTATTGTTGTGTGATGTGTGATTTTCAGAAATAAATGCCAAAAATCAAATTTCCGTTTTTTAAATTCTCTAGTATATTGTACATTTTCACTCATACTTCTTTTATAAATATATTACATTTGTGCTTATGTTAGCTTAGGGTCTTCTGAATCCATAGAAACCAAACACATAGTGTGCCATCTCCATTACATGTAGTTTATAAGCCCAAATGTAAAAATAGAGAAAACGGACCAAAAAGAGCTCAGTCCCCAGAGGGTTAAAACATTGCTCTGTTTATTTGAGCCAGACACAGCAATATTGCATTGACTGTTCAAGTGGGCAAGGCCTGATACCCGCCTTAGGTGATTCTTATGGGGGGTATTTTTTTATTACATTTATCTCACCTAAACGTTTGCTTACTTATTGTGTTTTTACAATGGGGTAATTTTGTTGTTAAGAGTTTACACAACACAAGGAAGCTTGATTTCAATCTTTGAATTAAATAGAAAAAAGAAGCACAAATAAAGAGAAATAGAGAAAAGTTTTTAGGTCTAACACTAGCATTCAGAAATACTACAGAAACTAAATAAAGCAGAGAAAACCATCTTTCAGAGAGCGCACAAGTACTGAATAGTTAAAAATTTAAAAAAAAAAGAGAGAGAGAGAGAGAGAGAGAGAGAGAGAGAGAGAGAGAGAGAGAGAGAGAGAGAGAGAGAGAGAGAGAGAGAGAGAGAGAGAGAGAGAGAGAGAGAGAGAGAGAGAGAGAGAGAGAGAGAGAGAGAAAAGACGCAGCACCGCTGAATCACTCACTGTTTGTGAAATTGAGCCTCAAAGAAAGTTTTAAAATTACTGATTTGATCTTATAATCTGTGTGGATTCATTTACTCATACAACCTACATGCTAAAGTGAATGAATGTTTGCGGGAATTTCCTGCATTATAAGTGAGAGACCTATGTGAATGATTAAAATTATGTGCAATACCCACAATCCCACGCCGAAATTCAAGCCCTAAATGGGTACGGGGAGTGTTCAGGAAACCAGTTTGAAAACACACACCGCTTTTTTTGTTTTTTTTGTCAAGCTTCTTTCCCGCCTTTTGTTGATCCATGCAATACAGAAAGAATCTAAAATCTGAGGATGTGGTTTTTTGAGACAATGGCTGTAAAAGTCTTAAAATAGGGCTTGACTGCTGTGATGCTTGCGTTTCCTTCTCTTCCGAGGCGCAGCGATCAGTATCAGAGCTAATCAGGACAACAAAGAACAGTGTTAGTGTGTGTGTGGTATCTGATTACCTGTTATTTACTGCTGGCTCTGTGAATGCACGACAGTAAGATGATGGAAACCAGCCCCGCCTGTAAAAACACACACAGACAGACAGCGTAAATCACTAACATGGAAAGAAGGGTGGATGCTTATATCAGTTATACATGTTATAATGTCCACACTGTGTTTACTGAACACAGTCTAGAAATTTTGGGACATAAAACACTGAGAGAAGCATTTTGAAAGCAATTTAAACATGGAGAGTCGCATTGCATTCTCAGAAAGAAAATCCAAGTGTAGGGCCGCCAACTGAACGTGTGGCGGTGTGAGGTCATCACATGCACATAGCCTGTCATTCCATCAAACACAATGGCAGTGTTTGTCTTGGTGTGAGCGTTCTCCCCAGGACTTTATGTTCTTATAATCTGAGGGAATGCAAATATAGATAGGAAACTCAATAACTAGAATGGCCTCCACCCATGAAAGGCACAGGGAAAGACGAATAGCGTCTTGTATGGAGTTTTATGTAAACTCTGAACATACAGTAGCGGCACTCCTCTCTGATCAACTGTACCAGCTTATGTTGACTGGATTATGTTAACACTGCCTGACATAAGATATAATAGTCATGGAACAATTTATAGAACCTTTAGACTAAATCTGAAAAAAGCATTTGTGTTTTATATTTTATCTGATACATCAGCCTTTCGTGGCTCATATAGTATGATATAGTGAGAATATGAAGCTCAAACTTGAGGAGGAAAAAACATTTCACTTATTCAGAGAAACTGACCAAAAATATGCAATTTGGTGCAGTTTCTGATATTTATATGCCAAGAAGTAAGATGAAAGCTTGTAAGCTTGTGATGTAAATCAATGAGATCTTTATAGCAGATCGGTATATAACAGTATAGCAGATCCTTATATAAAATGCATATAAATATCAGTTGTCACTCTATATCTCAAACTGAGTGAGATGATTTTGAAATGCTTAGTTTTATGATCAAAGCTCTGTAGTTTCAAAACATATTAATGCAATGTAATACAATGATGATTCAGAGTAGAGATGGAGATAAACACTTCTCAAAAGCCTGAAGGGTCATATTTGATACATTTCAATGTGATTTTTATAACTAACAATATAAAAGTGAGTCTATTTTATAAAAAAAATACAGTAAAGATTTCACAGCGGCAATACACGTGAACCACGACCTAAAGAGGAATGCATTTACAATTACACTAAAAGGTATTTTACGTGCTAAAAACAGAAAGACTGAGTGAGAAAAAAAAGAAGATTGTGTGCAACCGTTTTTTCAGCAAACTAAACAAAAGAGAAGCATTTTAAGATCAAAAAAGAACTGTATATGGCTAGTTTTGTGCTGATTCTTTAAAGAAAGTAGAAACCAAATTGGTCTGAAGAACATATAGTATGACACCAAAAACGCCCCAGCCCCCAAACACTTGAATCCAGCGCAGCAAAGAACCACAAAGAAAAAAAAGACTAGTCAGTGAAATGTCTAGCCTAAACATCTGAACAACTAGTCGAATATATCGTCTCTTTAGGCACTTTTAGGTTCCATCAGACATGTTTCTTAGTGATATATGAACACTAAACACCACATTTCAATAGGACATCTGAATAAATAAGCTAAATAACCTACAGATTATACAAGACCATGGGAAGGCCATTCACAGCAGGTCAGGGGATTTAAAGTCTGTAAGTAATTGCTGTAAAGTTTTTGGCTGAAGGTGGTGAATTTATTACAAAAGCAATGCGTCAATGGCGGCAGTGTTGGGCCTTCGAAGACCTCATGAAATCAAAAGTGGAGTTTTGTGGCTTTAGCTATGAAATCCGTTTTATTATTTCCCAAATTCCGTTTATATTGTCTTCCAAATCCCGTTTTTTAACCGGTTTAATTTCTCTGGATTCCGTTTTTTTTTTTTTTTTTTGGACTAAATAAAGTATGTCTGATTAATTGAATTCATAAAAAAAAAAAAATTTCCCCCACAGAAATTCTGTGTTGTGTATTTTAATTTTTCTGGCAATCAAATGAAGGCATAAAACATGAATTTAAATTTATCTTTGAATCATATGAAATTAAACACTTTTGTGTCAAACAAACGCATAACAGAGCATTACTGTTTTTAAATTAAAACATGGAAGACAAATTGTGATTATTCCATAAAAAACAACAAGTTTTAATAATAATTTATAATTATTAGTGTTAATATTATTACATTGAGACGTAGCTAAATTCCACTGTACAACAGTTATATATTTCGGTCATAATTTCTTCAGGTTAAACCAAACTTTTATTTTGACAGGTTGCCATTTTGCAGTATAATATTTCAGAGACACTAGTCTATATCGCAATTTGTTTCAAGTGTACTGACCTGCTTATTATTTATTGATAAAAATTGTACAAATTCCGCAATATACAGTGAATTCTGCGATTCCCTCCCCGTTTTCTGCATTGGAGAAATCAACGGGCCCTCCTTGTGTCTACATCTGCTAGTTTTAAGGTCATCTACATTCTCGTATACTCAATGTTGACTAAACTCTGTCACGAGATGCATTTAACAGAAATAAATTGTCATTTTGTTTACAAAGCCATAAATCCCAGGCCCAATCTCTCCACTTCTTCCCTCGTGTAAAGAATGTTAATATTTATCGATCTGTGCCTGGATGTGCTTAACTGTAAACTTTAATTTAACAGACCGGAGGAGCTTGTGAAGGAGCCGTGATGCAGTGATCTGTAGACATGAGCCGGAAAGTTTCACCAGTAATTTTAAGCCCATTTCCTGCTGGGCATTTAAGAACACGAAGGGACATTTTAATTGACCTGGTAGATGTATTAGAAACGTCAATCAGTCTGAAGAGGTTGTACTTGTGCTTTAAAATGCCTCATATAGCAAATGGTGCTTGCGTGTAATTTGGCACATGGTAATGGGTTGCTAGGTGACAAGTCTGACTTCATGAATCATTTCCTATAGGGTTCATTCAAGTTTGCAGAACACCACCAACATATATAAACAACTGATTAACCAAAATGCAAAGACTGAGTAAATTACTGAATTATTCCGTTATATATGAAGCTTCCTAGTTATCGGCTAATAACATTAGCAAAACAAAGTGCCTAATGGAGATTTGGTTGGACACACATGTACCAGAACAACTGTCCAAGGTTTTTATCGAGTGTCTCAAAGTGATGGGCTCTGGAACAGTGCCGAGCGAAGGCTTAAAAACATAAATGTTTGGTATTTACTCCACAAGACTGGAGATTCAGGAGATGAAAGGTGCACTCTGACCAATGAGAGGACAGTTTAACAGATTGAATCCCTGTTTCAGAATAAAGCAAATCATCTACAGGTCAGAAGACGCCCTAAGAACTGAAATTACAGAGATAACAAATGCATTCACTTGAAGTGCAAAAATATAAATGAGGGATTCAAGGCAAAGGAAAATCAATTTGCGAAGTTTCAATTGTATTTGTGCCACTTGTCTTTATCCTGAAAGTTTATTAGCTCTAATCCAACTTCATCTTTTCACTTGACTCTTGTGGCACAGACATTGGCGGCTCTGAACGCATTCTGTCTGTTTCTCCATCTGGTAGCATTCTCTCAAACCAACAACATCAGTTTTTGGCAGGACTGAGGGTGTGTTCAGCTCGTTTCCTCTGCCATAACTGTTATTCTGATTACGTCTCCTCCACCTGCTGAAAGTCCTCAGGTCCGTGGGGAGATTGTGTTCCTCATCTCAGATAAGCTGCCGCCCCGTTTGCTCTCTCTAACAGGGTTTCACGTGGCATTGATTGACACACAAATGAACTGGGTTTCTTCTTCACAGCTGGTTTGCAGACTGACACCACAGCTGTGTACACATGAGGTCTCTCCAGCTCCTGAGCCACTTCTGTGCATCTGAGTTGGACTGACTGGATGACGTTCACAAGCCAAACTTCACCTGCACATCGTTCTTAAAAACACATAGTTCATAGGGCTGGGCAATTAATACAATTTTGTAGCCTAGGATATCGGAATGAATAAAGAAAACAAAAAAAGAAAGCCTAATTGGACAGAGGAGAAATGCATTCTTCTAGATGAATATGATAAAAGAAAAACAATTTTGAAAAGCAAACTAAATCCCAATGTAACTGCAGCAAAAAAAACCAAAAAAAACAGAAACAGCGGGAAGAAATAATAATGGAAAAAATCAATGCAATGAATCTTGACGTGAAGAGGACGGTTCAGGAAGTCCTTCAAAAATACGAAAACATCTCTTTGGTCTCAAAAGAAGCTGAGCGCTTACAAGAAAGAAGCCAACAAAACAGGTAAGATTAAGCAAGACTACGCTTTTAAGATTGAACAGTGGTGCCGTGGTGAAGAGTTCGCTTTATTGCTGTACAGTGTTAAGACCTAACGATTACAAAGCTTACCAACAGCTTGACCGTTGCGTTTAAATGACGGGAAAGAGCCCCCGCAACCCGGTGAACCACTCTGCTGACAGACGAAAATTACATGAATTCAGCCATGTCGTCTTATTTTTGTCCGCGTTACTCTTAAGGTTACGATTTCCAAACCTTAAAGATGAACTGAACTGAAAAAAATCGACGTTGAAAACGTGTTGTTTATGACAATTAAAAGTAAATTAGACTAAAAATTTTAATCAAAAATATCAATATAGCTTTTTTTAAGCAACAAAAAAATCGCGCTTGTTAGTATAAGAACGCTGGCAATTTCGATGACATCACTGGCATGGTAGGACCCGCGAATGTATTTAGGGAACAGCTGCAGGTCCTTTATACACAGATGAAAATGAGCAATTTTAATGGCATGGGTTACACATTTGAGCCTGTGAGGGACAGGCCAGTAGTATCTGACTACCACCACATGGAGGACGACCAGTTTCAGGCTCCACATACAGTACAGGGTCGTTTTTGGGGAAGTGACTGGTGTGGGCGCGCGGGTGCTGCCGGAGCATGGACACTGCAACGGAGTCGATCTGTTGCAGAGAGGGCAACCTGGAACATTTATTTATCGGCGAAAAATGCATCACCATGCACCGTTCATTTCGGATGCTGTGCGGTGAGAGAGACGTGTTGGAGGATGCTATGCTATCTCAAATGGATGTCCGAGCTGAGACGCTGGAGCGCCGCATAAGTAGCAGGTATGTAACAGTGTATTCTACGTGTTGGCGACTGGGCTAGGCTAACTTGTTATATCCTTTTCTCAGACTATTTAGGTTAACCCTTCGGAGTCTTGGGCTATTTTGGCCGTTTTTGAGTACTTTTATTTTTTTTAAATTTTGCAACATAAACAAATGTTTACCATACCAATGTTTGGTATAATTTTTTTCAGCACAACATCACCTATATGATCAGACAATTAGTTTTTCACTTTGATGTACTCTATCAACATACTGGACCCAAAATCACACAAAAAACACAAAATCCGAATAGAAAAATTATAGCTTTTCTACTACAAAAAACACAAACATGCTCAATGAAGCATTTTAAAAGGTTTAAAATGTAAACACAAGTTGTAAATGTCAACATATACAGGTACAATTCAGATATAATCAACCTATATACAAAAAAAATATGATTTACAAAAAAAAGCGGGTGTAGCCATAGGCTTTTTTTCTTTCTTTTTAGCTCAGCCACTTTTTAAAAAAATGTTGTGCACACAATTATTCAGAGAGCTATATTTAAGGCCTTGCATTCCCAGAGTATGAGGGTTCGCAAATAGTGCAAATACAACATAAAAAAATGTAAAATTGAGATAAAATTAAACTATATGCAGCAAAAAGCAGGTGTGGCAATAGGCGTTTTTTCTTTTCTTTTTTGCTTAGAAACTCTACAAAACACTTCATGTACAATTACACAGATAGCTACATTACAGGGATTTCATTCCTTGAGTAAGAGGGGTTCCTCAATAGTGCAAATATACCATACAAAAGGTAAAATGAACACAAAATCAAATTATACATACAACTATTTACAACAAATATCAGGTGTTTTTTTATTTTTATTTTTTATCTGTGCCTCTCCTCAAAACAGTTTATCTAAATCTACTCCTAAACTACCTAAACTACTCCTAAACTACCTAAACTATATACAATACTCCTAAACTACTCTCAAAATCTACTCAAACTCTTCCAAAAACTAGCAATAATCTCTCTCTCTATATATAACGTATATATGTCTCTCTTTATCAACTCCGTAAATCCTCTGCCTTTCAATTTTGCGTCTTAGCTCAGTTGGCTCCTCCTCCATTCCCTAAAATGTGCAGCCTGAAGAGCAGAGTCAGCAGATTCACACATTTTTCTCCGTTTTGTTTTATGACAAAAACCGACGAAGTTATTAGAATAAATGCAACGCCTGTCGCATCCCATCTTGCGTTCTTTTACGAACGCGTCAGTATTTTTTTATATAAAGTTTAAATGATCATATCTCCGTTTTTACTTGGTCTATCAACACAAAACAAAAAGTAAAATAGAATTTCAAGCCAGCACTTTCGACAGAAGTGGACGGCAGCGCTCAACGTGACTTTGTTTTTATGCTTCGACGTCTTAAACTGGTCATGTAACTTGATCACGCCGGCGTGATCGGCGACCCCGAAGAGTTAACAGCGTACCGGCAGTTCACTCTTTGGGCGAGGGGGCATTTGGGAAGGAGGAATAGGATTCCTATCCCATCCTGTGCAGTGAACTACATCAGGGATCTTCTCCCCTCAGCCAAATATCAAGGATTCGAGTAACGTTATGCGTTGGACTTGTAACTTGGCTAAATATAACATTTGATGCAGACATTGTCAGACGCTTCATGTACTCATTGACTAAAGTATATCTCTAAATAATCTGTCGCTAAAACATGCTCACTACAGACTCGAAATCCAGGGGGTGTCGGAGGGCTAGACAGTTTTAAGGCAGCTTGAGGGCTGGTTTCCTTGTCAAAGGTAGCCTGTGAAAATGTATCGTAACCCCAGCTGCCTTAGCCCTATACAATTCATTACTACAGCCAGGAGCAATACAGTATGAACCCCCCCTAGACCTGTTGGTTTCTGTTTCCTCAGCCATGTCAGCTAGCCTCAGACTATTTAGATGCTACGGCTGCTCTGCTGGTGTTGGTTGGCAACGGAGTAGCCTACCATGCCAGTGACGTAGCCGAATGTTGAAATCCAACATGGCGGGGCCCGTGTAGCAAAAACAACATTTTCAACGTACCATTTTATCCCTTCTGCCATTTTAATGATTGAACCAACGATAATAAATAAAATACATCTGTTATATCACCTTTTCTCAAATTTCAGTTCAGTTCTTCTTTAAGTTATACTTGGGGAAATGAACGTTAAGGGGTTTTATGCAACACTTAACGCTTTTTAAGGGAATACTTAAGTGAAAAAACAGCATTTAAGGGAAATTCTAAGTGTTTATGACATTTCACTTAAAGAAACCGTTAAGTAACACTTTTTTCTGCAACACCCTTAGGTTTAAGGGAAACATAAGGGCGAACTTAAGGGAAAATTACACTTAAGGTGCTTTATGCAACCGGGCACAGACCCCCAAATCACCAGCCTAATCTTAGGCCATAAATGGAGTGGTCTCCAGCCAGTCCCAGCTAAAAACTTTACGACCATGAAAGTTTCAAAGAGATGTGCTCAACTAAAGGAAGAACATTGTCACGTTAGATAGTTTGGAAAAGACCGATTGGTTCAGAGATGGCACGGATCAGAACCCACCAAGATAACGGCAGAGGCTGTTTGATCCCAAGACAGAGGATTGAAAACAGACCTCCTCCTCTGAATGACCCCAGGGTTGAAATCTCTTAAAACCACAGAGACTGAGCCTTTAAAAATAGATAAAATCATCCCAAAACAATTATTGAATGGACTTCTAATCAAACATTGTTCAACTACATAATCCTATATTGTATCTACAACCTCTGTATGTGTCTATTATGCTTAGATCATTGGTTTCTTTAAGCGTCTTGGAGACGTTGCCGTAGTTCTTCTAGGTTTAGTCTCTCTTACAGTCTGTGATGAAGAAAAAAAAAAAAACTATGACGGTGAGAGATCCGATCGTACCGGCTGTTGTCAGACTCTCTTTGTGCTTACACAAATATCACTTGATTTTTACAATGGCAAAAGGAATGTATGGAAATGTAAACTGATATTTCTTACTGACTACAGCAAAAGATATAAATAACTGACTTAAAAACTTTTTTGGTGAAAATACTAACGTGCCTAAGACTTTTGCACAGTACTGTTTATCATTTTGTAACATTGTATTTCAGTTTAATTATATTCAAAGTTCAAGAAAATCCACTGTTAAAAAAAAAAGTTTATTTAAAAAAAAATGTTGCAATAAATGCATGATGTTTTCAGTGAGTTATCAAGATCTCAATATTGACCAAAATAATAATGATTATAATTCTCGCCATAATTGGGCACTTCTAATAGATCACTCTCTGTTCCAACTTGTTTGTGAATTAAAAGTGGTGCACAAAAATGTTCATGGCTTGGTTTGATTTACAATCAAGCTTTAAAGCCAAATTATTATTATTAGTGAGCCATTACAAGTAGTATAGGCAAGTCCTCATGAACCAGACCTCCAGAATCAGATGTGGCTCTAAAAAGTGAACTCAAACTGAACTCTGATGTCAACCTCCTCGCAGCTCCTATAAATGAGACAAGAAGCACTCACTGTTTGGTGTTCTGCAGCTCTCCGTACAGCCAGCCGTCCCTCTCATCGGGAATCAGCAGTGTGATGATGTCTCCTTCTTCAAAGCTCAGCAGCGTGTGGTTGTTTCCAGACTTGTGGGGGAAAATGGTGCGCACTTTGGGTCTTTTGTCTGTGAGATTGAGGCCAGTGGCCATCGACACAGACCTGGACAATCCACTGTCCTCGTTGTTGTAGTCTAGAGGGGAAAAGGCAGACAACACGTCCTCAAAGCTTCACATGTCATGATACATTTGAATATAGATGCTGACAATTTGGCATAGTTCTTTCAATTGAATTGCTCAATTGTGAATTTGAACAGTATATCATTTTTTAATTCACTGCTTTTTACTGTGAACAGGGGTTAAAGTGAAAAAAAAATTCTGAGCCTGAACTTTTTCTTGGGGGGGGGGGGGCTCTGTTTTCTTTGTGGATAATTTTGTGTCGTTTCGTCCACAGACCTCTCACAGCCTGTTGTTAAACAGATGTGTCGCCTTAGTGGCGCGAAAATTTTCACGTAATCGTGCTGCTCGTATGAGGAGGTTTGCAAGGGACCAGCTGAAGTGCAGCAAGGACTTTGCAGCTTTGATTACGGACTACAGTTCCCGTACATCACGCGTCCTGTTCCGTGCTCCAGCACGGTTAGCGCTCACACTGCATGCGAACCGCGCCCGAGTCCAACTGAACCGTGCTCTGGCCCACCTCTTCCAAGCGGGCCAGGGCCGGCTAATCGAACCGCGCCCGGGCACGGTTCGGAGCACTCACACTAGTCAAACGAACCGCGCTTTGGTGGTCAAACGCACTCGGGAACGGTTCAAACTGGCTAGTGTGAGTACACCCTTATTTTCAAATGGAATCATTTATTCTCAAGTATTACGGCTGTATCTTAATGGCATCTTTTTATTAATGGGCCAGTATCACTGATATTAATATAGCTAATGATGTCTCTATGAAAATTATTTCCCCCAAAATTTTAAACATTTGTTAGGCTTCAAAAAAATAACTTTTAATTAAAGTGAACTTAAAACAATCCTCACTTAAACCCATAATAAATGTCATATTTATCTGTACCTTTCCTGTCTAACAGGTATGAAATATACAGAAATTGAATAGGGTTATAAAATAGTCCGCACTGCATAAATTATAAATTAAATTAGATTAATCCTTATTAAAGCTACAAGCGTTCTTTAGTCAAAGAGTAGTTAGTAGTTTTCTCTGTTCCCTTTGTTCTTAGGTTAACTTCACTGACATAGAGAATTAGTGGCTGCTGTCATTTTAAGATCTGCCGCTGCTGACAGGATCTCAAGCATCTCATTCTCTCACTACTCTTTAATTCCATTCTCCATCATGACGGACAAGTGTTTTTTTTTACCGCTAGTTGCATAGTGAAGCTTTTTGTGGCAAACTATGCAAAAGCAAGCTCCAGGTTCCGGTAGTTTACTGCACCAAGTGCCTAAAGCCTTCCCGTTTTGTCCTCTTTCTTCAAGCCATGCCCAGCGCCACTTGTTTTTTACTTTCTTCTCCAAAGCAGATGTATTTTCTCCTGGTTTGAAAAAACTCCGTTCTCCATAGCGTGTGTACAAGCTAACTGCGAACTGGTTCACTTCCTGCACAAGACCCGCCCTCCTCTCTAGCAATTGGCTAAGACAACCTAATATCATGCTCCCATTGGCTGTGACAGCTGTGCACGCTTACTCTTGAATCAAGGTGGTAGATTGAAGGGGACTGGTGTTTTATTCAAGTCAGATTAGGGCCTGTTCACATATCGCGTCTTTTGCGTGCTCAAGTTCGTTATTTCAAATGTAGCCGCGCGCGCTCATAATGAAAGCGACGCCCTCGTTTTTTCCAAGCGCGTCCGCGACGAAAGTGCCTCCAACTGTAATTTGCAGCCTAATAAATAAATTTTGCCTGCGCCGGAGGCCGGACCTGCCGAAAATCCGGCCCCCGGCTGGAATACTTTAAGCCCTGTGTGAATTTCAAAGCGAAAAAAGATATTCAAAAATAACTATATATTTTATTCATCAGGAAAGTGACTGAACTGTAAAAAGCATCTCAATGTATCCCCAAAAATGTTGTTATTGTTAACTAAATCCAAAACTACGACAATAAAATTAAAAAAAATTGTTAATTGGAATAAAGCTGAAATAAAACTAAATATTCAAAATGTAGATTAAAAAAAATATAATATTCATATTTGAATTAAAATGAATATTTAAATTTAAACACTTCTCTAAAATGTGCTGTTACTGGTTATTATTGCTGCTAACTTTATTATGTTAACTGGTACTAAAATTACATTGACTATTAGCAAGATTTTTAAAAAGGCCGCATTACTAACAACCCTAGCCTAAAACAATAAATAGTGATACATTTTCCCTTGCCTACACAAATGAAAATGTAAAAAAGTTAGAGGCACAGTCATGCAAAGTTAGATCAGGAATGTGTTTTAGGAAAGTAACAGGGTCAAATCTCGTGTTGATTTTAGATTACAGAGGTGTAATATGTAAAGTGACGCTCACCAGACTCTCTCTCCTGTCTGGAGGACTCTTGATTGAACATGCTGGCCAGAGGACTCGTCTGAGGCGGCAATGGAGGTGCTGGAATCATTGCATCCGAGTTGGACTGTACAGGTACAGAAAAATGCAGGTATGAATTCATAACACAACCGGCCTGCACTGTGTACTCATTGCGTGGTGTAGGAGCTGGTGTCCTCACCCTGCTGTTGCGCTGGAGGGATGGAGACGCCTGAGGAGTGTTGGCCACTGGAGTGCGCAGACCTTCAATCATGGACATCACACTGTCGGGGACATTGGTAGCGTCAATGCATTTGTCCTGCCAGCCGATCAGGTTCTCTGACAGAAGCTCTCGAGCCTTCAAGAACACAAGAAGGTATCAGATCCAAGAGTTAAAGAGAGCACATGAGCAGCTGCAGTAATCATGAAGGTCTTCAGGGCTTGACATTAACTTTTTTGCTCAGCAGTTGCTTTGGCTAGTGGTTTTTCAAAGTTACTAGCCACTCAACATTTTCACTGGCCACAATTTTGACATTGATACCATGGGGGGAAAACTGCCATATATAAATATTTTAATCTTATCTCAAAATTTGGCAACAGGTATATTAGGCTGCTGACACACCGATCCATTAAACTGTTACATGCGTTTTCTTTACATGAAGACTCGCCAAGACCGGCATTTTGACATTATTTTGTGTGTATTTGACTGTTTAAGTGCAATAAGCTGCGAAAAAAGAACTCAATTTAGTACTGGGTATTACATAAAAAGTAGCCGTGTCTGATTCTGTCGATGAGCACTTTTGTTGTGACAGTTGAAGTGCGCCTCTTCATCTTAAAATTAGTCGTTGACCGATGTATAGCCAAGGCCGATATTTGTCATTTTTTTTAAATATTGGCATCAGCCGTTAAGTTTTTCAGTTCGGCCGATGTGTCCGAAGCGGGACTTTTATTTTGACGAAGCGGGACTTTTATTATGACGACACGACAGACTTTTCTTTTTTTTCTTTATTAGTTTAAAGTCTCAGTTTATCAGTTTTGTCTAATGTTTCTAGATAGAACTGCTACACAAAGAAAGTTACTCTGTGTGTGTGAAGGTCAGTTCAGCTTCACTGAAGTCGCACCATCAACAAACTTTAAACCCTTGATTTCAAACTATGCTGCACTATATTCAGTTGCCCACTATTACATATTCATGTAATTTTCTGTTTACATTAGTGTTAACTTGGCTTTACTTGAAGAAAATAGGATTCCCATAGCGCACAAACTATTATATATATGTGTATATATATATATATATATATATATATATATATATATATATATATATATATATATATATATATATATATATATATAGATAGATAGATAGTTTAGAGCGAGAATGCTCATATATTTGTAAAAGTGTGTGTAATGACAACTAAAGATAAAGCCGCAATAAGCCTGAGGAGTGAACTTATCAATCCATTTTAATGGATGACACTATGAGCAGTTTCACTCTAACCCATCACAGGACAGTTTTACTCACATGTGACTTGCATAAACAGTTTGGTACACTTTGAAATGTTGCCAAAAGCGAACCAAAGCAAGAAAAAAAAGAAAAAAAAAGAACAATATAGGTCTTGGGAATAACTAAAATATTAACGATAACCATCAAGTTTTAAAAATGGCTCTAAGTGAATAGTGGTATCCACATCACACCCATAACTATAACGACACAGATGAATGATATGTTGGTGGAATCATTTTCAGAGCGATTCAGTGGACAATAAAAACCTTGACAGCCAATCAAAATCCATCCAATAAAGTGTGAACTGAAGTGAACGCTTAGAATAAACACAACATTTTGCTTATTTAGTCATTGTTAGAGTTTTCGTTTTTGGTGTGAACAGGCGATAGTTGTGTTGATTGAAGTAACCAACCTTGTCATGGAAAGCTGTGGTCTGGATGGAGAAGCTGCAGTGCTTGTCCACCAGGAAGCAGAAGCGCCTCTTCTCCTCCAGCAGAGCCTCTCGACAGCCGTCAGCGATGAACTTCTGCATGTCCATCTGACGGTGAGTGAGAGTCTCAAGACACTGCAGAGAACAAAGAGAACAAGGTTCTTATCAGCTGTCCAATAAGCAGTGTGATCATGGCTTTAAAAAAAAAGGCATTGTGAAGATGACATCACACTTTTTGGTGTGAGCAGAAAGGAACAAAGTGAACAGTGAGATTGAATGTCAGGCGTTGTGATGGAAGCGAGTGTCAAAGGAGCTGCATTTATATCTCACGTACAATGAATGATAATGGTTAGAGATTACAATATGGTCTCCGTCGTCAGCAATTACGACGTAATTGTAAAGTATGTAGCCCGTGGAAGCTGTTCAGTGCAAGTGTATTCACATGAACACACCCCCATGATGGCATAATGCAGGTGACGTGAGAGAGCATTAATTTCACAATGGGTTTCATCAGATCTCCACTCCTCAGAGATGACAGAGATCTCTCACTGATGAATGAAAGCCACATCCCTCCCTTCCTCCAACTCCACTGGTTGTCATAGGGAAAGAAAAATGAGATTTTGCTTTGGTTGGTTGTTACTAGTCACTATGATTTAGCATCATTCGACTTTATTCTTTTAAATTTGAACGTTGACTGCAATATGCAAATAAAGAAAATATGCAAATTAGGTACTGTAAATAGGAATATATTTGCAATTTATATCAGGTAGGTAGACGCCACAGAAAATGTATTTTTTAAACAAAAAAAATTCATTAACAAATTACAAACAAGCATAAAAAACAATGTAAAATTATTTTTTATTCAGCAACGATGCATTAAATTGATCAAAAGCGACAGTAAAAAAAATAAGCTAGGTTAAGTTTTAAAGATTTTGAACTTTCCATTCATCAAAGAAACATGAAAAAAAATCTCAACAATATGTAGCAGCACAACCATTTTCAACATTGATAACAATTTGTGCTGCACGATTAATCATACCGCAATCACTATCGCGATGTCAAGCCTATGCGATTATTATACGATGCAAAATGCTGCGATTTTATGAAATAAATAAATGCATGTGTGGACATGACAAACCCATTCTCTCTGTGTGCCTTTTTTCTACACCGCTAATACAAAGAAGACCAGTCAGTTTCAGTTTAGGCAGTGGCACTTGTGGCGCGTATGTTCACGTCAAATCAAATAAATGCAGCTTTGGTGACTTTTTTTGGAGACTTTTTTTTATTTATTTTTTTAAAAAATGCACGGTAGTACGTGTAAATAAATAGGATTAATTTTTTTAGGTCTTAACCCTGAAATGCTTTGACATTTGTGAGTTTGAGAAAATGTTTGAAAAATGGGGTCTCTGTAAATGCTCAAGTGCGCTGGTCCTGTATAAAAAGTAACTGACCTCAACTTGAGTAACTCAAGGCAAACTAGCTATTTTGAAACATGATATAACATTTAGTATGAGCAAAAGGCAAAAGGACACCGGACCAATGTTAAAATAGTGCGAGGCGGTGGCATTTAACTACACAAATCAAATATTTTTAAAGTCCATAGGCTGATGTTTTGTAAAAGTTTGCTAGACGAAGCTGAAAATATAGTGAAAAGTCATGATGGTTTAATCAAAATCATCATTTTTGTCTGTGATAACTTCATTCATTCATTCACTCATCAGGTAACTCAAGGTCAAGTATTCTACACAAAACCGTAAACACCACAGTCCCAACTCACAGCCGGGGACCGTAATCTACACGCTACACCTGCCACGACATTTCCTGTCTGCATTAAACCTTTGGATCAATTGTTAATGAAGAGGAAGGGCCAGCCTTTTATTCTGTTATTCAAGCACAGGTACTGCTATAAATGGCGAATGAAAACAATAAAGGCTGGTGGTGCAGGAAGAGGCAGTGTGTGGGCAACCCCTCCTAATCAAGGGAAAGGCCTGAGGTCCTTACAGCTGATCTTAATCCACTTCCTCCTTTGTGCGCCAACATTTTCCAGTCAGTCCGAATCATGTCTGCTTAAACAGGCCGCCACCATCCACAAATAAACTATACACTAGACTAGACAGGAACGGTCAGATAGTTGTCCGACAATCAACTTCATTTTTCTTAGCTTTAGCTTCAATATTTTAATGGAAGTTCTTTAAATAGAATCGAATTAGAGAAGCACTCTAAGAAAAATCTAGTGGATGTGACTCTAAAGGCCCGTTCACACCAAGGACGATAACTATAAAGATAACAATAAAGATACAGTTCTAAGAAAATCGTTCTCCATATTAAAAAATAGCAGAGTACCACACCACAACTATAACGATAAAGATATGAGGAACGGTATCGTTGGGATCACTTTCAGAACGATTTTTTTCCAACTGTCGAACGATAAAACACTGACAGCCAATCAGAATCCACTCGAATTTAAACAAAGGTCTCAGCGCGCGCCTTAGATTAAACAGACCGTTAACGTTCGTTGGTGTGGACGCAAATATAGTTATCGTTATAGTTATTGTGCTTGGTGTGAATGGGTTCTATTAACCCACTGGATCTATATGGATTACTTTTATGGTGGATGGATGCGTGTTTTTTGAGCTTCAAAAACTCAGGTACCATTCACTCCCATTATAAAGCTTTGATATAACGCCGATTGTGTTTGGCTGAAAGAAGTAAGTCATACACACCAAGGATGGCTTGAGGGTGAGTAAATTACAGGGCAATTTTTATTTTTCTGTGCACTAACCCTTTAAGACTTTTAAAAGACCCATGGGAAAGGCCTATTCACACTGCACAGTCAGAACTACACAGTGTTTCCTAAAGACAAACTAGTTGACTAGTCAATTTTAAAAATATATAGTTCTGAGTGTGAAGATTTAAAAACACACTGAGGACACATGAGGGTCTTTCCCTTACATATGTGCATTGTGTGTCTGACTATAGTGCATACACAAACACACAACAGTCTGGTCAAGCTCAGATAACAGCTGCTTTTCTGCAACATTACAGACCCACACACACACACAGTTAAAAGCACCAGCGTATCTATCCTGGCGAACACGTCCCAGAGAGCTGTGATGGATCCGTGGGAGATGGACAGGGGCGTAAGTGTGCTATTTGTCTTGTTTATCATCACAGAGACCCGTGATAAAGTCGGTTGCTATGGACACCTTCATTCTCCCCCCGTGGAGGAAGGTAAAAGAAACAGAGGACATGCCACACACGGCGAAGAAGACATGAAAAACACACCATTCCTGCCTAAACGGGCAAACCTTGAAAAGACAGATGCACACAGATCACCACAGATCTTTTCCAAAAACCTAGTGAGCGGCCGTGCTGCCTTTATAACCAGCATGAAACTGATTTGAACAACAAGACGCCACACAAATGCCTCACAACTGATTCATACAGAGTCTGACATCAGTATGCTGATATATGAACAATATGAGGCTCTAATAGGCATAAAAATACATAGTCAACATACAAACATTGGGCAAACTAGTCTGTTCAAAAATGTTTTGGTTTCTTTAATTAATACTTTTAACAGGCTTCCTACTCTTCTTCAGAGACCATTTTCCAGGACTTTTGCTGGACATTTCATTATGAAAGGAATAAAAGATTAGGATCACAGATTCACAGCCTAAAGTAATATATTCCAGACGTCCGAAAGTGATAGTTATGACTAATATTTTAAATGATAGACACCCAAAAATGAAAATTCTGTCATTATTTACTCAGTTGTTCCAAAACTGGATGATTTTCCTTCTTCTGTTGAACACAAAAGGTGATGTTGGTAATTAAACATAAAAAAATAAAAATAAACTGTCTGGTTACCAACATTCTTCAAAATATCTTCTTTTGTGTTCAACAGAAGAAGAAACAAACAGTTTGATGAAAAAATGTTAATTAGTTAAAAACTTAGTTTGTGTTTAAATTCCCTATATATAAATGACAGTATTCAGAGGTTGCACACTTCACTGTCTTTTCTTTTTTTGTAAAGTGCTCTTTCTATATTCATCTTAAAATTATGTTATAGCGCATTCATATTATATTTATAAACTATTTAATAAAATGATCCCAAACAATTATTAGTAATAATCCAGTGAACCGTTAAACAAACAAGATATCACAATTGCATAAATATTGCTGTGAGTTTAATGTTTTAAAATAATTACAATATTGAATAGTAAAAGGAGAGATACTTTTAAAATTACCGCCAGTAGGTGGCAGCAAAAGAGTCAGTGGAGTTATTCGTACAAACGATTAATTCGGAACGCTTATGTATTTACGAACTAAGCAATTAACGGTCTGTATGACCGGATCATTGAATCACTTTCTTGAACGACTCGTTCAAAAACGCAAAAGCAAAACCTTACTGTATGTTGGTAAAAAACATTCTGCTCTGCACTTGTTTTTGTATGTGAAACGGACAATATTTTAGGTCTAAAATTGAGTAACTTGTTTATTGAACTGCTGCAGAAATTCAATATCAAATTTGCAATCATGCTTTTACTAAGTTTATATAAGTTGCCTACTATAAATACGTTACCGTAGATGATGAATATAGCACCGACACCCCTAATCTGAAACAGGACTGAGCTAAAGTCTTTGCCAAGGCCTCGTGCTTCTGTCTAGCACACTAGTCCGAATGAATCACCGAACGTGTGATTTCGACTTCCCATGTCATCTCTGCTGACAAGGTCAGGAGAGGCTGATTACAAGGAACATGGGACTGTTAAAATGTCAGGATGACGATGATGTGCTGTCTGGAACAAACAAAGGGAAAGAGGCATGTCTCTTATCACAGACACCGGCGTGACTGGCACATCCATCCATCATCAGCGGGAGAGAGAGAGAGAGAGAGAGAGAGAGAGAGAGAGAGAGAGAGAGAGAGAGAGAGAGAGAGAGAGAGAGAGAGAGAGAGAGAGAGAGAGAGGTCAGAGAGAGAGAGAGAGAGAGAGAGAGAGAGAGAGAGAGAGAGAGAGAGAGAGAGAGAGAGAGAGAGAGAGAGAGAGAGAGAGAGAGAGAGAGAGAGAGAGAGAGAGAGAGAGAGAGAGAGAGAGAGAGAGAGAGAGAGAGAGAGAGAGAGAGAGATTTGACAGTAAATTCCACGGTAAGGTGAGACATTAGCCATCAGGGTGCGGACACACAGAGCAAAGTAATTCATTTCTGCAGGCTACCCTGAAGAACAGACTGTGCAGCGAGTCAGAGCTCTGGGCGGATGAATAAACGTGCCTGCCGTTTACAGATCAGAAGATTAGGGTCAGATTTCATGCACAGCTGTTTTGCTAGTGGACTTTATTCATACAGGGGATGGATCCATCATCCACCATTACGGTCAGAGAGTTTATGGAGGTGGTTGTGTTTGTGTAAGGCTTCACCCTCATTCAAGATAAGGAACGACAACGGCTCCTAGATGAACATGTTGCATATGAACACGAGTCTGCATCTGATAATGTGGCAGGGTGTGGGTTTGCACTATGCTGCTATAATTAAAATATATCTATGAAATAGACAGTTCCAGTCCTGTCTGCTGATTGGTCAGTTCAGCATTCCAGATAGGGCTGACACTAGTGTTGTCATGGTACCAAAATATCAGTATTCGGTACCAATACCAGTCAAAATTCACGGTTCTCGGTACCAAAGCTTAATTTAGATTAAATTTACATATATTAAAGTGTATTTCAAGGTTACAAAGATGGAAACTGTACATCTGTATTAAACACACTTTACAATAAGATTAGATAAAATGACCTAACAATAAACAATAGTTTATAACGTATAATATAATGTAGCAAATATTCTCCTTGGGGTTAATTTAAAAAATTTACTAACACATTCTTAAAATCAAAAGTTTTATCTGTTTACATTATTTAATGCACAATAAATGAAGTGAACAAACATGAAAAATCAAGTGTTTGTATTAAATAACATTCACAAACATGTTGTAAACATTAATGTTGTAAAAATATATTGTTCACTCAATGTGTTGATGTTAGATAATGCATTAAGTAATGTTAATGAATGGTATCTCATTGTAGTGTTACCAAACTATAAAGGAGATAAAACGTGTTTTGTTTGACTTGACTGCACTTTAATTTAATCCAAAACTGCATTCATATTTCCTTTTAAAAGGGCTTTTTAAACCTGCTAAGAGTTATCCATGCAAGAATAAGCCTAGAACTGCTTTTCTGACGGACTGATATTAATGAAATAAATAGGGATGCACCAATACTGATACCAGTACTCTGGTGTCGGTCCGATACTGTGCTCATGTACTCGTAAAACTACCCCGATACAACCGCACCCGATACCACTTTAGGGGCTGTTCACATATGGTGTTTTTTGCGTGTGCAAATTCTTTCCGCAAGCGCTTGCTCTCCCGCGGCGTCTGTCGTTGCTATGCAACAAGCTTTTATTATGAGCGCGCTTGCCACGCGCCTACATTTGAAATTGCGAATTTGCATGTGAACGGCCCCTTATGGCAACGTGACATTAGCCTAATCCAAAATATTTCCATATGTGGCTCTTTCCTCCTTTTGTGTCAACAAGTGGATTCAGAGCAACCGCATTAGCAGCGCCGCCGGTCACCATGTCTCAGAGTGTTTTTATGATGAGAACGCAACGAGTGCGCGCGGTGGTACTTAGTTACCAATGATCGCGCACGCGCACTCGACAATTGACTACTGTGGACTTCGGACCGAAAACAGGAAGTAAATATAGGTATGTGAGCTGGCTGAATTAACATCACTTTTATTCATATCTTTCTACTGCAGTCAGATTCACAGTGTTCACTCTGAATAAAATCACTCACATGGCTGTGCACTTTTAATAACACATCAAGGATGTTAAAAGGCTAAAAGCAGGTTTAAAACTTGCCCCATTTAAGTCAACAGGGTGCAAATTTTAAAAAGAGGATAACACTGTGTAGGCAACACCGATTTTTGTCGTTGTTCTCTGTACTGACAGCACTCCAAATTTACAAAAAAAATAGCTCAATGTTAAAATTGACTGGAGTTCTCCTTAACCCAGTACTCGGAAGTTAAAGGGTAACTAAACACTAAAACAACTTTTTTAGTTAATGATCTGTAAGAATGGAGCTTCATATATGCCTTTCATTGACTCGAGTAAATTTTTTGACATTTGGGTTTAAAGTGTTTTAATTCTACAATATATGGTGTAAAAACGTCTGAGTGCTGCCCTCTTCAGGTTGAACGGTGGCTACTGCAGTTCAATTTTCCTAATGGAAGTTGTGGTACCCACTGACGTCAGAGGGCACCACCAAACCACGCGCTTGCCTACAGAGAGATGTGTCTCAGGTGCATGCCCCCCCCCATCCGCTGGGCTCTGCCCACTTTTCCAGCATTTTTCAAATATTGCCAGTGGGTGGAGTCAGGCTCTGACCAGGGGGTTAGTTACCCTTTAAGAAAAGCTGGTAGCGTAACAGTTTAATTTTTAAAGTACCGACTTGGTACCGAAGTACCGAGTTTTTTGACAACACTAGCTGAAACCATACCAATATTTTATGATACACTATTGAATACATATAGAAATATTAACTAATAACTAAGTCACTACTACATGCCATTATTGCTACATGGAAGTTTTTCCATGCAACCATTCAATTCTGAACAAAAAACTAGTTTGAGCAATGAGTGGCATATGACAATATAATAGACAGTGGTAGATACACCAGTGTTTCCCAAGTTGTCAGGTGTAATGTGGAAAATGGTCAAATTCCAAAAATTAAGTAAAAATGAATGCTACAAATAAGAATATATCCTTGCTATTGGCCCAAAACCTTGTATCTCTACATTTTGTCACTTTTGTTTAATAAAATAAATACTAATGGTCACCCTTTATGTCTGTTTTACAAATATATAACCAATAAAAAGCATTTAAAAGAGGTTGTGACTATCCTTGTAACTCCATTGGCTCCTCAAACTGTCAATCAAATTTCATAACTCCACCCGCCTCTATCTTGAATGAAGTGCAGCACACAGTTTGGAGATCTCGGCTTGTTTGCAATGCAAAGGTAAACAAAGAACTGATATTTGAGCAAGTACAACGTTTTCTTTATTCAAGAAACACTATGTCAATAAAGGCTAAAGCTTTTTGTATTTGCAGAGCGGAGAATAGTCTTAGTCTGGTGTTAAATATACTGTGCATAGCGCTTCATCTTTTGTACCAGTTTTTTTGAAATCTCATAATCAAAATCTCAGGAGTGCCCATATAGCTACAATAAACTTAATATCCTGTAAGTTGATGAAAACTTAAGGGACACCAGGCAAGCTTGAGTGTTTTTTCTCTACGAAGCTCCCCCTAGCTCCCCCTGGTGTCTGGTAGTAAATGCTTTCAAACACACAGTCGTAAAAACAAACTGTTCTTCCTCCCCCCTCGCCATGAGCAACCCAGCTGATCAGCTGTCAACCCAGCTGAGCATGAACCGGCTATTTCAAAACCAGTTATGTCTACCGAGGTAAGTAAAGCAATATTTTCTTTCCAACTGATGGCGATTTTTTATATTTTTTATTGTGTTGTCATGCATAGGCCTACTAGTATTTTTACCGGGAACAAACGATATGAACAAGGGGAAATATTGCTTTAGTGTTGTTTTTTTCTGGGGGAGAGGGCATGAGCATAAAAAATAAAATAAATAAATAAATAAAAAATAATATATATATATATATAAAAAAAAAAAAGTTCATCTGGTAAAATGACGGTTTACCTTTACTTGTCTAAGAAAGCATCAGAAGGTTTTTTCTAGCTCGCTCATGATATGTGCAACATGTTTATTGCCTATTATCAGACACGTTGACTTAGGCCATCGTAATTCAACTCATATCTATAATTCAACTCATATCTGTAACGTACGTCAGGGTCGGACATCAGGGTGGAAATTAGGCCAAATGAAAGGGTGAGGGGATAAATTGTGTGTGTGATTGTGTGTGTTGTTTGGAGGGCGGGAGGGGGTTGGGGTGTCACTAACAGTAACTTGATAAGCCCTCGTAACTTCTATATTTGCAAACAAGACAGTCACGGAAAATATTTTGAGTCTGGGCTTCGTTGTAGTTGAGAGGATTTGTAGTATATTATGGATCAATACAATACAGAGTGCGATCGGTGAGCCATCGGCTTCTACACTATGCAGCGCACTGCGGGAAAAAAAACACACCGGCGCCAAATAAAAGCAAAGTAACACCTGGATGCAACATAAAGGGCAGCATCCATCTAGCTAGATCAAGCCAAAATCTCCGCTAGCCATTTAAACGCAGGTAGGATACACCGGTGTCTTGATTTGAAGAATTTGATATCTATTCATTTGCGAACTAAGTTACACAGTTAAAACCGACAGAGGAACGGCCAAACAACTACAGAAATCAAACGTGTTTGCTAATGACAACATCAAAGTTATAGTATCTAGCGTCCTGAGGTCACAATTACTTGAAATTTAAATATTAAACAGTTTATTCCAAAGATACTTACAAGTGCAACAGAAGGCCAGGTCAGCATCCGTTTTGCAGGCTTCTGTTTCTCTCAGTTCTCGCCATTCTGAAAAAGCCGGTCCGATATTTACTCGAGTCTGACTTCTAGCTCGGCCAGTCTCTCGTTTCCTCTTTCGTTGGTCCTCCGACAAAGATTTCCTAGCTTTCTGCTTCTTTTTTACAGGCTCAGCCATAACTCTATCTATCGTTGCCCTTTGCTTATAGCTAGCCGGTGCTTGAATGGGGGCGTGAACGTGTGCAGTGCCGTCAAGCAATGCGTTACATCGCGAGACCTGATATCACGCGATACTTCCTGACGGCGAGGCCGGCGGCCCGCAGGCCCAAAGTTGCAAGTGAGTTTTTTACAATCTCAGGCACCAGGGGGTGCGAAACCACAACCATTCAACCCGAAATAAGTAATATAACCATTCCACTGACTCCGAAGCTGTTCAGTTAAGGTAAAAAAGTTACCTGGTGTCCCTTTAATGTGCACTGATTGCCTCAGTTCCAGTGACAGACAAAATATCTCTGTCATTCGCTAGTCAAAAACATCGTAACTCCATTTGAGCTTGATTTTCAGAAAATGTTGATATTATAACGACACAAAGTGTCTGACCATATATAAAGCCACAATACTTCGACGCAGTGTTACATTTTTTTTAAATACAAGGTTTCCGCGCAACAGGGACGATATTTAAATTTGTTGGTTTATCATCACCAACATCATAGCTAGATATTTTATTAAAAGTAGTAGCTAGATATTTTATTAAAAGTAGTACTCAGAAAATAAGGTCATACAGGTAGTTTTAATATGCCATTTGAAGCAATGCAGCTTTGTGCAATTTTGTTTTATATGTTTATATAGAGGTGTGCTGTGATGCGATGGACCAGTTTTTTTGGAATAGGTATATATATTTCCATCTGGGCATACTTTGTTAAACAAACAAATGAAAAACAAAACTCTAAACAATCAAAATAGTCATCAAATATGAGGATATTGAGTCCCCAGGGCCAAAGCAGTGGCGAGAAAAAAAAAATCATTAGTTGAACCCAACCGGATATGAATATTTAAAGGTAAGACCAGATGTTTTATCAGGCTATTATTAATTTTACATTAAGATAACCATATATGGCAGAAGGCCATGTGACTGATAAAATATACTGTATAGGGGTTCAGGGTTATCATGAAATGCTCTTAACATGCTAATTAATAGGCCTGATACAAAATCTTCTCTGATGAAGTGTTTACTGGCGGTACAATCAATTCCACGTAGACAAAATCAAACCCGTCCTAGATTTGTTCTTGTTTGAGACGCAGTTTCACTGGGATATACGTCACAATAGGAAAGAACAGATTAACTTCTGTTTAATGCCGACCTTAACCTTGACTATATTCTGTCTTTATGCCCAATTATAAAATTGATCAATACAGACGTTAAATATAAAATATATAATATACACCTGTGACCGCAAATCAATCAAATTCAATATTAATGCTACGGCTGCACTGGGACATTGGGATATTTCGTTTTTCTGCAATATATATTGCAGTATGAAAACAGTTTCACTGATGAATTGGCTTTATTTGGAAAGAATTAATAATTCTAGAATGATTGGGGTGATTTTGTAGGGGAGTGAATCTGCATAGAAAATTATAAACAAATTGTAAGCATAGATGAATATAATAGAACAAAGATACAAATACAATAAACAGTGTATGTAGAGCTGCACGATTCCGGATAGATTGAGAATTCTGAACAGACAAAATAATATGTAATTCCATAGAGGTTCTGACAAATACTAATTTGTGTCATGATTCCTGTCTTGCGTTTCACTTGTCTTGTGTGTACTTTTGTCATTTCCTCTCTTGTGCCAAGTTTTGTAGTCTTGTGTAGTTTTTCATGTTGACCCAGCTGTATCTTGTTTCCTCATTTCCTAGTTAAGCTTGTTTGCCCCTGTGTATTTATAGCCCTTATGTTTCACTTGTTACTTTGTCAGTGGTTGTACATGTATTGGTTGCTTTTGTTTCTTTGATCCTCATGGTTTTGTTCCTTGACTTCTTTTTTATCTGCTTCTGTGTTACTTTATTAAAAATCCTGCACTTAGATCCTCGCCTTCGCCTGCCTTCCTCAGCACGTTACTAATTGCTGTAGTCTATTTAATAATGTTCATGTTAATTTGAATTAATTATTTATTAAATTTAAAAATGCAAAGGTCGGCACTCAATTTTTTTTTTATTTCTTGACAGGAGATATTAACAAACGTTTTGGATCTTTGCCTTTGTCAGTGTGACAGTTTCACTTATTCTCAATGTCTATATAGAAAGAGCACTGCAAATCTTCAGGTGATTGTAATTATGATTGAACAATCAAATGATTAGTCCTCAGACTTCAGTTTAAATTAATCTGAAACAGTGAATAATTATGAATGAATAATAATAATAATAAATTATATATAAAAAAAATTTGAATGAATGATTTAATGACTCACTCAAAAGATTCATAGACTTAACTTGTTTCATTACTGGATGAATTAGCGTTTCTGAATGAATCTCTTGATTGAATGATTCAATATCAGATATATTTTTAACCCTCTGAGCCCGACCAACTTAAAGGGGTGGTAAAACACGATTTCACTGAGCATAACCAACATCTGCAAAGTTACAACGCTCAAAGTTCAAAGCAAAGTGAGATATTTGTGACCCGTCACAGAAACCAGGGACACAAGTCGGCAGCACAACTTTCGAGCAAAATGAGAAAGAAGAGTTTTTTTTCAAAATTGGTGATTTTAAATTTTTTGCAGAATCTGTTAATTGAAATCACGAAGAAGCCTCTCCATGTTTGAGATAACAGTATTGGTATATTTAAAAGCTTACATTTTGAGGTTGAAATCGGCTTGTTTTCGGAGATTCTAGCATGCAGTAGGGGCGTGTCATTGTCTGTGTGTATTTCCATACTGAATAACCCGGCGCTTTTGCCCCCGCCCTCCAAGTGAACCGCATGGCTACTTATTATGCAGCGCTCTGGCCGGCTCTATCTGATATCAAAATTCAATGAAGATGGATGCCGCAAAGATTGTCGCAGACGAGCTGAACCGTGGCAGTTACACCGAAAATGTTTTCGCCGCACTTCGTGGGCTCGGGAAACTGAACCGGAGGTATGGGTGCGGCGCGCGCGCCCTCGGGGCTTGAATACGGCGGCTCGGCGGTTGGCTGTTTCATATGTGACGTCCAGATTGCTTTGAATGGGGAACGTTTTTTGAACAGGGAACAGACTTAATGGACTGTCAACAATCTCCATAGAACATGAACTGGCACAGAGAATCAAATAGAGGATGCAGTTAAGACCTTTGCTGCGATGAAGGCCCGCCGTGCGCGCTTCTGAAGCGTAAGTTAAGCTTCATTTGCTCTTGAGTCATTATTTAAGATGCTGAACCTGCTGATGATATAATGTGCTTGCGGACATTTCATTTGTGTGTGTATACGCACATAAGAAAGTGGTGTAAAGAGATTTGCAACAGTGATTTGAGGAGGTGAAATGTGATTATTTGGAAAATTCCTGTCATGACTGCTTAAAGAAAAATGCCAGCAGGCATTTGCCTCCTGCATAAACTTTAATATTGTTGACATTTTGGGCACACGAGCGTTGCGCACTATTTGCATTATATGTAGGCCTATGGCTTATTGGTCTTTGTGGGTTGTTGCTGGTTTTGCGTTATATGTGTATGGCATATTGGTCTTTGTGTGTTGTTGCTAGTTTTGCGTTATATGTGTATGGCATATTGGTCTTTGTGTGTTGTTGCTGGTTTTGCGTTATATGTATATGGCATATTGGTCTTTGTGTGTTGTTGCTGGTTTTGCGTTACATGTAGGCTATATGGCATATTGGTCGTTGTGTGTTGTTGCTGGTACGTTGCAAATAGAGGGGCAGCACAATTGTTTTTCGCCTAGTGCGGCAGAAGTGCACTCATTCAAAGTGCAAAAAAAGCTGTAAAGCACAGGGGGAGCTTTACAGGGGGTATGGCTTATCTAAATGAGATGTAAATGAGCCCTATTGTCACTCCCAGCAGCAGAGAGAGGTGAGAACTGCACAATCTTTAGAGGTTGTTTTCTCATCTTTGAGCTTTTTTAAGTGCCTAGCTTCAAATGGCCACAACTTCTCCAAATATTATCAGATTTCCACATGTTACACATCGTTGGAAAGCTTGGAGACTACACTCTCAGAATCTATGAATAACTCAAAATGCCCCAGAACCGACTTGTGTCCCTAGTTTCCGTGACCGGTCACATATGCTTTTAAAGAAAAGGACTACAACAAACGGCTGGTAGGGACTACACGACATTCCTCCCGGGTTAGTGACATCAGCAACCCTAAAATGTACATAAACCCCGCCCCCGGGACACGCCGTCCATGTCGAGAAGAGGAAAAGTTGTTGTATAAGAGTACATTTGTGAGTCAGCTCAAACTTTAGCATCCTTCTTTTCACATGCAATAAAAAGTCACGCTGTGTGCATCTCACAACAGTTCCTATACGAGCGATTTATAGATTATCATGACAGAATATGCTAATTGAAGATAGTGAACTCCACATCAGCAACATAAATTCATCAACTAACCATTGAGACGTCCTGTTGCATTCTACATGTTGTCACTTCTTGAGTCTCTCCATCTTTGTCAGACTCCGTTTTAACATTAAAGGCAGAACAGTTTCTGCCATTTTAGTGTTTCTGCGTGAGGTAATCGCAGCTGCTAACACAAGAGCTCTTGAAACCCCGCCCTCTGAGGCAGCTCATTTGCATTTAAAGGGCCAGGCACAAAACCATTATGAAAATTTTACCCTCAAAAAGTGACAACTTTACTATGCTATATAAAAATATCTGTGGGGTATTTTGTGCTAAAACTTCACACACATACTCTGGGGACATCAGAGATTTATTTTACATCTTGTGAAAAGGGCATTTTACCACCCCTTTAAAATACTTTCATATAAGTCTTTATACATCTTTATTAACTATAAAGGGTCTTCTTTTATTTGTGTACACTCACAATAACAACAAATCCTTGTGTTTAAGATGGCATGCTACACAGGTGAGGAAGCTCTTCAGCTCGTCCTGGATAGTGACAGATCGCATTTTCCTCTGAAGAAGAGCAGGACTCAGACGATTAACGCTTGCATTTTGAATAGCGACTTGATCCAGCCGTGGATACAATTTCAGATGAGTATGTTTTTATTTATACTCGTTGGACTATTTCTATTTGTATTCCAGACTTCTATTTGTATATATTTTTAAAATGCAATTTATTCCTGTGATGTAAATTATTACTCCAGTCTTCAGTTTCACATGATCCTTTAGAAATTGTTTTAATATGCTCATTTGACGTTCAAGAAACATTTCTTCTCATAATGAATGTTGAAAACAGTTGTGTACATTTTTTTTTCAGGATCATTTGATGAATGTAAAGTTCAAAAGAACAGCATTTATCTGAAATGGAAATCTAATGTAACATTATTCAATATTGTTCAAAAGTTTGGGCTCAGTAAGAGTTTAGTTTTTTGCTGCTGCTGCTGTTTTTGTTTTTTTAAAAGAAATTAATACTTTTTATTCAATGAGGACGCCTTATATTGATCAAAAGTAACAGTAAAGAAGACATTTATAATGTTATTTATAAACGCTATTTCAGATAAATGTTCTGTTTTTAAAAAACTGTTTTTAACATTGATAATAATCAAAAATGTTTCTTGAGCATCAAATCATATTAGAATGATTTCTGAAGGATCATGTAACACTGTAGACTGGAGTAATGATGCTGAAAACATTTATCACAGGAATAAATTGCATTTTAAAATATATTTAAATAGAAAACATTTTAAAATGTAAAAATAAACAGTTTTTGCTTTATTTTGGATCAAATAAATGCAGCCTTGGTGAGCCGAACAGACTATATATATATATATATATATATATATATATATATAAAACGTCCAGATCTAAAACTTTTGAATGGTACTATAGGTAGTATAAGTAAAGATTTGTGAATAAGCCAAAACAATACATTCAATCATTAAGTTTCCTCACATTCATTTTCTATAGTTCCCTCTGTCACATTCCTCATTGATATTCCCAGGGCAGGGTCTTTGTCTCTTCAGGTGTGAATCACAGCATTATTCATGATGTTTCATACCTCCCCGCATATCAGCCATTCTGACAATTAAGTGTCTTACAAAAGTTAAATGGCTATATTGTTTTGTATGAAGGCATGATCAGGATGGTTTTCACATTGTTTTGAAGAAAAAACTTTAGGCAACAAGATCCAGTTCTAAAAATGTGAACAAATGTTTTCTATGTGTTATATGGCTTTATTTCAGTGACTTAAAATTTTTGTTTTTGAAAAAAAAAACATGCATAAATGATATTTTCGCTCTTAAAGTGACAGCAGCCTTATATTCCTGCTGTTGTCTGTGTTATTAATATTAATAAATAAATAAAAAAACATCATCAACATTTACTATATTCGAGACACAGGAAGATAGTGAGGAGAGCAGTCGGGAGGAAAGTGATGCCGACAGCTTGTAGGATAAGTGTGCCGCGTAAAGTGAGTACCAAGCAGCACCTCCAGGTGCTCTCTTGAGAACCAGACCAAAAAAAGTGATGTGCACCCCTGCTCATATTGACCGTTAAGTTAAAGAAAACTGTTTTTTTGTTTGAATAAATCCTTTATTATAACAAACTTGAAATCATTTGTTTGTTTTATTCAAACTTTAATATTCAATAATCAAAAGCATGTCAATCAATTTAATAACTGATTGTGGGTTAGATTAACAACTTATTTCTATTATTAATGATTTAACTTTTACAGAATACTAGAGTCCTATGACATTTTTGTCAGTAATACTTATCTGTGAATTCGAAAAATAAAAACAAATGTGCGCGTATATAGTAACGTATATACGTGTTATTAAAAACACACATACCTCGTTCTCTTTACTCTCATACTTCGAAGCGTTCTTTCCTTGACTTTTCCTTCGAAGCTTCTTCAGGTCTGCCTGCGATCTCTCCAGCGAGTCCTGCTTCATCTTGTGTTCGGTCTGGTATTTCTTAAACGTGGCCTGTGGGCAGACAGTATTCGATCAGTGTCACTCAGGGACAGGGAGACGTGTCCACACACACATGGTGTGTCAGCGCAAAGATGAGTTTGATTGACTTCTGCTCTAGATGCAGACTGGAAACTAATAGTGTGACATGAGCCTGTCTGATTTTCATTCCCATCTCTGAAGAAAATGCAGTTTTTAGGCACATTTCCCAAGCGTCTGCAGATTATCATATGTGAACACCAGCACTGGGAATGTGACAAAGCGTGACAGTAGCCGTGATGAAAATAATCAAGCTTTTCCTGTAACCAGCTTTGTTTTCCAACTACAAGCATTGTAGCATGACACACTATATGTCATTGTTTTTAGGTCACATTGTATTGCACACATAGCATTATAACAGAGAATGCAGAGGCAATAGTCAAATGCAAACATGCTTTCACCTCTGCCTCTCTCTCTAGCATTGGTAAATCCAATTCATGTAAGCAAATTAGGCCAGAAAAAAAAGTTAATACTGTTGTATCCAAGGTTTTACTTTAGTTTTGTATAAATTAGGGTGTTTTCAGCATAAACAAGTTGTATTTCGCACAAATTATTTAAGTTTGACGAGGTCAAGGTAACTGACACTGTTTTTGTGGCACTTGCTGTAAAAACTGCTCTGATTTAAAAAAAGAAAAAAAGAAAATTGAAATGGTATTTTCCCTTTCAGTAGAGCTCTGACAGTTACTTTAAGTCTAAAGTCAGCTACTTTTTGTTAGTAAAGTACTGTGTGAGCCTTCAGGACATTTTAGGTCTTTTGTTAGTAGAAAACTTTTCAAACCATCAGTTTTAACTATATATTTATCTGTCATATGTCTGCTTTTAAATGTAGTTTAATTTATTAGCTGTATTTAATGTAAAAATACACTACTGTTCAATTGTTTAGGGGCGTCCGTGAGGGGCTGCCGCTTTCACTTTCGTTTTGTTTATGATTAGTGTTTGAACGTTCGCCTGTTCCTGTCTCCTCCTTCCCTGAACAACAAACCTCGATATAATAATCAATGTTGAAAACATTTGTGCTGCTTTATATTTTTGTGGAAACCATCTTTACTGTTACTTTTGATCAATTTAATGCATTCTTGATGAATAAAAGTATCAATTTCTTAAAAAAAACTAAAAAAACACTTTTGAACAGGAGTGAAAATCTGTTCAAATCCAAAACTATTGTTGCAACTTGCAACAGAGATTTTGTGCCACAGGAATACTTAAGTAAAGAAATGATATTATTTGATGGCTACAAAATTAAAAACCTTTACTCTTAAAATAGCTTGAATGTAGTTACCTTTTGTCAATATTTCAAGTAGCTTCCCTATAAATTAGGGATGGGGCCGATCCGATCCAGTATCGGTATCGGCTCCGATACAGCCATTTTTGCCGGATCGGGTATCGGTCAGACGAGGCCGATCTAAATCCGATATTGTGTGTTTACTATTGTGTTATTGTTAAGCACCACAAAAGTATTATAAAGCACCATTAAGTGTTCGTGCACTATATTATAAGTGTTCTGAAGCCATTCTATAGTATAATGTGAGATAGAAATGAATATTTAAGTCATTAAATTCAAGACCACGTAAACTGTTCCCCCCGCTGCGGCTGTCAATCATTCTTCATTCAGCATTCAACAGCGCGTCGCGTTCGGTTATGACAGTCAACTCGATGAAACTCTCCAAGATGATTCAATTACTATTATTATACTTGATCTGTAGATAAAGCTCTATGGTTTCGGATAAAATGACTATCTTGCTGGACTTGCTGTACCTTAATCATGTTACTTTTTAATGTGTGTCTGTTAGATCACAACACTGGAGAGCACTATAATTGTTCTTCAAGCACACAGTAACTGAAATTTAAAACTGTTAAAAGAAAAGGCTGAATAAACTATTGTATAGATAGATACTGTACAATACACTACGTTACGCATCAATATGTCTTTCCTTTGTGCGTTGAACTTTTCAATGCGGACTCGACGCGCTGCGCGCTGTGACTCCATGTTGCTTCAAGTGCATCATTCTGCGCTCGGGATGCGCATAAGCGCTTTGTGCCGCACTGTATTGGAGTCTTTCATAATCATATCATAATACTTTTGCGCAATGAAAGATTATTAAATGTCCCATCTATCATATGTTGCTGCCTCAATAAACAGCTGTGCTATACATTAAAAAAATGTCTTAATTTTATAGTAGCTAGACTATATATAAAATAATTTATCTTTTTGATTTTTGTTATCTTGTTTTTTATGAATGTATTTTACAACAATACAAACAGCAATGTGTAACGTTTTACCAGATTTGGTGCTGGTGCCTACACTTATTGTCTCTTATTTGTTTCTAACCTTATACTTACCTCAAGTTGCCTTTAGGGACATACATGCATATCATACTTGCCTGTAGAGAGAAGTTTATTGCAGCATCATATAAAATCAACAATAATGATAATAATAATATTAAAGCAAACACAGCTCTGGTATCGGAATAGTATCGGTATCGGCCGATATCCAAATTCAGGTATCGGGATCGGAAGTGAAAAAATGCGTATCGGTGCATCCCTACTATAAATGATTAATATGGCAGCTCACCGTCATGTATTTCACATCCATGTCTGTCTTCCTCTCCAACTCTGAAATAACCTCCCGATGAAACCGTCTGAACTGTAGAGAAAGAGAAAGAAATGAATGATAATGGAAATGAATGATAATGATTGGGTGTGAAGGTGTGCTGGTGAGATGCCTACATTGATAACACACACACACACACACACACAAAACAAGGGGTGTGCGATATTAACAAAAAATAATATCTCGATATTTTCTCGGATTTTTTCGATAACGAGAATTAGACAATATTTTGCTGAGTGTGTTTATTGTGCTGGTAACTTGGCAGGTTTAGGACTGACCCCTAAAGTTTTTGATATTCTTCATATGTGGTCGGTTCGTAGCAATGACAGAAATTCTTTTTTTAAATAATATTCTTACCTACTTAAATGTAGCCTATGTATCATTTATTATGTTAAATTATTACAATTAAGCAATAAATTAAATTAAGAATAATAAGACACTATAGGGCTGATAACCTCCATATAGATGCATTTATACAGATTGTTTAATGCAGATCACAGGGACATGAATGATTTGAACCTGCAGTTACAAATGCATAAATAATGTTTTGATGTACATAAATCGTTGATATATGAAATGATTTTAAAATAGAAAAGATACTTTAAATATAAAACTAAAACTAACAGTAGGTTCAAGGTTCAATTTATTTATAGAGCACATAATAATACAACAAGAGTTGACCACAGTGCTGTAGATAAGATAAAATAACAGTAGGTGGCGACACGTCTCTGTTAATGAGCTAATCATTGAGTCAATAATTAAACAGATTCGTTCAAATGGCTGATCATTTCAGGGACGAAGCATTTGGCCTTCTTATTGAGAATGAGTCATTGAATCATTCATTCAACAGATTCATTCAAATGGACTGCTTCATTCAGTAACGAAACTGTGCTGTATGTTGCTCAGAGACGCATAAAGGTTCAGCTGTGGCTTGGATTAGAACTATTTTCGTCTACGAAATAGAGCAAAACAGGTAATATTGTGTCTAAAATGTAAGTCTCTTAATATGAACTTCTTGTTTATATTTGGGGGAAAATAGGCACTCTTTGTGCGATTTCTTAAAGTCCCCCTGTGGTTAAAATCCAGTTTTTAATGTTGTTTATATGTCTATGTGGTGTTTCATAACCATGTGCAAATTCATAAGTCGAAACCATTGCAGAGTTTCTCATTAAAACTGCAGTGAACCAAAGACAGTCTCAAAAACACGGTTTGAAATCGCTGGTGTTTCTGACATCATAAACTACCTTGTAACCAATCAGGACAACGTGTGATAGTCAACGAGTGGATCTCTGAGCTGGTGTGAGTGAGTGGAGGCGGGGCTCATTTGCATATTCACAGAACCACGTATACTAAATGAGGCAAGGGTGTAGAGTAACATTCAAGCTATTTTAAGGCATGAAGAAATTTTGGTGATCATAGATGAGTTTTAAGGGATGAAATTATTGACTACAGGGGGACTTTAACTTTATGTTATGATATAAACATAGCCTAAAAGACAAATACTCAATACAGGGGCATTTTTACTGCATTTTAACAGAGTAAATCACACAGTGAGAGTGTGTAACCTAAATCGAAAAGGCAAGATCAAGCAGTGTGTGCGTGGAGTCTAGGCGTGTTTTGCAAAGTGAGGGACAAACTCAATGTCAGACTGCACATTGTTTAAAAACAACAATTACGATATTATCGCAGACGATATACATCCCACACCCCTAACACACACATACAAATGGAAAATGAGGCAACTGGGTGAGTCGGCAGGCAGTTTACTGTTGTTGTATAAGCTAAACTGCTTACAGAGGAGATGAGTCACAGACAAACAGAGGGATACCCACACACACACGCACACCAACACATCAACCTAATGAAGGAGGGCGAGAGCGCTTGCATCAACACATCATCATGGCTGCAAGTGCGCCCACCCACCCCTCTCCCTCCTTTCTGCTCCACTAATCTGTTTTTATCCCTCTTTAAAAACAGAATCCCACACTCCCAGCGTTTGCCTACACTTCCTGACACTGACACGTCTTCATTAATGCATGTCTTCATTCAGAAAAATGCTTCATTTGTTACGAGAGGAATCACTGTTGTGTTTTAGATGCGTCTGCCCTACATTCAAGACATTCTCCTTTCATCATTGCATTCTTCTACAGGAGTATTCTTAGGTCCTGCTTACTACGTAACATAGTAGCCTGTAGATCTGACGTAGAAATGCACCTGTAAATGTCATAAGGCTGCAACTAACGATTATTGTTCTATCGATTTATCTATTGACTATTATTCTGATTTATCTGTATTTTGCAGATGAATCAATTATTGTATTAATCATTTTTTCAATAGATTAATCTACAGATTTTTTTAATTTTCCAGATTAATCGATTGAACTATAGATTAATCAACTAATCTATCAATTATTTTCCAACCGATTAATCTAATCATACATCAACTGATTATTTTCTGATTAACCCTTAGGTTTAGGGGTGCACCAAAATTTCGGCTGTCGAAAACCTCTGTGTTCAGCGATCAGGTTTCACTCTGGCTCAGCATCTTTTGCAACTTCGACGCACTTTCTGCTGTGTGTGTATTATAGCTAGTTAATAATAGCTTTGTCGGACAACTTTAGTTAATTTAGTCAAAAAATAAATCTGTTAAATCTGATTCTGCTGCATAGAACTGAATGAAAAATAATATATTGATATTAATACATTGATATTTAATATTATTTTAATAAGCCTATTTCTGTCCAATTTTTGTTATACTTAAAAAAAATTCAAGCCAATAAAATAAAATATCCACACTTTTATTTCAATTCATATTCATTAAATTATTGAATTTTAAATTTAAATTAAAATAATAATAATAATAAAATTATACAAAAAAAAAGAGTTAAAAAAAAACTTTTTTTTTTTTTTTGTCATTTTCGATTTCGGCCAAGAATTTATTTCGGTGCATCCCTTTTCACCAATAAATAATAACCATAACTTCTGGTGTGCACCAAAATTTCTGCCTCTTCAGTTTTTGGCCGAAATAGAAAAAGGCAGAAAATATATGCGTGTTCAGTGTTCACTGTTGAGCTCTCAGGTTTCATTCTCGCGCAGCATTGTTTGCAACTTTGCGAGTGGGTCCACTTCTGAAGATGCACAACTTTGAAGCGACAACTTTGGCTCTGCTCAGTTTCCAATTTTCCATTTTTGTACTTTGCCGCTGTGAAGCTACCTCTCGTTCACGGCTCCGCTCCCCGCTATCTGATCAAAAAGCTCTGATAATAATAGCTTTCTAAGACTATACTTTATTTTGAAAATATAAAAAATAACAGTGTTAAATCTGATTCGGTTGCATAGAACTTAATGAAAAATAACATATTGATATTTATTATTATTTTAATATATTTTCAAGTGTTTCCCCACACAAACTAATTTGTGGCGGTGCGCCACAGAATCAACACCGGCCGCCACATTTTGTGTGTCGTTATTAACGCTATTTAAAACACACAGCGTATTCGTTCAGCTCTATTTCCTTTCCCTGCTCTCCCTCCGTCTCTGTCACTCACGCGTTTCTCTCACACACACACACACACACACACACACACACACACACACACACACACACACACACACACACACACACACACACACACACACACACACACACACACACACACACACACACACACACACACAGACACACACAGACACACACAGACACACACAGACACACACACAGACACACACACAGACACACACACACACACACACCGCATCTGTCTCCATGAAAACGAGAGGCTTGGCCTGTTTGGTGCAGAGAAGACGGCAAGCGGAATTCACAAGTTCACGAAAGGTTGGCATTTCGTGAACACCTTTACACAATCACACGTTAAAAAGTGCTATAAAAAATATTTTATATTCTGAATACAATGTTGTCAGCGTGTTAATGTTGGAGTCCCGACCTGACCCTTAGCAAACAAGCGATTGCGCCTTCTTTAGAAAGTTAACAAGTCGCAAGTTTGCGGTAAAATGCAGTTGGGTTGTGAGGTAAAAACACTATATGTAGCAGCTGTGAATCAAATAAACTTATTATGAATAATGTTATGTCATTTTTTTTACTCTTACACTGAATTTGTGCTGCTTCAATCCAGATGAGTATTGAAAAGTATTTTCCGCGACTGAAAATGTTTGTATAGGGTGTTAAATGTGTGGATTTTGTGAATTTCTGAATAATATTTAATATAATAAAGTTCTGTGTAACAAATTATTAACAAAGGACTTATTTTGAACCCCCACCATCACCACAAATTGCTTTCTAATCTGTGGGAAACACTGTTTTCTGTCCAATTTTGGTGTGATACTTTAAATTAAAAAAACAGCCAATGATCAGAGCCCTGTCAATCAATATGGGATAGAAAAGGGCATCAGATGCTTGAAATTAGGGAAGAAAATATCTATCTTGGGTGAATATGAAACCAGATTTGTAGTTCGAGGCATGGAAAACAAAACGTATTCAAATTTTGAATAAATTATGCACAAAGCAGCAATATCAGAACGCACCCATCCCGTTACAATCACTGAAGCAGATTAAGTTTCACACAACAGTTTGAGTCCTGTGGTTCACAGACTTCTGGACTCTCACGCATGCCCCCGGTAAAATCAGTCTGATTATCAAGCTGACTACACTAGACAAAGTCTATAATGGGTTTAGTTTTGTCACATCACTTGCACTGAACGCATTTGTGGTTTACATTTGTCATATACCTATGAATATTTCAGCTGGTCTTATTTATTATTGAGAATATGAGTTATAAATCACTTTAAATGAGCTAAATAAATGATGTAATGTTATAGAGAATAGAGCTACAATGTAGCAAAAGCAAATGCTATGGTAAGTTTTCTCTTTCAGGTCACCTACTGTCATGACAGAGCAACCGTTTGATAAGAATCTCACTAAGAAAGGCAGATCATGTTCAGAGCGAGACAATGACACTTTTATCTTGGATTAGCAACCTTTTTAAAACCTGAAAGCTTCAGTGCGCATTCATTGTTATTTGATGGAAAAGAACGACCAGCACATCATTCAAAATGTCTCCTTTTGTTTTACAAGGAAGAAGGTCTTAAATGACATGATGGTTAGTAAATGACGTTTCAATAATTTAAACTTTAATGTAACCCTAATTGAGATGCTCTTTCAGCCCTCATTTTGTTTGTGTCAGAAAAAACAACAAAAGTGGTGATTAAATTATAAACTATTTTCTTTTAATTATAACAGTCACTCAACAAATTGAGCCCCAACACAAGGGCCTCAACTAAGACTTGTGTTCTTATATCTGAATAAAAGCCTAATTTAAATCTGATCATCATGTAAATTTGACCATTTCTCTTGGATTAAACCACTCAATTAATACAGATTTTAAATTGTGGTTTTGTGGACTTGGTTGGACAGAACGGCATGAGGGAGTGAGTAATTGATGACAATTTCATGACAATATCTGTTATTATTTTATGCAGCCCTACACATAGGCTATAACAATGCACAATCAAACTTGGTGTTTTTATATATATTTAATAATAATTTTAACCAGAAAAATCTAAAATATATTCCCAAAATCGTGCAGCCCTATAGTTTCTCTTGATATCAGCATGTTCACAGGTGCTTATTTTTTTTGGCCGGTGGTGCGATTGCTAATGAGCAACACCTGTGAAGCACACCGGTCTCGCATCTCTCACGGAGGAGCGGAAGCATAAAGGAGGAGCGACGACTTTGATGATCGAGAGAGGAACAGGCCTGTATTTTAGTTGAGTTTTGTTTTTTGTATTTGTGTTTTATTTTAGCCAGCGAGGGGCTGCTGGCCGTTATGTTTATTTTGGGTAAGCCAGCAGTCGTCCGCGAGGGGCTGCTGGCGGTATTTTAGTTTGTTTGGTTTTATTTTAATAAAGTATGTTTAAATGTTCGCCGGTTCCCGCCTCCTTCTTCCCTGAACATTGCTACACTGGTCCCGAAACCCGGGAAGAGGGAGGAACACGCTGTCAGAGAGTCCTCGCTACTGTGGGGAATCCGCGGTGCCATCGAGCATGGTGCGCGAGTCGCCGCCGCTCGCCGTGGGCCGGAGCCTGCTGCCATCCGCCAAACGAGGGGAGGAGTAGGGAGCGGGGGACTCGCGGCCATGGACGCTCGAGGCGGTGCGCTGGAGTGAGTTACCGGTGGGACGGTCGAGCCGCCTGGGAGTTGGAGGGGCGGCTGCCGTCCGGGAGGGAGCGGGGGAGTCGCCGCCGCTCGCCGTGGGCCGGAGCCTGCTGCCATCCACCAGGAAAAGGGGAGGAGCAGGGAGCGGGGGACTCCTACAGTCTGCCCTAGAGCCCAAGGACCCGTCGCCGTCCACCGGGCGGCGGAGGAGCATCGAGCCGTCCACCGAGGGCTACCCAGCATCACCGCCAGGCACCGCGGAGGAGATCGCCCAGCTGGTGGGGGACCAGATGGCAGCGCGTTGTGGGAACCGGACCAATTTTTTTTTTCCTCTCTCCCCTCTCTCGATCTGTCGCTCCTCATGCTTCAGTCTCCGTTTCCCTCGGCTTGTCGGTCCATACCCCCCAGGGATCGCCGCCGCCAGGGGGAGTAGGCACAGGCTCGTGGGTACCCCCCGGCCTGTGAGGGGCGATGGGGGTATGTGGCGAACAGGACGGCCGAGGGACGTGAGAGAACGGCGTGAGGCCGGTGGTGCGATTGCTAATGAGCAACACCTGTGAAGCACACCGGTCTCGCATCTCTCACGGAGGAGCGGAAGCATAAAGGAGGACCGACGAGGTTGATGAATGAGAGAGGAACAGGCCTGTATTTTAGTTGAGTTTTGTTTTTTGTATTTGTGTTTTATTTTAGCCAGCAGTCGTCCGCGAGGGGCTGCTGGCGGTATTTTAGTTTGTTTGGTTTTATTTTAATAAAGTATGTTTAAATGTTCGCCGGTTCCCGCCTCCTTCTTCCCTGAACATTGCTACAATCTCATTCTTTGTGCAAGGCTCCTAATGATAGGGCCTGATAGCACCTAATAGGGCCATTAGGGGAGGGTCTTTGTATTTCTCAGGTGTCAAACCCATCAATATTAATGGTTGGTTAACGCCTCCCCGCATAAAGCTTTCTTACACAAAACACGTCATACAAGACTTTATTGACTTATCTGAATGCGTAATCAGGGTGATTTTCACATATTTTTGAAGCAAATATTCTAGGCTATGTGATACAATTTTCAAAAGTCTTGTGAACAAATACTTAGTATGGGTTTCATGACCTTATTTCAGTGACAATTTTTTTTTAGTTTTTTCACAAACCATGCATAAACGTCATTATCTCAAAACTAAAAACTTTTACATACATGCTGCTGACATATTATTGTAGCAGAGTTTGTGCTGAATACAGTGTAATCAGACTTTAGCCATGAAAATGTCACAAGTATCAGAAAAAAGCATAAATGTCAGAGCATGTCAGAACACCTCCAGGGCCCAGAAAACACCTTAGACCCCAGAGGGTTAAAGTACAGTAGTCAACATTTGAAGTGGATCAAAACCTTTCATTAAAGTTATACATGAACTTTTTTGATCCACTTCAAATGTTAGTAGTATGTATAGTATGACTTAAAGTTTTAGTTAAATCATGTTAGTGTACTAAAATGTATGCATATTAACATGCATTTTAGCCCTTAGTCTGAACACTGCCATCCAATTAGAAGATTTATAATGTCAGTTACATTAGTAACAACAAACCGAACGTTAGGAATGGTATCAGAATCGCTACCAAGGTAATTGTTTGTCAAGTATTTAGGACTGTTAACGGGTTATCAGATTTGTGAGAATGATATCAGATTCGACTGACGAGGAAGAAAGAGCTGGCCTGTTTTTGAGGCACAGGTTGCAGTCAGCAGTTGCTCTAGCAGGATCCTCCGTGTCATCATCAGGCGCTGGGCTCAGGTGCATCAACAGGCATGTTTAAACCTGCTCTGATAAAAAAATAAAACTACAATCTAACACGCAGTAGGTGTGTCCACTCGTTCCTGGAGTTTAACCAAATATAGACTGCCTGCACGTCAACAGGAAGGAGTACATAAGGTTCATGGGAAATGGGATGTTTGATATGAGGTTAAATTGCAGATGGCAATCGTTTGTTTGGGTGAGTCCGAGCATGTGTTCGGTCAGCCAAGAATGTGTTTACAGCAAGGAAACAAACACAAACACACACTTAACAGGACACACTCACGTTCTCCTCCAGTTCTACATTGACTTTCCGGTGGACGTCTGAGATCTCCATCAGGACGACCCCTAAGGAGAGAGAAAAACACTTATCAGCCTCTCCAACACCAACACAAAGGCCATTAACACATCCATTGTTTTTTAATATAATAATCCTTAGTATTCCCCAGTCTAATAAACCCCCCCAGCCTTGTTTTCCAAGAACAGCCCTCCCTCGGAGCAGCTACTGTAATTAAAACACGCTGTGCCGGCACAGATATTTCTCCCAGCGTGCTCTTTCCCGCTGTAATCAAACGGGGATTAAAATGAAAAACCTACGGCATAAATCAGAGCACTTTATATAAAGGATTCACACCCACCACACACTTACTCAACACTTATTTGAGAGGCAATTCTTAAGAAATGGATTTGATGGTTGGACAGAGCGACAGACAGCGAGCTCGGCTCTAGTGAGAGACGATTATCTCTGACATCTGCGAAGAGATTTTATCCCTGCCCTGGGGACTGATGTGTGTAGATGTGGAAGAAGAAAAAACAAACATTTTCCATAGAAACAATAATACAGTCTCTCTATTCCATCACATGACTTCTTGGGTCAATCTCCCACAGTGCTAAACACAACATGTTAACTATAGTCAGCAGATAGTGAGGCAAAGACAAAATAACACGAGCTGAGAATGCAGTGAATTTATAAACATCTAAAACACATCTATAACCTTGTCGCAGACAAATTTATGGTCTTTAAAATGATCAAACAGAGGATATGGATTATTACTGTACATGATGTGAAGGTTGGGTCTGATAAGCTGATAAATACATTCATGTTATGGCTGATATTAAAGGAATAGTTTAAAAAAAAATCCCAAAACAAAAACGGAAGCTCAATGTGTTTGCTTGTGTCTCGCAAGTGTATATGAGCTTCCAGAAGAACCAATAAGGTTTGTTCTTGAGCGTCAAGCAAGTACGGTTGAGTTTCCAATTGAGCATATTTGATGCGTTTATACATGAATAAAAGCCACATTGAAATCCAAGAAAAGCCGATCATGTCTCCTCAGAACAGTTGGATTAAACCTGCTTGATTAAAATGGTTTGGTCTTTTTATGAACTTTTTTGAAGAGTTTTGGTGGAATGGACCTTCTATAGAGACAGAAATCTCTCAGATTTCATAAAAATATCTTTATTTGTGTTTTGAAGATAAACTCTTTTTTTTTTTTTTGAGAATTTCATGATGGTGAATGTTTAATGTTGGCGGAGGAGTTTTTTTTATATATAAAAGCGTTGCTGCTTTTGGGGAGTTATTTAGTTTTTTGGCTTTTAATATAACTGTGTTGACCTTACTGTTATCTATAAGCTAGATAATCTATAATGCTCCAAAACAATGACAAAATTCGCATTTAGAAGATATACGCCAATATGGATCAGTGATTTTGATGACATAACTCTGCACTTCAGCTTCTCATCAGATTTTCTGTCCAATCAAATGCTCCCTAGAATCTGAAGCTCCGCCCCCTACACTATAAATAGAAACCAGGGTTCGTACGGACTCTGTGAAATGAAATTCCAGGACTTTCAAGGACTTTTCAAGCACTACTTTTTTGGATTACAAGGACCTCAATCGGCACTTATCAAACAATGTCTTTATTATTATTTTTATTTATTTCATTTTATTTTTTTACTCAAATTAAACATAAGGTATCTGATGTTTCTCAGACGGGCTGCAGTGTTGATTTAGCGTGAAAATTTTATTTTTTCAACAAAAAAACACCACAATATTTTGAATTAGGGATGCACAGATAACACTTTTTGCAGAACGAGATACCGATACCGTAACCGATCCCTGAATTTTCACTGCATTTGTAATTTTTAAATGTATTAGTAGATAAACCAAGAGAATATAAATCATATTAGTTGGCTTCATTTGTTCATCAAACATATATTTCTTTCAATTATTTTCATGCTTAATTAAGCCTGCTAAAATATATTGTATGAGCTTCAGTTACTGTACATTCTATTGCTCTATCATATTGTATCTTTCATTGAATAGCACAGAACATATTTAGACTAGAGCAGCTCCAGCAGGGTCAGTGCTGAGGATTGGGTCAGTGAAATATCAATTATTTAATCCAATTTTGATACTTCAACAAAAACTTCCTGCCTAATTAATGTGAATTTAAAACATTATTAAAGGTAAGCAGTCAGCAACAATATAAGAACGAATAATCAACTTACAAATAAATACGATAGAACAAAGAAAGGCTACAAATGAAATAAACAGTGTTTTTAGAGTTTTTCGGGTAGATCTAACAGGTACAGAAATTTGAATAAATTTTGAAAAAAGTGCATATTCATTACTGGATAAATTAAATATAGATGGATCTTTTTGTAAAGTTGAAAAGTGTAGCCTATTTAGTCAAGAGCAGTGAGTAATTTAGTTGTCCATTGTTTAATTAACATTTAAAGAGCAGTGGGTTTGTTAAACTGCCCCTTTAAGACCGAACGCACGGACGCATTTGAACATAGCTACTTCACTTGAGATATAACTGACATTCGTCCGTACAAGCGCAAGACGTTCAGTATTCGCCGGTTTGCGGGGCGCGCGCTTATGTTTGCGTTCATGGAACTTCTTGACTGCAAACGTCCAGTAATAATGTAGGGAATCAATAGTTATACAAAAATCAGGTAACAGTTCATGTTTTACTTTACTTACATATATGATTTAGTTTTCATCCAAATAATACGTGCTGAGTGAACGATCAGCAATCAAGAGCAATCAAGAGCATTCAACAGAACTGCGCTCTCTCTCTCTCTCTCTCTCTCTCGTCAGTTAACGTTAATAAAAAGCTACATGCCTCGTTTTATTGTCTTTGCCATTGACGTCCGACTGAACTACAAACCTTCCACTGATTTCCTTCAAAACTTCCTTCTGTTTAAAGGGATGTGCTCGTCCAGCTCGCGCGTCTGTGCCGCTGCGCGCTCAATCCACCGCGCGGTTTCCTCTGATCAGCGCGCGCACCACAGCTGTGTGTTACTATACACACGCTGCCTAGGAGGCCTATCGGTTGTTGGTATCGGAGCATTTTTACATGAGCTCGGTATCGGTGCATCCCTATTTTTAATAATTCAAGCACTTTTCAAGTACCTCTTCAAAAATATGGCTGTTTTCAAGGGTTTTCCAGGACTTAAATTTCAAAAAGTCAAATTCAAGTACTTCAAGCACTTTAAGCACCTTGTACGAACCCTGAGAAACTGAAGCTGCGGCTGAAATCGGTCACTTGTTCACACATTTAGTGTTTTCTACATGGTGAATAGCACATAGTACACTATATAGGGGATAGGGAACGATTCAAAAGTGTAAATATGCTTTCCATCAGGGCGAATGAAGTCTGGTTTTATGTTAGTTACACACAAACACCGCAGCGCGAAAACAGTCTGCTCCAGAGACACGATATCAAAGAGCGGATTATATGATTGAGTTGTGTAGACCAGAAAACATTTCAGACCCATTTGAATTCTGCTATATTTTATATATGCTATATTTTAAAGCAATATGGAGATTAAGAGGAGAAACGCTTAGACGCAGCATTAGAAACCGCACAGGTAGAAGAAAAGAGAACCGGTAGAAGAGATACAAACATAGACACTTTTCAAACTACACATCTTCATGATTATAATCACTGTTTTGCTTTAGCAAAAGTTTCATGTTAAATCTAAATGGGAATCTACTTATGCTAAATAAACTACAAAATTCGCAGTAATCGAAGTCACTAAACAATTAATCGGCCATACCGATATCAGTGGTTGCCATCAAAAGCTCCAGCCTCGGAGAAAAATCAAGTCAAGGTGAGGCCATGTGAATGAGGCGAGGGGAGGGGGCAGAGATCCAGAACATGAAGCCAGTCTCGGTCCAAAGTCACATGAGTCACACAAGGCAACCTGAGAGCAGCAGGTGCCTCAGCTCACCCACTTTAACTTTATCTGCTCTCTGACCCTGATACGGCCCGGATGTCTTATCAGCTGCCCTCGAGGCATGCGAGTTTGTTTATCCGTGCCTGCAGCAATGCCATAAAAGAAAGATTAGACTAAGCAAAGTGTAAATCATCCAATACGGAGCCATGTTTCTGGACTTTTACAGGCCCAGTGTCGTGGAAACACATGCTGTGGACTGCGGTAAACAGTTCTCTGGGAATTTACTGTTCTCTCATAAACACTGTTAGTATTGTCCTACAATAATAATATTAATGTAATGTAAGATTCAGCCAAGGCCTAGGCACTCAAAAAGGAGAGATATAGGTTCAAATCTGTCTGCATAAATAAAACATACTGATAAAAAAAAAAAAAAACATGTCACTGGAACATTTTCATTTCTAATTGATCTGCAATTTAGAGAATATAAGTGAATTTAATAAAAAAGTACATTTTTATATAAATAAATTAGAATTGTAATAATATATTTTGAAATACTCAACCAAGCTTGGCCCATCGTAGAAAAAAAGTTCAAAGCACTGATGTAATCTCAAGACAAATCAATTGTTATAGCCTATACCAAAACATAATTGCCCTAATACATACAAAAAGTTGCAGAAAAGCCCCTTTAACCAAGGACTTCTGTGACTTTTGATTAGGGATTTTAAGGAGACTCACAAAAAAAAACATATCTACAGTAGCCAATATTTAGAAGCTGAGCGTACCTAAAAACTTCTGGCTTAAAAGTCCTGAGAAAGTTTTTCAATTCTCTGACATTCCCAGGTTTAGCATGTTCGTGGGAATCCTCGAAAAGGTATACAAGATGAGTTGACAACTGAAAAATTCTCTACTCATTATTTTATTGATTCATTGGGGTTCGTAAGCTTGTTGGTCAAGCCAGCTGAATGTGAATGTTGTAGTAACTGAAGGTGAATGGCAGGATGAACTGTGATGGGAGGGGTGAAGCGTTTTCACCCACAGACTTTGATCCGAGCAGCTGTAGGTGCCGCCCAGTCAGACACAGAAACTTCCACTGCGAAGAACAAAAGCTGCAGGCAGACAATGACAGCAGAGACATAACAGCGACATGACCAGTGCTTTACAGTCGACAGTTATTGTGATACAATAGATCATAGATCATCCAACGCTTCTGTATTATCAAAGACTACAACGGCAAACATTCCAGCTACATCGAGCATGAAACAGAGAACCGGCGAGTCTGCTACGAATCAAAACTCTCGGCCTTCAAACACACCGTTTCTAGATGGATTTACACGGATGACAACTGCTCTCAGTAAGAGACGAGTGCTGGGATAGCAGATCCCGTGAGAGGAGAACTTGAGTCACAAGAGGCAGTGATTTTTCCAGTTACGGGACGACGCTGCTTAGACTTGCTGTGAAAATAGCGGCGACAGCAGCATTAAAACAATATTTATCATTAGTAATGATCATAATGAACAACTCTTGTACCAACAGAGCTCTCAGACCTTTTAAATAATGAATTTCAATGACTTTTCCATGTTTTTTCTGGTCGTTTCTGATTACTGGAAAGGATTTTTACAAATCATTTTATAAAGATTTCCATCTAATGTGCGTCTAAAACAAGAACAAAGCTCAGATTACATTTGTTGGACGATTTTCTTTGCAGACTGACAAAAAAAAAAAAATTGGCATGAAAATGGTCTGAATAAGCCAATAAAACCTATTTCTATATATAAATTGTGTACCAGACTAGACCTTTTTATTACATTTTTTTTAGACCTAATATTAATTGTAAAAAATTGTTTTTAGAACACACACTTAAGTACGGAAGAGGATTAGGGCCAAGCAATAAAAAAAAAAAAACATCTCGAGATTAAAGTCATTATAATGCGAAATTAAACTAGTTAAATTTTGAGAAAAAAACTCGAAATACAATCTTGAGAATAAACTCATTACATTTTGTGAATTAAGTCGTTGTGTTTCGAGAAAAAACTCGTTCAATTTTGAGAAAAAAACCTCGAAATACAATCTTGAGAATAAACTCATTAAATTTTGAGAATAAAGTCATTGTGTTTCCAGAAAAAAGTAGGAATGAATGTAGATAATAACGCATTTCGTGGTTTCCCAGGATACCATAAGACGCATTATTAAACTTGTTGATCCTTCTCGAAATGTAATGAGTTTATTCAAGATTGTATTTCGACTTTTTTCTCGAAATTTAACGAGTTTTTTTCTCAAAACACAACGACTTTATTTTCGATATTTAATGAGTTCATTCTCAAGATTGTATTTCAACTTTTCTCGAAATTTAGCGAGTTTTTTTTCTCGAAACACAACGACTTTATTCTCGATATTTAATGAGTTTATTCTCAAGATTGTATTTCGACTTTTTTCTCGAAATTTAACGAGTTTTTTTTCTCGAAACACAACGACTTTATTCTCGATATTTTGAGTTTATTCTCAAGATTGTATTTAGAGTTTTTTTCTCGAATTTTAACGAGTTTAATTTCGCATTATAATGACTTTAATCTCGAGATGGTTTTATTTTTTTATTATTGCTTGGCCCAAATCCTCTTCCGTACTTGAGTATCCGTGTACCATATTTGATGAGATCCATGTGCATTGATAAGCGTTTATGTGAGTAAATGCCTCAACTAGATCTGTTCATCATATAAAGCGATCTTGTTTTTTTTTTCAGGAGACTTCAATTAAACGGCTCGATGCATATGGATGTCTTTTACGATCACTATACTTTTGAAGCTTGAAGGACTTCCAATGGAGGGACTGAAATATCTCAGGTTTCAATAAAGACATCTTTTTTTTCTCTCATGAATGTAAGCTGAGAAGGTCTTAGTGATGATGAGCGCGAGTGGATTGTTTTAGGATGACGGATATGATTTTTAAGTTTGTGTAAATTGAGTGTTTGTGTGTGATCGCCATGTGTACTGAAAGACACAAACAAAATTTCACCACGGGGACAATAATGACTAAGAATAAGATTTGTGTTTCGAAGAAGAATGAAAGTCTTACAGGTTTTGAACGAAATGAGGGCAGGAAAATGAAGATCATTTTCTTTAGGCTCCTGTAACTGGTGCTTGACAAGCTCATGGGTTTGATTCCCAAAGAATTTAAAGGTTTAACTCAATATAATCTAAGTTTAAGGGTAAATGACACAAGATATAATTCTGACTCTACTACCTGACGCTGATGTGTGTGTGTGTTGACTGCTGTCCTGTGGCCAGCCTTGCTAAGCACAGTTCAAACAACACAAGAGACTAAAGGTCACCAGAACGTCCTGGTAAAAAGCTTCCTTTGTGGCACCAGTGAGGGAGTGTGTGTGGGTGTGTGTGTGTGTGTGTGTCGGGGACTGGCAGTCACTGCTGCATTCACTGTTACATAAATCAAGAAAGATGGGCGTGGACACCAGAACAGGTGACATTGTGTAAAAGAACATCAACAATGAGGCTAAAAAAAGAACATCTACCGTTTTACAAACACTCACTATACATCAATAAATATAAAAAGGAGGAAAAGTTCAGTTTGGTATTATTCAGTTTAATGATCCGATGATCACGCTGTTATGTTTATGCTATTAAATCTTTATAACAGCTCTTTTATATACAATAAAATACTGTCAAGCTCCAAAAAAGGACAAAAACATCATGAAAGCACCTTGTTGTCTTGTTCTGAAGTCATACAATGAGCAACATACTAAAATAACAAGGAAAATTTCCTTTTCATTGTAATTTTAAACTGAAATTCCCACGGGCGTCAGAACCATTGTATTTAAGACCAAGGATATTGTACCCACTCAATTTTACTCTAATTCACCGGTTACATCACTTGCTCTCCGAGGCAAAGCCCTCAATTGTTTTATAGTAGACTAATAAAAATCCTTTTCAGTTAGAGAACAGACACTACAATTAAAAACTGAAGGCGTCTCCTCAATGCAGCGCGAGCTGAGAGTCTCGTAGCACAGATCAGCAGCAGGAGTCACATTTCATTTCTCACGTTACGAGAGCGACAGACAAGACGACGGCGGAAGATTTGGTTACAAAGCGAAATGTAAAATCGCCAATTTGGCAATATGTTGGATTTAAACCAAATGGAAATTTATTTAAATAATCATTAATTATGATGTATTCGGCAGACGCACAACAACTAGAAAAACAACTGATTATAAATAATTAGTTGTTTTTCTAGTTGTTGTGCGTCCCCGAATTGGCACTAATTCTAAAGCAAAAGTAAAGTGAAAGCGCTCGCTGTTCTCCGCACCGTTATGAACGGCAGTGCATATTTTACTTGCGCTTTCTGCCCAGAAACCATAATATTTAAACAAGTTTTATGTTCTAACCGCTGTCTGTCATGGTAAAACCATAAAGGAGGCATATTTGGTGTAGCCTTTGTAATCCAATTTAATTGAAATTATTTTGAATTTTGTTACACTTGTTTGCTGTACCAATTGGCTATGAATTATATCTTTAATGGCTAATTAAAGGTCATGAATGGCCATTAATACAATTGCTTGTATTAATGATTTCATTTTTTTCATTAGATTTTCATTAGGAATTATTGTTCATTAGATACATTTACAAATAAACAACTTAAAATGTATTATGAGCACATTTGCTTTTGGAAAATTACATTCTATGTTTTTACTTTACTTAAAGCCATCAATGATGCCTATAACTATATAACTGTATAATAATATAACTGTTCTTATAATGCAGTATAGGTCTTAATGAGTTTTTATAAATATATTTATAGAATAGTAATACTTACTTTCTATGAAGTTCATGCTTATAATGAATTATAGCTCCATTTATAACTGTTACCCTGATGGACTCTACTTGCTACCATAGACATCAGTGCTTGAATCCGAACAATAAACTATCATCCCAATTATTCTGTGTAATTTGAATTAATTTAACACAGAAATAATGATACTGTGTGGTTGAGAGACTGTTTATGACGCTGTTTCATACCTGTACATGACAACTGCTCTTCCTGGCTCATGCCAGCGCCAACACACATCTGAACGTTCGCTGTGATCATATTTGTCAAAAGATTAATAGACATAGCCTAATCTCTGTCATTTAGGAATAAGATCGCGTTGGTGTGTGAATCGAGATCGCGATCTTTTAACGATTAACCAGGCAGCTCTTAGCATATGGGATTAATGCCGTGAAGGTATGAGTACACAATGACTTTAATTTGAAGCAGAACAAATCATTTTCCATAGAAGGTACAGGTGTTTTACACAAAAGGTGGAAATATCAGTGTAGTCAATCAGAGGGAAAGCAAACAAGCGGACTGGAGTAATAATGAAAGCAAACTCTCGAAGCTGGTTCATATCTTTCTGTCAATCTTCAGTCTGTTTTTAAAAAAAAGCAAGCAAAACTGTCCAAAATGAAATGTGACAGGATTGGGCTGATCTCCTTCCCTGATGCACAGTGATGATAAGCAGAGGCTTGAGTCACTCTAGACGCACAGAGGCTGATTTGCATCTTCCTGGGCTGTGGTTTACTCCTGCTTTGTTTGTGTGTTCTTCCCGAAAGACAACACGAGTCCAGGCAACAGGTGGACTCAACTGAGCCTAAACACTCCTGACAAAGTGCAGAAATATTTGACCCACTAAAAGCATTACATAACAAAAACAGAGAAAACCACGTCTTCACCTTTCTGTTGTCCTGTGACATTAACACTGTCTAATGGGGAAAATTAGGGTTGAGATGAGAAATACAGTCTGTGTGTGATTATTAAAACATACAAAGTATATGAAAAAAAACGCAACATGTTGAGTTGACACATATTTGACAGAAACAATAGATTCAAACAACAAGACAAAGCTATGTTGAGCGATATAACAATTAGTTTTCTGTCAATGAATTCATCCAAACAGTTGCTCACCTGTCCAATTAAACACATAATATATTAGAGCATCGTTGGTGTTTCCATGGCATCTAAAAATCCTACATATTGTGCTTTTAATGGTGCATTAAATCTTTTGTGTCTTTATGCTTCTGTTCTGCCGACTGTATGAGCGTTTTAAGGACTTGTGTCAGTGTGATCATAAAGTAAGAGATATAGCGAAGGAGACAGACTGTTTTGAATGAATGCACAGGGTAATATCACAATGCTCCAAGCGTTTTTCGAGCACAGAAGCAGCCTGGGGATTTCAGAGACCATAGGAAAAATAGCATACAAATTCACTTCTCTTTGTCTCTCAAGCTCACAGACTCACTAAATACAGACGGTTGAAAACAGCAACTGCAATCTGATTTTCACAAACATGGTTATATTTTGTCAAAAGCGTTAAAGGCAGCAAGAGCAATTCAGTTCAGCACTTTCAGACATACACTCGCCATTTTGAAGTGTGTTCAGTTTAGGGCTGCAACAAACGATTATTTTGATAATCGATTAATCTAACGATTATTAGAATGATTAATCAACTAATCGTCGATTATTTCACCAACTAATCAGTAAGTTTGGAACGATTATTCAGCTTAATTTCATTAGTTAAAACATTGAGTTATACATATTCTTACTATAATATTAAAAAGGAAAATCAGTTCAGCTTTTGAAATAGTGGTTTTAATGAACTTTGAGCCAACTAAACAGGTCATTCTCTTTAAGTTTTCAGATTTCGGTCCAACTTAAATCACACACAAATGCTTTCTAAGCATTGTTGAATAGGCCCACTGCTTTTCTTAGAACTGAAACAGAAAAAGGGACATTTACTTCAGGACACAAAGAATGGTAAAATATTAATCTGCAAACCATTATTATAAGTATAAAATTACAATCTTTTTTTTTTACATGACAATTGAGCTGACAGAGACGTTCTCATTCACCTTTTAATTTACAGTATGAAAAAGTAACTGCCATGATATTCTTCCTAACATCTCTTTTTGCAGTCATGATTATGGAACAAAATACAGGCAAGTGATAAGACTATAATACCTGACAGTGTTACAATAATAAAAACAGCCCTGACTCCTAAGCTCGATCAAGCTTTATTCTATGCAAAATAAGTCATCACATTACTGTAATTATATTATTATTGATAATATTATTACTATTATTAGTAGTATTGCATTCTCTAATAAAGATATTTACCGCTAGTTAGTTAGCTCTAGCTGGAGAACACTCAATTCTCACCGGCTCCTCTTTTGCCGGGATGTTTCCTCTGTAAGTGCTCCAACGTGCATGTTGTGCTCCCGTGAAAAGCAAGTTCCGCCTTGCATGTATTGCACACGACAGCATTCTTGTTTTGAAGTTGTGTGAAACTTTCCCAAACCTTGCTAGTTCGGATTCGTTTGCACTCCGTCATAATTCGACGCTGTTATTTCTTTTACCAATAGCATTTGTAAGGGCTGCATTACACTGTAGCGCCACAGCGTCGTAGCGGTCAAATCGCGATATTGCGCGCCCTTACATTAGGTCACGTGGGATCAAACGACTACTCGACAACAAAGATATTTGTCGACAATATCGTCACATTAGAATGATTTCTGAAGGATCATGTGACACTGAAGACTGGAGTAATGATGCTGAAAATTCACAGGAATAAATTACATTTTACAATATATTCAAATAGAAAATGGTTATTTTAAACTGTTATAATATTTCTCAATATTACTGTTTTACTGTATTTTTGATCACAAATGAAATGCAGCCTTGATGAGAATAAGAGACTTCTTTCAAATACATTAGTAAGCCTTACTGACCTCAAACTTTTGAATGGTAGTGTAAGTGTTAACTTGTAAGGGTCAACTGCAGGGAAAAAAAAACTATGTTGGAGTAACTATTAATTTAAGACTGCAGAGTCCACTTTTTCTGTTGTCCTGTAACCAGTTCAACATGAGCACAATCACACTCCTAACTCACATATCCACTTAATCTGGATGACACTGATCTAGGGATGTGCGAGACTAGTCGAGTAAACTACACCATGTTCAAGATACTGTCATGTTAATGTTACATTTGAAAAAATAACACATTATATATAAGTATGTATTCTGGAGCAGAAAACAAAATCCTACATTTGACCTCAGACCTTGCAACTGTTTGTTTGTTGATTTTAATAAATAGGTCTCTATTGGCTAATGTTGAATGCTTAAGTTTAATGTACAATGATCGTAATCCAAAGCCAGCACAGTGCATGCATATAACCCATTTTTCAATGACACTCAATTTGGAATTTGCCTGTTGAACAGACTATTTTTGACTGTCTTCTGTGGGTTTCTTAAGCCCTATTCGCACGGGATTAATACTATCTGGGGACCTCGTGTGAAATAGAAATGACCCACCAACATCTGAATTTCGTGTGGCGCATTCGCACGGGATAAGCAAAGTCTGCGATTTTACTCGAATTACTGACTTATCTCCCGGATATGATGTCAGTAGGCTATTGTTTGGAAATGTCTTGTCGTTATTATAGGTCTAGCTGTATGATATATCATAAACAGAAGAATGTGCCTTACCGCATGCTGCTATACATGTCATTCATTTCCATCTAACCATTATTTTTGCTCTTCTGATGATTTCTGCTTTCACTTTCTGCAAATTGTATAGTTGTATGGTGTATAGCGATATGACCCACTACCCAAAATACTATCAAAACACTCCCACGTGTCCTCCATTCTTTGCGAAAGATGGATAAAAAGGCGCACAGGAAACAAAAACCTTGAAAAAATTATAAACGACCCTGCCAAATCACAGAGATGCCGATTCGCACGGGACTAATATTATCACAGGACCTCGGTGTTCGGCGAAATATGGTAGGTCATTTGCAGTCAAATGCCACGACAAAACAAGTTGCCTCCTACAAACAGCGACGGTGCCATCATTATTCTTAGCGAGCGGGACATCACACTTGTTGGGCTTAATGGTTTAAACACAGGAGGACAGAGGTGTTGTCTTTGATGCCACTGGTTAAGAATGAAAGCATCTCCATCTCTCTGACACCTGACCTCGTTGTCAATCTGTCCGTGACTCTCAAGACTATCTAATGTCAGCTCATCTGCCTGAAGACGGGTCCGGTTTCAATTCAGCCAAGCAAGAGCTCAAGAAGCTCCAGTCGTTGAGGAACACCGGTAATGTGGAAAGAGAGGCCTAAGTTTGGACGTTATCTGCCCAAACAGAGGCAAGTTTCTGCTCTTATCACCTACGGATAAGGAGGGCATTGTGTTAACAACCACTAAGGCGATGTCCAAATGTTACGGCCCTCAAAGGAAAAGGTCAAGGAAAGGTCATCCAGACTACAAGATGAAGGAAAAAAAATCAGTCACTTTGAAGCATGAATGTTGATAAGCGTTGGTAAGTTCGCACACAAACACCATGTACACTGATGTTTTTAAAGATCTGTGCCCGGTTGCATAAAGCACCTTAAATGTAATTTTCCCTTAAGAACGCCCTTAGGTTTCCCTTAAACTTAAGGTGTTGCAAAAAATAACCCTTAACTGTTACTTAGGGTGTATAACGTTTCAACTCCCAACTAAAGAAACCCTTAACAATTTCACTTAAGTATCTATATTTCCCTTAAGTATACTCAGAAAAAACGATAAGTGTTGCATAAAGCCCCATCAACTGTCATTTTTCGAAGTTTAACATAAGGTTTGGAAAACTTCATAAGTGTTACACGCAGCGAGTAGGCTCAGTCCAAGTCTTCTAACGAGACGTGATTGGCCGCTCTATATGACAAACAAATTAAAATTTTGAAGGGTTTTTTTCACATATAAAACACATAAAGCACATCTTAAATGGTTAACAGAATCTCAAACATGCGTCACGAGCAAGAACAAACCTCATTGGTTTGAGCTTCCGAACCAGCCTGAATCATATGGATTACTTTTATGTCTTTCAATAAATGGGAAGAAATGATGAGCAAATATTAAAAATATCTTTATTTGTGATGTCATTTCAATTAATGTCTTATGGGTTTAGACCGACTTGAGGGAATTTTCAATTTTGCACAAACTACCAATTTGAGTTTCTGTCTCGTCCTTCTCTTTAATATTTGGTTTTCTTTTTTGTTTTCCTTATCCATTTTATGCTGTTTTCCATTAAACTTACCGCTATCTGTAATAACAAATAACGTGTTCAAGGGCTTGGCGGTATATCGAGTTTGTACAATATATCAATATTTTTTTTCCCACGATATGGAATGAGGCAATACCGTTTATATCGATACAGTAGTTTGATACGAGCACATCTGAAAAATAGTGGAGTAAGTTACGCAGTGTGAGCTCCTGCAGTGAAAGAACAGTACAATTTGTCCTAAACATGACACAAGCTTATTAAGCGCTTCAAAATAACTGGTAAGATAGTTAACAAGTTTAAAGCAGCTTGCCCTGTCAGATGCTCGGACAGATAGCCTACTGTTAGTGACTGAAAGATAAATACTGGCGCTGTTTAATGCGTTTGAGACGTGGTGCTTTCCTCAGTGCATAACTTACATTTCACAGGTATATTTTCCATCTGTAAATGTTCAAACAAATCAAACAAATATGTCCATTTCACTGTCAGGAGAGGACGAGCTTCTGCAAATGAATCTCCGCTAAAATTCAAGCTTCCGTTAATGAGCGCCGCCGCGCGCATGCGCGCCAAACAGACGAGCACAATAGAACAGTAGCGCAATAATTCTGACTAAAATACATATTACTAAAATATTTGTTGTTGGAGACAATAAATGTGCCATATGTGGAATTTTAAATCTACAAGTATATTTTTATGAAAGTGACATTATAATGGGGTAATCAAATGCAGGCTAATATAATTAGTTTGTGTTTTTGTTTTTATTTTCATTTTTAGTTTAGCCTTTAGTCATTTTTAAAAACAAAAGCATTATTTTTGTTTTAAGTTTTTAATGTTACAATGCTAGAATGTAATGTGATTTTAACCACCTTTTTGCACATAATATATTGCATAGCCTACATTACATTCCCTATTTGTTTCCATCCTTCAATATCAACATTGTTTGGATATCATTGAGCAGTATGTGAAATAACATTTTTTTTTTAAATAAATGCATTTTCTTTATCCAAATAGAAAAACGTAGAAAGTACCGAGATATACAGTATATCGTATATCGCCATTTAACCAAAAAATACCGAGATAATTTGAAATTCCGCTCAGCCCTAACGTGTTCATGGCAAAAATAGATTTTTATAACGGCAAAACCTGGGTCGCTGTGGTGAAACACTTACCGATTTCCTTTGGAGAACAGTTCAAGGGATTATATGCAACACCTTAAGTCGTTCCCTTAGCTGAGGGGAAATCACGTCTTAAGACTCATACTAAAGGGAAAAACTTTAGGTGCTTTATGCAACCGGGCACGGATCACAAGTAGCCAGCCGAGGTGCATTACTACATTTCCACCTGGTAGGTTACCACCAAATTTGATAAAAACCTATGTAGGTTCAAGCAGGAAGTTCAACTGGAATTACTGACGACTCGTTTGTCATGCAAGAAACATTTAAGATGTTTTAGGGAATCCCAGGAGTACCCAGACTAGGGCTGCAACGACTAATCGATAAAATGGATAACTATCGATAATGAAAATAATCGACAACAAATTTGATTATCAATTAGTCACATCTGCCATTATCGCTTTAAGCCTTGTTTATACTTTTTGTTTCATTACATTCGGTTTCAGCCAAGAATTTTCATACCTTCATACCTCGTACAAGTTAGCATTTTGTGCTTTTGTAATTGTTTATTGTCATTTTTAAGTTTGTCATTTTAATTTCTTCTTTAAAATAGTAAGCAATCAATCAGTTGTTTTTAGGTTTAGAATGTGATGTTTGTATTTGAACCTTTTTTATGCTTATAATGTACAGCATAGGCTACATAGATACATTCACTATACTTGTTTTCATAGGCTTTATGTTACACATTGTTTGGAGGACAGCATTGGGCAGGATGTGGAATAACATTGTTTAAGTTAATGTATAGCCTAATCATTTTTAGATTTTGCATCTGATTATATAAAAAAATGATTGACAGAACTAACAATTGTTAGTTGCAGCCCTACCCCAGACATTCCCAAAACACCTCACACCATTTCTGCGGTATGCAGAATGTACAGTATATTGTACGCATTATGCAAATGATCTGCATGCATGGAACACATGGTTGGCTTACTATATTTGCCAAACTGTGCAGTAAAAAAGGGAGCTCACTGTGTGCAATACTGTATCCCACAATGCACTTGACCTGCCTTAACCTTCCATTTCCAGCTTGACTAATGAAATGAAAATAATATCAGCTTCTCATTATCTGATCAGACTGCCGAGAGAAAAATCCAACTGGTTTAAAAATGCAAAAATAGAGCAGCCTCAGTTGAAATTATAATAGTCTATGTTGGCAGAGCAGATTTCGCTGGGTTTATCCCAGCCAGCATGCACACGAAATCCCTGCATGTGTAATCGTGCGTGACCTTGCAAAGTCAGTCTCCTAATTTGCACTTGTGAAATAGGAGTATTCGGCTACAATTCATGCAACATACGCACAAGAGAATCTGGTGGAATCTCTCAGTCCACTTCCTGCTGTTCATAAGTCCTGCTCTGGGATGAAGCGACCCAAAACAACTGGTGTAGGATCAGTCTACCATCGGCTTAAACCTTAACCAATAGCAAAAAGCTGTTTCTAGATTGGCAGTAGCTCATAAATAATAAAGTATAAGTTAATTGTTTATCATTTTTATCTTACTGTCTGCAGTCTACAGTGCCATGGTCTAAACATTTTTATCAATGTAACGGATGGATTGAAATTAATTAGGTTATGGTAATAATGGTAGAATTAAAAGCAAATATCAAAGTACAAGCGAAGCCATGCGTTTTTGTAAGAAAAAATATCCATATTTATAACTTCAAAATCTATAAATCACCGGCTTCCGGTAACAACCGTACGCGAGTCGAGTTCCGGCAGATAAGTGACCTCTGACCCGACGCATCATAATAAAAATCAAAAATCATAAGGTGATTTTAATCTTTGTTTGAACTAACCATTTCATTTTGAACTCTCAAAGTGAACCAGATTGATGCATTTTACTTTAAGTGAACAAAACTGTCTAGGCGGAGGTTGGCATGACCCTGGACACCCCTAAAGGGACAGAGGTCCACCCCACATCCTAAAATCTAGGGGAAACACAGCACTCTTATCATGTATAATATTTTTTAAATGACATGTACGCATAATAATTCAATACCACTGCAAAAAGCAATTAGCAATTCATGTTTTCGAATTCAACCTCCTACTCTACAAGAATATTTAAAAAGCACCACCATGACTTGCATACTAGTGTGCTGAAAGTGCCATTAATGACCACCACATTATGTCTGCACTTAAACTGCTAGAGCACCCCCTGCTAATTTCAGAAGCACCCTCAGTAGTGGTTTTCTGGTCCCGGGACAGCACTGTACTGCATACAATGTAGCATAGTGTTGTTTGAAATGTTTATTCCATAGAAGGCAAGTGTCGGTATATGGTAATACGATATCACAACTTTTTTGCATCTTATTTCAATATTGTGATAATGCGGTATACCGTGATAAAAGCTTAAGCAATCATCGCAACATGAAAATGTTATATCGTCACATGCATACATTAGTAGCACATACTGAGTGGTGTGTTATTTGAAAAATTGTCAGAACGCATTATGCAATCAACCCTGATTTCTCAAACAGGACACGAGTTAATAAATGCAATATGATCTAGCAGATACAATGCCAAGTCAACAAACATGCCAAACCGAACATTAAACCGAAACTTGGATACGTAACATTCTTTATGGCACATTCCTGTAGGTTATCACAACGTCAGATTATGACCCATGTTATCTTTACACGATAGAGGAAATAGTGATAATGAAAGATTAAAAGTCTATTTGTTTCTGATTGTTCAGTACTAATGACAACCACATGAACTACCCTAGATGTATGTTTTTTTCTTTCTTTTGTGAACTCTATAAGAAAGACACCATATAATCCTCTTTAACATTTTCAAATCTCTACACATGAGAACTGGCACTATAGGAAGAGTAAATGGGAAAAGTGCTCATGCAGTTCCCAATAAAAAGCATTAGCCGTGACTCACCCAGTTCCCTGGACACTGGAGACACGGCTGCGTTCTCCCCGATCTTAGATACAGCATCAAAGTACTGCTTCCCAGCCAGAGCCATGGCTGCAAAGCGAGGATAAGAATGTGTGTTATTCTACTGAGGTGGAATAGAGAAAGACATGCATTTCACTTTCTAGATTTACAATTGCACATTGTATATTAGTTATAAAACAATATAGCTGCATTGGATGATCACCATTCTTACTGTTCTGATTCACAAGGCATCTTGTGTCCATTCAAAAATCCACAGACAAATTTAAAATAAGCATCTTATTATCGTTTCATCAATCTGCACACGTCTCATTTGTTATCACCATATTATAAAAAAGCAATTCAAAAGCAGCAGGGAGGAGAAGATATTTGGATGGAGCCCAATAGTGCTCTGATGTCTAGACACGTTTTTAAAAGCCAACACAATAATTATGTTTACATGTGCATTAATAATCAAAAGGGACTTAATCAAAGTAAGATGACACGAGCAAACCTCTTCACTCTCGTTTACGTGCAATTTTCATTATTCTGATTACTCACTAAGAATTGTGGTTTTGTTAAATGCCCAGCACAAATTTTTTCAGTGACGCAATGTTTTCGACCATCGTTACATCGCATTATTTCCTTCATGCAATGCTGTCAACATCAACTCAGTTTTTTTTAGCACCCCAAAAATTCTTTACCACTATGTTTACGAATCTGCATGAAAACATAATTCGTGTATGTCACGAGCACATGTGCACTTTGGTGGAATAGATGCGAATAAAGTGTACCCGTTTATTGTGATTAAAATTGGCATAAGCCACATTTTTATTGATTATGGTTACTATGATTATGAGCTTAATTGCATCAACTTGACTGGAGTATTGCTTTAACATAAGGTAAAGTTTAATCGCAATATTGTCTAAATCTCACTATGATTGCATTATGAGGGTGCATGCAAACGTAGTCAATGGCTTACCACCGGGTTTATAGCAGAAGAGGGAAAACTCAAACCTTTTCGGTCAGTCTAGGCACAACCGGCTGTATAAGAGATGTTGTGGTTAGTCTGCGATCATGGTTATTATGTCTAACCCGATTCCTCAAACAGTAATACATTGGTCAAGGTTTGATGAAACCTACCCTTTGCTCAGTAGACCTACTTTTTTTAGATTGACGTAACTAAGTAAGCAATCTGAAGAAAGGCTAAATGTGGGAGTGGGTGATACACAAAAAAGGAAAGGGAAGTCAAAACTCCATCCTTTCCATAATTCATCTTGATGTTTTAGATGTCATGTATCAGTCGTTAGGTCTACCCTTTGTTTAGTTTCCATTTGATGCCGAAAATTCAGCTTTGCATCTCAGGAGTAAATTACATTTTAATATTCATAAAATTAGATCCAATAAATGCCCTGGTGAGCAAAGAACTTTTGACAAGACGTGTATTTATAATGTCATAATCTGTCAGTCTGCTCTCTAGATATCAGCATTAAAAACTATTTATTATTACAACCACTAATAAATAGAATGTAGAGACAATGCCTAAAATATAGACTAATACTATATGGAAGCTACTGAATGGTAAAGCTCACCTGAAACGGCTTTCTCGTAGCTCTTTCCCAGGTTTATGAGGTTACGTAACCCCGGGTTGAATTGATCCATAACATTCTGTGAAGAGGGATTTCAAACAGAGGAAATGGTTAAAAAGTTGGTATGAGCAATCGTGATGTAATCATTCGCAATCATAACATTGCGTGGACTGAGACAGTTCTGTCCATGAAACAAACTCTTCAGTCCCATTGTAAAGTGTCTCTGGTTTAATGTAAGATGCATGCAGGGGAACATCAAAGTGCAAAATGCTTCAGCTTTGCAACATAACATATTTAGGTATGTTAGTATGCTGTTGTAATTCTACAGGTGATGAACATGGAGATCTGGCATCTACTAGGGCTTATTGATTATAACAGTTTGTTTTCAGACGATAATCATCAATATCAAAACATTACATATTTCTCACATAGCCCTTATACACATTTACTCGCATGCAATAACATGAATTCAATATTTTTAATAAGCTAGTTAGTAAGATTAGGAATAGAACATCGATTCTTCTTGATAGCATTCTTTAAGCGCAAGACGTAAGAGTGTAGTCTCGTATAGTGCACGGACACATACACATTAATATCTCACAATTAAGGGTGTCACGATTTCGATTTTAAATCGAAATCGATCGAAATTAATTCACAAACTCAAAAATCGAAATAAAAAATGGAATCGTCGATACTGCCACGCCCCCATGTCGCGCCCGTGATGGAAAGTTCGTATCGTTTTACTGACTCTATTGTTCAATCTCGTTAATCAAAATTAACTAATCTTTTTTCTAGTCATTTCAGGGGCTTTAAATGTTATACCTTTAACAGGCAAATTCCCCGAACACATCCAACGAAATCTTGATCATATTCTGAATTAAGAAATCATTATAATGCAGTCAAAAGTAATTTACAGGGAACATTAATACTTGACCTTCCGAGTCTTTTGTTCATTTGTCGCGTGACAGAGGCAATGAACGGATCGTTCATGAACGACTCATCACGGCGGTGGAAAAAAACACACGTGTTGAAAGGCTGTGAGTCCTCTAACTTGGCCCGAGCCCGAACTTGGCCGATATTTCCCGTCACTATCCTCGGGCCAGGCTCTTGATCTATAGACGTGCACTCCCAACGCAATAGAGTGCGGCGCGGGACTAGATTTGATGGCCGAGTGCGAGGCGGGCGGTAATGCACTCACTCTGTGTGTGCGGGAGAATAAAAAGATTTGCGGGACTCCCGCAAACTAGAAATATCTATGAATAAAACATATAAAAACTAATACATTTTTTTCATCTGTTGCAGAAAAGCAACAAGAACAACTAAAACAAAATAGAAACGATTTACAGGTCAGAGTTTCTATTTATAACATGTTTGCAGCGTTGAGCGATTTAGCCAATCACAGACATATGTGTTGATTTCTTGAACGCAATGACCAATCAGAAGCATTTAAGATAGACTCCCCTCACCGCTCAAAACGGACTTTTTGTTCAGTGCTGAATTCTGTAAGTTGGCAAATCCTCTAATTATAACAAACAAAGTGTAGGCTATATATTATGAAAGATTCATTGTGCAGTCAGTTTCACTGATAATAACAGAGATGTGTGAGATTGCGATGAACTGATGTCAGCTTTTTAGGAGCAACAGCAACCTGTGCTTAAAAAAAAAAATCGAGAATCGAATCGAACCGTGACCTTAGAATCGAAAATGTAATCGAATCGAGGATTTGGAGAATCGTGACACCCCTACTCACAATTATCCTTCTAGTTAATTTATAGCATCAAATAAACATGAATAAACATCAGAAGAATTGTTGTTTCAACCACGGAAAGACGTCAGTAGGTACACACCTTTTTTCAAGTTCAAATATCCCCGTAAACTGTCGGTTTTGTCTTAAACGGTTGATAATGAAAAACAGTAGGCCTATGTCTATTGAATCAGTGCATTGACAGCCTTTACCTGCTGCCACCATTAATGTTGATCAAAGAACAAAAGAAAAAGAAAAATCACTCACTGAACCTTTCTAACTAGAATTAGCTTCATATTTTTTTGCCTTGTCTCTGTGCTGACTCCTCCAACGGCAACATGACTCTGTATGCGACCTTGAGAAGCGTTCCCTGTCAAACATCATTTATCCTTACTTTCGTCATTTTGTTAAATTGTTTTTTGGATTTCTTGATCTTTATATGATTTTTTTTATTTGTATGCTATTCGTTTTTATACAATTTTGTTCTGCAGACGAAAAAATGAAACTATCCTGTAAATTCAGAATAGCAGAGATATATCCAATTCAAAAAAATAATAGCCTGTAATCAAGTAGCCTAGGCATATTTTATTTTGGTTTGCCGGCTAATAAAAGTTCATCAGAAAAACAAATGGTAGAAGTAACTTTACCCCTTTCTGAATATTAAATGTTGCACATAATAAATAGGATTAATCAAAAAGCACAAACATGACCATTGTAATTATAATTACAATTTTGTTATATTGCAAACGGATGAAGAAATTGCGTTGCTTTAAATATCTCATGCATGCGTTCAGAGTTTACAATGTTGGCATCTCCGTCACAGCAAGCTATATTGGTCACGACCGTTTCCCCAAACCATATTGTCACAAATTTGTGGTTCAACCATGTTTTTAATTATGTCTCGCACATGGTGGAGTAATAACTTGTTTTAATGAATCTGTTTGAGACAATTAATGCCAGATGTTTTTATATAAATTACAGACATGGCATCTGTGGACTAATTATAATTTTTCTCAGTTATTTTGCTTTATTTACAGATTCAATCATAGGCTCGTTCTTACACACTAGAGCACGTTTACACATGCGCACTGTTCAAAAACGGCGATTTATATCTCTTGACAAACTAAAAGACATGATTTACATGTCTGTTTATTCGAAATAAAAGATATAGATTGTACTGCATCAGCTTGCTTAAAGGATTTATTGAGTCCACGTCACTCAAACAAGAAACTATGCTTCTAACCACAGGTCAAGAGCTGTTGTTTCAACCACACAAGTAGACATGTGCCGGTATTCGGTAATGCGATAAATCGCGGTAATGAATATGCACAATATTGTTATCGCGGGGACTTCGAAATACCGTGAAAAATAATAGATCCGAATTTAGATTTTTAGAACGCGCATCAGCTTATTTTCCATCAACCGCTTAAAAAACAATGCGTATATGCTGCGCAAAACACATTTGCACTTTGATGTAAACAATCCCCACATCACATGTATAAGCACTGTGTGCATGCAGTGTGCACTCTAGTCTAATGTAAACAATCCTCACATGGAAAAGAAGCACGGCGGAAGGAGGAACGCTGCCGACTATTTATCCCCCGCATGGCTGCCAACTCTCACGCATTCAGCTTGAGACTCACGTAATTGACACTTTCACACGGTCTCGCGCCACACATCCATTTTCTCACCCAGAGAAAAATCGCGGAGCAAAGAGGACACTGACACCGACAGACTAGACAGAGCAGGTTACTTTTGATATGAAAAAAATATCAGCTCTCAGGTTTTATAACGAAATTCAGACAATAAATACTGTTTTGGTGCTTGTAAATGACGTGACAGATTGCGCGCCTCAGATCAAGTAAACCGATCATCTGTTACTTTTTATTAAAGATACAGTACAACCCACCGAAAGGTACGTACTTTCGATCAATCAGTGTTTTTCAACCACGGAAAGAGGTCAATAACACTGCAGGAGAACAATTATGTCACAGAACGTTACATTTACCTCAGGAAAGCCATTTAATGTTAGTTGACTATAAGAAAATAGCTATAGAGAGGAGTATTTTGCTAAATATGTGCACTATATTATTTTAATATATGTTTACTTGTCATTATATAATTGTTATTATAATGAAAATTACGGCATATTACATTTTTATATTTATATTATTATTATATTTATATTGTATGCATTATATTTAATTTCTCTCTGTATGTTTACAGCATTATGTGAGATATATTTTTTCTTGAGCAAACATTTAAATGCAGGCTATCTACTGTAGCCTACCTAATATTTATCCAAATGAGTCAATATTGAATCAAGATTGAAATTAAATCCAAGAATTTAATTGAAATCATGAAAATTGTGTTAAGAAATAATACAAACAGTAGCCTCAGTAACCATGTAAACATTATAACATGTTGTCACTAAAAAATAAAATTAATGTTTTGACAATCACAATTACACATTGTGATGCAAGTTTTTTTTTAGATACCCCCAATCCGTCTGTTTCTCTTGTGCAATTAAAATATCGTGATAATACCGTATACCGTGATAAAAGCTCAATCAATTAATCGCAGCATGAAAATTTGATACCGGCACATGCCTACGATGCTGTTAGCAAATTTTTATTTGCAAATGTTTTGGGAAACAGACTTGTTAAGTTATGCGGATGACGACGGAACTTGCGACCATACTTGGGAAAACGCACTCCTGTCTGCTTACGTGGTAGACGCAAATACGCGTTTCTGATTCATATTAGATTTGTTTCCACATATAAATGAGGCCTGAAACCAAACTGAGAATATCGGAATTCTGCTTAAAAGTTCCTGGGTCATATCCGATCCATGCCACGTGGAAGAAAAAAAATAAATCGGAACTGGGTCACTTGAACCATGTAATTGTAAATGTGGCCTTAGAGAACTTCACATAACTCTGTATACACATCCTCTGAGAGACCTTCAATTGGAAATTGAGAGTGTGAAATATCCAGTCATGACTCGACCCACTTGATGCTTTCTGTAGAGGTTCTCACCGGTTGCACATCTGAGGGTTTGAGGTGCTGTGCCTGTTCCTCTGTCAGGAGCGAGAGTGTGTGTGGAATAAATATTGCATTCAAATTCATCCGCACCCCTCTACGTGCCAATATTGCGAACTACCTCGAGTCGATGACACAGTCTGGTAGTGACATAATGGGAATGACAAAGTTTGGGAGAATGAAGCTTCACTCAAAAAAAATAAGCTGTTGAACGGACTTAATTAAATTAAGGAAAGCTTTTCCACGAAAATGATTTAGATTTTTCCAACAAAATCTAATTTGTTTGAAATTATTTGTTGTAATCTTGTTGTATGAACTTAAATTAATTTAGTCATTCCTGCTTGATAAAGTTTTGTCAGGTTGACTAGCCTATATTTAATTTTTGCCCTGCCTAAAGTCACCAACATTATAATTTTGGCTAATTTGACTCTACAGTAATTTCCAATGATAGGAGCTTCTAGTGTTCAGTTTATTAAAAGCACTTTTTTACAGAGTAATATTGAATATTTCTTATTCATGTCTGCAAATGAGGTTTAATGCATGTATAGAGTATATTGAGAGCCCACAGCCCAAAACTAAACACAGTCACCACAAAATACAAAAACATTACAGAAAGTCTTCTAAGTTTCTAACATTACTGAATATTAAACATTAACATTAACTAACAACATCTTTCCATTTACAGAATAACACATAAAATAACACTTTAAATCCCTAAATTTACCCTCCTAATGCAGTCCCTTGCAAAGCATGCTGGGAACTACAGATTCACTGCCCAGTTAGTTGTCGACAAAAATGATTCATGTAGTTTTCTCACAAATTAATTAAGTAAACTTCAGTTTTAAATATATTAGGTTGATTGAACACAATTAAATTAAGTTGTGACAAAATATTAAACAATTTTGTTACTCTTGCTTATTTTAATTAATTAAATTTAACAAGAGGCAAAAGTTAATTTTTTGAGTGTTGAACAAGTTGAGCACTTGCAATTAAACTACTGCCCAATGTGTTTTAGTAGTTGCTAAAGCTGCATTAGTTCACTGCACTATGAAGAGAGCAAGCAGAGATTTGAATGAGTCACTAGTGAGGACTTGGGCTTGGTTATATTTACTGAACTTTAAGCGGCATACATGTGCTTACTTAATGCTTACTAATCCTCACCTCAGCCCACTCCTCTCCACTCCGACACGTATCGAGCCGCCTGAGACTCGGTATGACAGGAGGCACAGCTGATATTATACTGGAATGAAACTATATTGGAATGACGCACTTATGGACAGATCTGACGTGGGAGCAGGTCTGATAATAAACCTCAATGAAAGCGTTCATTCAGTGCCACAGCTATACTGTAAAATCAGGGGACCACAAAATAACTGTAAACTCAAGAAAATGTTATTACAGGTCCGTCCTGTTACGCCTGCACTGTAAATAACAAACAAACCTTTTTTTTTTCTGGTTAATTACGTAACAAACTGCTTTAAACCCATGTTAGACCAACAGAATTCACCGATACTGTTGTCCCAACTAGTTAAACACAGTTGTCTGAACAAAGAATTTCAAATTTAATAAAACTGCTGAAACATTAAAGGGATAGTTCACCCAAAAATGTAAATTCTGTCATTTTCTCACCCTCATGTTGGTCCAAATCTTTTGTCATGTTGTTGACAAAAAGTCAAACACAAAAGACAATATTTTGAAGAATGTCTGTAGTCAAACACTTTCGGTTTCCATTGATTTCCATTATATTTTTGACCATACTATGCAAATCAATGGGAACCGAAACGGTTTACCAACATTCTTCAAAATATTGTATTTTGTGTTCCACAGAGTAAATTTAGGGTTGTGTTCACACTAGTTCGGTTCTCTTGGTTCCTTTGACCCGGAACGAAAAGTAAATGATACATTTAGCCCTGGTTCACTTAAGTGTTCACACTGTCATTTTAACACCAAACCTAAAGATAAAAAACAAAAACTTATATATTTTGCAACAGAACATCCAAAACAATGCTGTGTTCTGGGCTAAATGTGCTCGTTGTATGTGCGTAGCTACATATGATGGTATTTTGACCAGCTGATAACTCGTGAAGAGCTTATAAAATGTGTAAAGGAGTCAAAATAGCTTCAGGAATCCCCCGTCACACACACAAACAAAGATCTGCTGCGAGGAGATGCGGTTCTGATGCCTGTACTGCACTTTTGTGACATCATTTCTTGTTTTTGGTTTATGTATTTGGTCCGTGTTGGGTTTCATATTTCCCTCGAGTCACACCTGAGTTTGTTTGGAAGTGGACCGAGACTCGGCCCGCTTGTTTGGTGAGCACCAGGGTTCAGATGGCAGTGTTCACACTTATTCAAATGAACCGCACTAACAGAGCAATCACACCAGAGTTCATTTTAATCAAACCAAACATGCCAAAGACATACTGTACATCAGTGGTCTTCAACAAGGGGCCGGGGCCACAAGGAGGCCTCATCAAACTTCCAAGGGGCCCTCAAGATTACTTAAAATTATTTAAAATAAGACAAAACAAGCAATATAGGCTAGGAACAACATGAGGTTGAATAAATGATGACAGAATTTTCATTTTTAAATAACGAATTATGCATACTGTTATGAGATTGTTTTACTGGTTGCTGTCTTTATTTACATTTTTGATGTTTTGTCATTATTTGTTGTGTTGTGATGTAAAGTGCTCATCTTTCTACATTTGTTTACAATTTTCACTGAGGATTATGTGTCACATGTTGTTATCTGTGTACAACCTTTAACACTATTTCTCTATATATCTTTGCACTGTAGGATGATTACTCCTTCATAGATAAAGATAGCATAGTTCACTTCACATAAAGTGATAGTTCAACAAAAAATGAAAATTAGCCTAGCCCATTACTCAACCTCAAGCCATTCTAGGTGTAGGATAAGTGTACCCATTAAGCCAATGTAACGATGAAGCCCACTTTCAACTCTAAAGTCAAAAAAAAAAAAAAAGAGAAAATAATATTTTATGCTGCTCATTATTTTAAACAATCAAGTGATTTGTTACTTCCCAAGCATTTTTTATTGCATACCAATCACATTTGGCAATGTTGAGTTAGCCCCACTCGGACCTCACACAGTCACCCCAAAACTTAGGTGTTTCGGGACCCTTCAGAAATCAACACATTTTGCTGCAATTTTCAGCCATTTCTTTGGTAACTACATTGGTTTTATTGTAAAATAAAGAGGTAAATGTATTGTTTTTTTGTGTATAAATAAATAGTACTTTATCATTTTATATAATTTTCCTTTAAATGGAAAGATGAGTTTTATTAGCTTGCGTTCAAAGCTAATCTCTAGGTCAAACCATTAGCCTTACAGAAAGATAGACTGCCAAAGAATTAAGCATGTGAACTGCAAACACTAAATGTTTTGTGATTCATTTTACATTCATTTACAAATAAATACATCATAAATTGTTTTGTAGAGAAGAATATTTTCATAAATTAACTTTTTTTTCAAGATGGGCTTAAATGGTACAGTGCCACAAAACGCATGCAAACTATAGCCAACACAAGCTAACCTTGAATGAAAAAATACTTAACATTTCTCAATGTGGGTACAATGAAAATTACTATGATACTAAGTCCACAGTATCTAAGTTCCATGCATGTATTTGTAAACATTTCTTACATTTTTAAAGGAAAGCATTGTCTTTTTTCACCATTACTCACTGTGGAACCATTTAAGCCCACCTTATGCGTTTCAATGAGGAATCCCTCTAATTGCAAACTTTGATACATTTTCTGAAAGTGTTTAATGATAACATTTCTTTATGTGCTTTTACCTTACTAACCTCTCAACCTCACTTACCAACTACATTAATTTACACCTTTATTAAGATAGGCCTACAAATTACACACATTCATTCTAATGAGATAGAGCCCGTTTTGTCCTAGTCCTTTATGTATAACCGGGCATAATTCGGGACCCAAGCCGATAACGCTTGAGATTCCGGGCATGGAGAGGTCCCACAGGGAGTCCCTACATTCCCCGCAGTCCTGAGCCCCTGGGACCGTCCGGCTCCGTGATACCGCCACTTCCTGTCCAGATTTGACCGGGCAAAACTCGGGACCCAAGCCGAACTGGGGCTCAGGACTCCAGGCATGGAGGGGTCAGCCAGTGGGCCCCTTATGCCAGGATTATTGAGCCCTAACTCGGCATTCTTCCCGAGATATGATCACTTCATGTGGAACTTTGATCAGGCATAACTCTGGAACCAAGCCGACCTAAGGCTCCATACTCCAGGGGGCCCACTTGGAGGCCCCCCTAAGCCCAGAGCCTGGAGCCCAAACTCGGCTTCCTTCCCGAGATACATCAGGTCAAACTTCCACCTTTGAACAGGTATAATTCCAGAGTCAAGCCGACCTAAGGCTCCATACTCCAGGGGGCCCACTTGGAGGCCCCCCTAAGCCCAGAGCCTGGAGCCCAAACTCGGCTTCCTTCCCGAGATACATCAGGTCAAACTTCCACCTTTGAACAGGTATAATTCCAGAGTCAAGCCGACCTAAGGCTCCATACTCCAGGGGGCCCACTTGGAGGCCCCCCTAAGCCCAGAGCCTGGAGCCCAAACTCGGCTTCCTTCCCGAGATACATCAGGTCAAACTTCCACCTTTGAACAGGTATAATTCCAGAGTCAAGCCGAACTAAGGCTGCATACTCCCGGTGTGGGGGGCCCACTAGGAGGCCCCCCTAAGCCCAGAGTATGGAGCCCCAACTCAGCTTCCTTCCCAAGATACAAAACTTCCAGCTTGACTCCAGCTACAACTCCAGTCAAGCCGACTTAAGGCTCCAGACCACCGGACACTAACACCTACCCATCCCACACAGGGTTCTAATCAAACATTAGCAAAAGGAATTGTTTTAATACTTCTCTGTCACTGAATAAATATATTGATGTTTTACTTTTAAAATCAATACAATTTTATATTTTGTGAATCAATGATGATGTGGAACACATGTGGGCTTAAATGGTGCCAAAGTACCAATAAAGCCCTATACTAATACCTAGTACTAATTAAAGGCCTTCTGAAGCAAAGCGATGCGTCCGTGTAAGAAAAATATTAATATTTAACAAAGTATAATTCTATCTCCCAGCCAAACGGCCATATGCAGTCTACCTGCGTCTAAAGCCGTTTGGAGCACTTTTATGATGGATAGATGCATTTTTATGGACTTCAAAACAGAAACAGCAATTCACTGCCATTATAAAGCTTGGAAGAGCCAGGACATTTTTTAATATAACTCTTATTGCATTCGTCTGAAAAAAGAATGACATATACACCTAGGATTGACATGAGGGTGAGTAAATCATGGGCTAATTTTCATTTTTGGGTGAACTTTCCCATTAAAGTAACCATGAAATTAAAATCAACAATTCCTATTTTTTGTGGAATATTGCAGTATTTATTATAAGCTATTAATCCATGCACATCTTTTTTTTTTTTATATCGCCTCCTAATCTTACATCAGAATAACTTCCCCTGCAGCTCTTCTCTTCTCTGATGATGCGTTTAATGGCATGAGGGCGGGGCAACCTGTCACTCACATTTGATCCACCAATAGCAAACCACAACCATCCAATCAAATCCCCTTGGACAAAATCAACTCCTAAATTCAGTGTCCTATAAATAGGAGTTACCAAAATGAAAATTAATACATTTAAGAAAGCAGTTGAGAGAATTTAAAAATCTAAATGCATCACATTGCCTTGACTTTTTAACTTGACAACACTTTCTCTTTTACTGTGTGGGGTCGACTGTATGATATCATATCAGTAGATTTGTCACGAAAAATGTTGAGAGCAAGCTTGGGTCATATTTCAACCCAAAATAATACTAATTATCATTCCTTTTATATTATAAAGAAAATTAAAGGGAAAATTTCAGGATTAGGGCATTACTGTAGAATGCCAAAATACAATATATACTATATATATGAAATGTGATGTCACGTTTCCCCTCACTTTGATTCAGACAAATTAAATTTGGCTATATCTTGTTGTGCCAATATTAAGGCTGTTTTTGGCTAGTTTTAAAGGGAAATAAAGAAAATGATTCACATAAGGGTGGAGTGATGATAAAATAGGCCTACATTCCCAACAGGCAAAAAAAACAGTATCAGTATACGTGTGTGACTAAATCCCAGGATGATTTAATCAAGGACTCAGATCTGACTCATTTGGGTGTGTCATTAAATCATTTGAAAACCATATGTGCTGCGGTTAAAACCCACCTGTTGCTCAAATGACAACCCGAAAATTTGAATAACCTGAAGAGAATCGTGTTTGTCTTCTTCAGCAAACGACCCAGTTTGACAAAAAGTTTCCTGACATGGTTAACGTTAAAAGTTTCTCAACCAGAAAATTGACCACCTCAATCCAGAAACGTCCTACCTGTCAACCTGTTATCGACGACGTGTTTGAAATGTCTTCATGTGGACGTTTCACGTTTAACCACTGTGACCTCAACAGGTGAATAATATTGGTGTTTTGTCCTGAAGTAAGCGTAATTTCTCTCACCTTGTAAGTGCTCTCGGTCAGTTTGTTCACCTCCTCCGGGTCGCGCGACATTCTTCTGCCTCTCTCGCGACAAGAGCGCCTACTCAAATGTCGACAAAGACTCTCCCTCTCAGTCGAGAATTAATCCAAAATAACTCGGACAGGGCAGCACGCTTATCGACTCCCGAAAGTCCTCATAGCAAGACGGCCGTCTACAAGACCTGTGCTATAGATTTCATATAGAAAGTGGCCGCAGTGTTACTCAATAACGGACAGGTTGAGTTGAGCTGAGAGTCGAATCTTTGCTTCAAACTTATGAGCGCGTGAATGAGTGTGTGTCTGCTACGTCAGGGGCGGGACAGATAAGGTGAGGTGTGGGACGTCACGCACGGTCCTCTCTGACAGGTGCACTCGGACAGAAAAAAACATAAATGCTGACATCTGCTGCTTATTGTCGATATTGCAGACATTTGAACATTCACACAGAGTCTGTTCTTGCTTTCAAGAAAAACAGCGAGAACACAAAAATGCACTGAAAAACGGGAGAAGCCGAGTGCAAAAACTCGCAAGTGTAGGCTACTGTTCTTTTACTTTTTATTCACGTGACATTTGTGTGCACATTATTAATTATTAATATTATTAATGCATAATGTATAATATAAGGTGATGGTAACCCATTAGTAATGAATCAAGTGTTAATACATCCTATACTAATAATTTGGATCAGTATAAAGTGAAAAGTTTGATAACTACCTAATATTGAGTGAAATCATTGTAAGCTTTTGAGGTTTTTGTAAAGTTTTGGATAGTAATGACTCAAGTGTTACTACATCCTTCTGAGTTACTACCGTAATTATTTATATCAGTAGGCTATTCTATATTGAAGATCACGGAAACACACTAGTAAATGACTAAAGTGCTACCAAATCCATCAGAAGGAATTACTATTCAAAATCTTACAAAAACCTTAAAATCTTACAATGACTTCAGTCAATATTAGGTAGTCATCAAGTTTTTCACTTTAGAATACTGATCCAAATGATTACTAGTTCCTTTAGAAGTATGTAGTAACACTAACAAGTCATTACTAGTGGGTTACCGTTACAATTTATTATAAATTATGCATTATTCATGTTAATTATGAACCTATAGTTATCTGGCCAAACAGTGAATCTCACCTCCAAAACTCATTCAGACCAACAAAACACTTCATATATGTCTCAAAATAAACTCGTTCCACCATAACACTGGCAACAATTCTCATTCAGAAAACATACATTTCACTCATAACAGACTGAACTGAAAAATCACTTACAACAGGGAACATTTCATAAATGTTGAACTTTTATTCATATTCATTTCATTATATTCATTATATGATAAGAATAAGACCTTTTCATGTTATTAACTGTATTACAGCATAAAGAATGAATGAGAAATGCACCAATTTGTTTTTACCCAATATCTTTACATAGTCATTTACATGCAAACAAAATTAATAAGTTGAAACAACAACAACAAAATTCTGAAACGATAATAATAACAAAAAAACAAACAAACAAACAAAAAAAACATGTCAAGTATAATGGCGTATGTGCAGTATTGGAGTCCAGCTGTGTCTGGAGGTCTTTCTGTGTGCAGTTTGTATGTTCTCTCAATGTTGACGTTGGTTTCCTCTGGGATTCCCACTCAATCCAAAGACATACAGGAAAGATGAAATGGAGACTGTAAGTTTGCCTGCAGGTGTGTGAGTGTGAATATGAATGTGTGTGTCTCATCCTGTGATGGACCGGCCATCTATCCAGGGTCTTTTCCTGCCTACGACCCGAGACACAGGGAAAGACTCCAGCCTCCCCACGACCCTACAGGACAAGCTTCACTTTTGGAAAATGTATGGATGTACAGTAGTCGTTCCTGGTCTTGGGATTCATGTTGGTGAATGTGACTGTGGAAATAAACAGACATGAAACAGTGTGAAGAAAACTGACAAGATAAAATGTATTAATTTCAGTAATTACAGTTTTTCTGAATTGCTTAAACACTATACCCCATTCTCTGAACCAAATTCTCAATAGCCTAAACAAATTTGTCGAATAAATCACTCTTTCTGTAAAAACTTAAACACGTTCAGGCAGTACAGACACTGTTTCCAAATCTCATCCACTCTAATCAGATTCTCACTCACTAAAACACATTTTGCAATGTGATACACTTGTGTTTCAGAACACTAAACACAGACAGGAAAAAGTTAAACACAACTAAAACACAGTTGTCATCATTTACACACAACAACTCAAAATTGTTCACAATAATGATGTGAATAAACCAACTGTACATAGTACCAGTCAGTTCAGAGTGCCAAAATTGACTCAAAATGTTGCACTGAATGTTGATACCAACAATGGAATGGAAACAATATAAGAGGGAGAGGAGGAAGAGTATGTGTAAGAGGTGGTGAACAAGGAAGAAGAGGACGAGAAAGAGCAAGATGTGAACGCTGGATCCGGCACACTAGAAGGTTTTTCCCTTCGCCTGGCAAGAGACGACATGTTTGCTAATTTGAGTCACGTGTCGTCTAATGAGTCGATCATGAAATGTAAACATTAGCATTTTTAAAAAACAAACATTGTATCCACCTTATTTACATACGAAGTAAGTGAGCAGCTGCATTTTTTGCAGAATTATATTTGGACAAACTATTTCGTACTACAAGACGAACAGTGATGTATGCTAATGTCAGATACCTTTCGTATTAGACTCACTGCTCACACGTAGAATGATAATTGTCATCTCAATTTACCTAAGTTAGAGCGTGCAAGGCAGTTTTCATGTATTCCTCAGTTCAGTAGTGACATATGTGGGATCCACTCTCAAATTGTGTTGTTGACATAACCATTGCATGGGACAGATATAAAAAAAATTCCAAGTGATAACGCTTTAGCAATGTATCTATATTGATCTAATAGAATTTCAGCCAAATATTTCAGTCTTTCCCAAATTTCTTAAAATAATGACTCGTAAATCTAATGTTCGTGGTACAAATGCCTTATTTGTTTAAGAAAGGCAGGGTTCCCATGGGTCCTTGAAATCCTTAAAGGCATGTGAATAAAAAATAAATTAAAAAAAATAAAAGATTTTCAAGGCCCTGGAAAGTTCTGAAAATAAACATACATAGAACAGGTCCTTGAAAGTGCTGAATTTATATTGTGCAAGAAGTTTTCTGGAAAAATTCCATATTATTCCCTCCGGTCCACTAATGTGTTATTTCGCCAACACTTCGTGGCCTATGCATACTATCTTGCTTGATTTATGTTAGTTACGCGCATTTACGCGTTACATTAAGTGTTTCCAGCGTGAGATAGCCTACTTTGTGTTGTATGTACGTTGCCATGACGTTCACGCGCTCAAAACTGTAACAATGTAACTTACAAGGTAACACGATGTAGCATAACCTTGCTTTCACTCGAAATGTGTGCCCACATTAAGTCCTTGAATTTAAAAGTATTGGACCTGGAAAGTCATTGAAAGGTCCTTGAATTTGAAGTTAACCAAGGTGTGGGAACTCTGGAAAGGTGTTTTACAATCTTGCATTTGAAGCAGGAGTAAAATACTAGCATACCGCAGCAGAGATATGTATTAAGATACAGGATCAGCCAGATTTTACATAAGGTAACTGCGACTTAAGGATAGTGGCCATGAGAACATGTTCATGAGAAAACATATAGCCATTTAACTGGGGCTATTACTTTATTTACCAACTTCCAACAACACTTTTTCAAGGCTGATGTTTCATTTACTCGTGCGTGTTTGGGCTCGGTCAGCTGAATACTCGTAGTCACACTTCATTATTCAGCCGTTGTCCAAATGATTTCACATTTACAAATAGGAATATAGAAGGTGACAATGACAATTATCAAACAATTTTAAGTCATTATACTATTTGCTCAGGTGGTTGTGGGGGGTTTCTTTTCTCATCTTTATTAGCCTGCAACGTGTTACCATTTGTTAAATCCAAACATAATGCGCATTCTAATTGGACATGTTTGAGCTTCGACTCAAGCACACATAGTCACAGGCCAATAGAGTTAAGCCATTCGGCAAAGCAGACCTAGGCACACATAGTATTATAGGCCACTAGAGCCAAGCCTTACTGCCCAGACTACTTAGTTAACAGTACGCATAAACTGGTATGTATATAAATGCTTGTCCATGATCGGGTGTCGATGTCATACAAGGGATTTGTTATGAATGGTCCTGGAGGCAAGTAGTAGTGAGAACCCAAATGCAACTTTAATTAACAAAAACAAGATCAAACATAAAACAAAGGCAAGAAACAGAAACAGGAACAACGACATGAAACACCTAAATACTAGACAAAGACACAGGGCAAACATAAGGGCTAAAATACAAAGACTAATTGCAAGACAAGGAACACCTGTGAACAATAATCAGACGATTAACAAATGAATAGACACATGGCAGGATCACATGACAATCAGGGAATCACATGACAGATAAGAACAAGGAACAAGACACAAAACCCACACCGTGACATAGCCCCACCTCAATGGGCGGCTCCTGATGCCCAAGCCTTACGACCCAGACTACTTAGTTAATGGTACGCATACACTGGTATGTTTATAAACGCTTGTCCATGATCGGGTGTCGACGTCGTACAAGGGATTTGTTATGAATGGTCCTGGAGGCAAGTGGTAGTGATAAGCCAAATGCAACTTTAATTAACAAAAACAAGATCAAACATAAAACAAAGGCATGAAACAGAAACAAGAACAACAGCATGAAACATTAAATACTAGACAAAGACACAGGGCAAACATGAGGGCTTAAATACAAAGACTAATTACAAGACAAGGAACACCTGTCCACAATGATCAGACTATTACCAAATGAAAAGACACATGGCAGGATCACATGACAATCAGGGAATCACATGACAGACAAGTCAAGGAACAAGACACAAAACCCACACTGTGACATAGCCCCCACTCTATGGGCGGCTCCTGATGCCCAACAAAACCAAACAGCAATAGTTCAGGAGGGTGGTGAAGTGGAGGCGGTCTTGGGGAGGCCCGGGCAGGGGAACGGGACCAGGACATTGCAATGGCGGGCCTGGGCCGTGGTGCATGGGTAGACCTGGGCCGTGGAGTGTGGGCGGACCTGGGCTGTGGAGCGTGGGTGGCGCGACGACAGTTCAGGGGGCCAAGGCGGACCAGACAGTTCAGGCGACCATGACGGAGACAACCCTTCAGGCAGCCATGGCGGCGCGCTTTCCATGGTCCCATCAAGGGACCAACTGCCCCTACCCCCCCCACAAATTTTTCTTGGGGGCAGCTATGGGGTTATGGGCTGGAACAGACACCGGCTTAGGAACAGACACCGGCTCAGGAACAGACACCAGGGTGGCCATCTTGGGATGTGAAACTGGCATGGAGGCGGCCATCTTGGGAGAGGGCTGACGGGCTGTAGCCGACTTGTGTGCTGCCGACAAACACAAAACAGCTGTGATCAGCGCTGCATCCTCCAGGGCTGACTCAGGCGCGGCGGCCATCCTGTCCAAAGGTAGCGGCACAACAGACGTGACGCGAACAGTCTCTGGCTGGGCAGACGTGATGTGAACAAGCTCAGGCTCGGCAGGCCTGACCTGATGAAGCTCAGGCTCGGCAGGAAGAGACTCAGACTTGGCAGGCATCTTAGTAAGAGACTCCGACTTGGCAGGCATGACGTGAAGAGACTCAGACTTGGCAGGCATGACGTGAAGAGACTCAGACTTGGCAGGCATGACGTGAAGAGACTCAGACTTGGGAGGCATGACGTGAAGAGAATCAGGCTTGGCAGGCATGATGTGAAGTGACTCAGGCATGGCAGGCATGACGTGAAAAGGTTCAGGCTTGGCGGGTACTGTGGGGTTGAGGGGCTCCTCGTCCGCAAAACCCACAGTAAATGGAGAACCGCTCAAAAGAAGGGCATAGTCAATTAATTGAGCCAGAGTGTAGTGAGGGGTATTGCCAGGCATGCTGTAATAAATACGACCATCCAGTCCATGGCGAAACATGTCCTTCAAGACATCGTCACCAAAGCCCATCCCCTGATAAAGCCCACAAAACTCCTCCACGTAATCCTCAATAGGACGGCTACCTTGGCTGAGACGGAACAGACAGATTGCTGGGTCCATGTTGGGTCTAGTATTCTGTTATGAATGGTCCTGGAGGCAAGTAGTAATGAGAAACCATTAATTAACAAAAACTAGATCAAATCTAAAACAAACGCATGAAACAGAAACAAGAACAACAACATGAAACATTCAATACTAGACAAAGACACAGGGCAAACATGAGGGCTTAAATACAAAGACTAATTACAAGACAGGGAACACCTGTGAACAATGATCAGATGATTAACAAATGACAAGACACATGGGAGGATCATATGACAATCAGGGAATCACATGACAGACAAGAACAAGGAATAAGACACAAAACCCACACCGTGACAGGATTTTTGTGGCCGTTCTGTATGTTGATTTGATGAGTTTGTTCACATTGCACTTGAATTTAAGATGAACTCTGAACTCTGATGTATAAGGTGGGATGCATTTAATTTAATGTATTTAACTTTTTTTGTGCAATTGGACGTTTTAAAAATCACATGAAACTTTCCGAAACTGTTGTACGTTCACATTTCTAATCTTTCTATGCACATCTTTTTAATCGAGGTGCAGGACTTTACCTCTGTCTGAGATCTTCTTGTTCTCCTCTTTGCAGAAATCATCCAGTTTGTCTCTCAGCTGACGGACAGATTCTCTCATGCCATCAAAAGAGTTGAGAGAACTGAAGGGAATGTCGGGTTCGTCTGTAGATTCAGGAGGTGCTGAGAGAGACAGGAAACTCTACAGAAAACAGAAATCAAAACTCATCATCTCCACACTTCAGCCAATAATTTTCACTAAATTAAATTGTTGACTTGACTTCTCTTCAGTGACTCGCCTCAATCCATTTTTGATTTTGATCAATCTAAAATTGATTTCATGACAAGAAATCAGAAGGAAAAATTAGTTAATGTTGTTTGAATTCCTGACATCATCTCAGTCAACAGCTCATTCTGCTCTCATGAAATGTTTCTCAGTCATAGCAGGATCTTGCTCAGGTCCACCATGATCCTGTTCTTCTAGATCTCTGTTACCTGCAGGAACTGGATGTGATCTTGTGTGTGTGAAAGCTGCTCCAGCTCAGCGTCTCTCCTCCTCAGATCATTGATCTCCTGCTCCAGTCGCTCCAGTCGTCCTTCAGCTCCACTCACTTTAGTCTTTTCCTGATCTCTGATCCGCTGTGTGACCTCAGATCGGCTTCTCTCAATGGAACGGATGATCTCAGTGAAGATCTTCTCACTGTCCTCCACTGCTGTCTGTGCAGAGCGCTGTTACACACACATCACTATAGAAACAATGAGTTCAGTGAGTCCAAACTGAGACGTCTCACACTTCATACTTCTCTTCTCCAGACACACCTTATGAGACTTCACAGCCTCTCTCAGATGCTGAAGATCTTTCTGTCTCTGCTGGATTATCTGATGTATCTTTATATGCATCTCCTTTATCTGTTTCTGGGGGACAAACCAATAACAGCAAATGACACATAAAACTAGCTCACAAAAACAGTTAAAGATCTATGGAAAGTTTATACTGAAGGTTCAAACCACAGATCAGTGAAGTTTGATGTTATTGACGTCATCATCTTTGATGATTTGGGCTCTGCGCACATGAGTTGATCAATGATTTGATTTGATTCATGAATCAAAATCGGTCCTTTAAAAAAATAAGTACTTTTAAAAGTAGCATTCCTTTAAAAAAGTGTATGTAAATAAAATACTTTTAAAGAATATACTTTAGTGTGAACTGAACATAATGTTTACAGACACGTAGTTGCATGTTAATTGCAATTAAATTAACATGTATTATAGTTTAAATTTATATTTAAAGCAATTAGCTGAACTTAACAGTGATTTTAAGTACTTCTTCATATGTAATTTCATAATTGCTTCTATTGTTTTTAAAATATAGTCAAAGTGTACTGTCATATGTACAGACAAGCAAAATGATAAACTAAAATCATGAAAAAAAGGAAAAAGAAGATGGTACTGCCTCCATCTGCTGAATGCTTTACCAATGCTCCACTTGCAGTGACACAGTGACACAAGTGGGTTGTGCGGTGTTTGGGACATGAGTGCTCATATTTCGTGCTAGCAATTAGCTTAGTAAAAGTGCAATAACGTAGCTTTGCCCCGGTCAGCCCCCATGTTCTACCGAATAACTGCCAGTTATTACATTGGTGTCACAAAGGGGATTTAGGCCATTTAGAAGATGCCGTTATGGAGCGAAGTAAAGGGCGAATTAGAGCGTGCCATTTAAAGGAACAGGATCATTCTAGAGCGTCAGACGAGCGGGTCGACGCGGAGGAGCAGGGCTCCACACTGGCCTGACGGTGCCAGCGTTCACCAGACAGTGTACCGCTCTCCTAGTCGCAGGCAGAATGAACTTTCGGCCATCACACCACCACTCCAAATCAATGGCCGGCTGGGCCCCCTCACACGATCGCCTGCTAAGCTGCCACGATACATCCAGGTTTACGCACGGAAGGACTAGCCTACCTTCCAGGCCGCAGCGAGGGAAGAGCTGAGAAACTTTTGTACCCCATTGATTTCAATGTATATACCAACATAGATGAGACATTCTTCAAAACATCATCTTTTACAGTACATTCCACAGAAGTAGGCTAAGTCAAATCGGTTTGGAACAACATGAGTAAATAAGTGAGTAAATGGAGACAGCACTTTCATTTCTGCTTGATCAATCCCTCTCAGTTCATACCTGTTTCTCTGTTCTCTGTGCTGCAGTTGATACAGTTTTGTGGTTTTTATGTTCATACTCCTTACACTGCAAACAAATTGATCAGTAGCCTAATACAGAACATTTCTAGCTCTTTATCATGTTTACTCCAGATCATGTCCTGCAGTCGTCCAGTGGCATCATTCACTTTGTGTGGTTTACGAGAGTGAAATTCTTCATGAAATTCCTCAAAATGAGTTTGACAGTAAGATTCCTGACACACCAGACAGGACTTGACGGCTTTGTATTTTCTTCCAGTACAGACGTCACACTCCACATCTCCAGATCCAGCGTAACAGTCAGCAGGAAGTTTAGTCTTCTTCAGTTTCTCCACCAGTTCTGCCAGAATGGTGTTTTTAGCTAAAGCAGGTCTTGGACTGAAGGTCTGTCTGCACTGAGGGCAGCTGTAGACTCTCTTCTCATCCTCCTGATCCCAGCAGTCAGTAATACATGTAATGCATTTGAGTTGTTACAATACCTGAAGGCCACTAGAGGGCACCCCCCTGTTGTTGGTTGTTATTGTTACTGTATGCCGAATAAAAACGTCTGCAAACAAACCAGTCAGATGTCCGGTGTTCCTCGTGGAGTATCCTGAAACACAGATAAAGTAATTAAGGTTATTATAGCATATTGATGCATACATAACAATACAGATCTAACAGTAACTGTGTCCACAAGGAATAGTCACTGGATCCTTTAGGAGATCCAGACACACTGGACACGTGAAATCATCCTGATGCACTGAAATTCTGGCTTCTGCCATTTTACTGCATGAATACAGAGACACACAACAGCTCAAGAATACTCCAGTTCGGTTTCTCTGAACTGAGGAGTTGAAATAGTTACTGTTTTGTGTTTGAGTGATTTGTGTAAAATGTGTGTCTGTAAAGCAGCTTCTTCTTCTTCACACACACACTTTACTGCTGTGTTTAGTGCCCTTCAAGTGGAGTCGAAAATATATCACACATCTTATATCACGATATTCATGAATGCATGTGTAAGTTTCATACAAAAGCAACATTTTAAACAAAAAGCAGAGATATTTTTATTTGTCTAGAATATGTGTTTTATTCTACTACTTGAATAAGCAATGCTTTTATCTCCTGTTTTGATCAGGAGATTCTGTCCTCTTTCAGAAGATGTGTGATAGCGTCCCATACCGTATAGCTAACAGTGAAAACACGGAAAAATCCGTCAATGGCGGGGAAAGAGTTAAAGCAATTATTGCAAGTTGTGATCACAGTGATCAAAATAGAAAATTTGGGAGTTTTGTATGTTGTTTCAGAGTTGGCATCATCTGATGTCCTCACAGTTGGCGTCCTCTTCACAAGTGTTGGGTCATCTGAAATCTTAAGAGGCTGGATCCAAATTGGAGCTGGCCTACTCAGGATGGCATCCCGAGGTGAAACAACAAAGCAAATAAAAAAAGTATCAGTATAGCTGCTGTTTCAAGAAATAGATAATCATGTAGCCTGCTTTTGTTCTGATATAACTGGAGAGTAAGGTAATGAGGTCTATTATGAATGATTGGATAAAGATGCGTCTTTAATCTAGATTTAAACTGGAAGAGTGAGTCTGAGCCACATTTTAAAGGCCCCCACTTTTAAAAACGAAGTTACGCCACAATTCACTATAAAACCTGTTAAGGGCAAGAAATCGTTGCTCAGCGGTGCTCGTGAATTTCCTTGACGAATCACTCACATCTCAGCCACCGCAAAAACAGTTCATTCTATTTTTAAATAACATCTTGCACATATCAAGCAACGTGTGTTTTCATGAGGTATCTAAATTTGACAGTCGATTAATAATTTGCTCTGTTTATCATTCATTTTGAATGTTCGCCTCAGCGAAATGTTCTCTCCAATATTACCTGGCATGAATGTGACTGTGAATCTGTATGTTTCCATTTCCTTCCACAAGAGGTCACCACAATCATGAATAAAAACTCCGCTATTACATGAGCAGGAACATGTGCCACACATTGACCAGAGATTTTAACAAATGTAATTTCACTTGTTTTGTACATTAGCCTAGGCTATATGATGTCCCTCAGATGGTTAAGAATAAATACATGCCATGATCACTTGAGCCTAATCTGCTGCTGACAAAATGTAGACCATTTCTCCATCAGCAGAAACCATGAATAGGCTAGAGTTAAATTATTTTTTATAATCACATAAAATCAAGATCAAGGCGTGCAACTGATTTTATTGGTATTTCTGGAGTACAAAAACACACTTTGTTGGAATTAATAATGATATTGCACATACAGTAGGCAAGGCACATTTATTTCTACAGCACGTTTAAAACAGCCACTTTTTACCAAAGTGCTCCACAATCTAACAAAATTAGACAATAAAATACATAAACAGACAAGAGAATAAAATACAATAAAATAAAATAAAATGCATAAACTGACATGTAAATAGGCCTACACTAGTTAAGACTACATTGATCCAAATGCCAAATAAAAAAGACAAGAAAGATACAGTGTAGGCTAATAAAGACATAATAGTGTAATATATTTATAACTTCATAGAACAGTTTCAGAAAATCACAAGTTCTCTTATTTAATGACAAATCACTCTATCTGTAGCCATCCACCCGGCCATCCAAACAGAATGCCACTGAATTTAAAGCAGAGAAAATAAATGGCAATTAAAGGTCACAGAAAGGTTACTTTGTGGTATTTCAACCATCTGTCCCAGACTTTGGCATGTACCACCTCATTATTCTTTAAAGAGTCTTTGAGGCAGTCTGAAATGCTCTGTAAAGAAGTAAAATGTGTAAACAAGTTAGGAAATGGCAGATGGTTAATAAAATAAATGGTTCATGTCTGTAATCAATGATCAGTGCCAATATTCAGAGCTGAAACAAAAGCAGCCGATCAAAGACTCACTAAGTAGACAACAGAAAGAGGCACATGGGTCATGTCTTTGAAGTACAACAGAATGTGTGTTCTGCTCTTCTCCATGGCAAGATTAGGATCCGTAAGATCTGACAAGCTTTGAATCGTTCATACATAGCGCAGAAAATTTGCTCTGATATTATGTGTTATCTCTCTTTACAGTGTAATGACACACAGGCGTAAAATGTTAACAAAAGTAGCTCTCCTTCAAATCATTTTTCATTCATTCATTCATGAAACTTCAGGGTGAATCTCACAAAGCCTGTCCAGAACGTTTTAAAGTCGGAACGGAAGTTGCGATAGTGTATCCGACTGAAACGGCTTCTGGAATGAGAAAAATGTAGGGTTGGACTTGATTTCTTGCTTTAGAAATTGATTGGATCATAGAAAGGTGGGTGTTGCTAACTAATGGTATGTTTATGTGACAACGATATGCTTAAAACTGAGAAGTTTTTCCTTTGAGTTTTTCGCTACAGACATTGTCAAAATGATCCCCATTCACACGGATCCGAGAAACACCGTATTCTGCTGCCAGGCCAGTAGATGGCGATGAAACACTATAGACTGAACATGTAATACGCATGTGCGCTGCCTCATCCTCTTCAGAGATTCACGTTTTTTTTTGTTGACATGTAGACAGGTTTCAGAAACTTGCACTTTGAAACCAGTTTTCAAAAGTTTGCGGTTTCAGGCACCCAAATTGCCATTGTCGTTTAAACGAGCGGCCAAAACGCATTAAAAGTTTTACGTTTTCAGCTGAAAACGGTGTTGTGTAAACAGCCCCTAAACCAGAGAGCACTGTCAGCTGGTATTATTATTAACAATTATAATTACAACTGCATTACATATAATACAGTTTTTATTATACCAACATTATTTTAATGAAATAAGTTAACATACAATAAATATGTAATATAGTGCACACATTTAGCAAAATACTCCTTTCTATAGCTAGTTTTCTAGCCAACTAACGTGCTATAGGCCTATATAGTCCTTAAATGTCTTTCCTGAGGTAAATGTAACATTATGTGACATTGTTCTCCAGCTGTTTTACTGAAAAAGAAAATACCACGGTTGAAAAACACAGATTGATCGATATTATGTATGAGGGATACATTTCGGTAAGTTGTACGGTCTCTTTCAACATACCCATTGTTCATTCGTGTTTATTTAGGTGAATCTAAATACTACTAGATGATCGGTTCACGTGCCGCTGTAACTGAGGCGCTACAACGACCTGTCACATTTACAAGCGCCAAAACGGTAGGCCTATTTATTGTTTGAATTTCGAAATAAAATTGACAGAACCTGAGAGCTGAGAGTTTGTTTCATATCAAAAGTAACTTGCTCTGTCTTGTCTGTCGGTGTCAGTGTCCTCTTTGCTCCCACTTTCTCACGCAGAGAAAAATCGTGATGAGTGGCGTGAGAGCGTGTGAAAAGTGTCCATTGCGTGCATTGAGAGTTGGAAGCCCTGCCTAAACGGAGGCCGATCTGAATGTCAGTTTGTAGTCAGTTGTGAAGGATATTTAAGGGGTTATGAAGAGAACAGATGGCGCTTCGAGAGTTCGATAGAGGGGAGGTTAACGTTTTTGTTTAAGGTTAGTTGGACATATGAAAAAAAAAAAAAGAAAAAAAAAAAAATGTGCACGGATAAATCATTTACAATAGCCTAAGCACCGCAACATTCTTTTGATTTGGCTGTGATTTTAGTAAATTAACTCTTTACTATTGACAGAATTTTCCGGCACCGGTTACAGTTGGGGACTTTATTACAGTACACTTGGTTACAACTGTAAATTTATGACATTAACTTATGTCCATGTTTTTTATCAGCATTGCACTCACCATGCTATAGTGGGGTAGGTTGTAACGGCACTCTTTGTCTTTGGAAATTATTTACACAATTTCATGATAAATTGTAGATTTAGGCTACTTTGTTTTGAAGTAGGGGAGAGCCGGGACAATTGAAATGCGGGACGGATGAAACATTGAGATTTCCTTGAAAACCACTCACGTCATGTAGGTCAAATTTCGGCAGCATATACAGCACGCAATGTCTACCAGACCTGCGAAAACATTACTTCTTTACGCCGTGCCGTTTTAAAGTTAAAGCCGGGAAGCTGATTTTGACTGCGGTTTGTGAATTCTTTTGTGCGATACTTTTTTTTTACTGACAAGTTGTACATATGTTTTTATGTGCCATTGTAATGATAATACGGAGGGTGTATTAATACTACAACACACCCTTAAAGGGTTAGTTCACCCAAAAATGAAAATTATGTCATTAATGACTCACCCTCATGTTGTTCCAAGCCCGTAAGACCTCCGTTCATCTTCCGAACACAGTTTAAGATATTTTAGATTCAGTCCGAGAGCTTTTTGTCCCTCGATTGAAAATCTATGTATGGTATACTGTCCTTGTCCAGAAAGGCAATAAAGACATCATCAAAGTAGTCCATGTGACCTCAGTGGGTTAGTTCGAATTTTTTGAAGCATCGAAAAAACATTTTGTTCCAAAAATAACAAAAACGACGACTTTATTCAGCATTGTATTCTCTTCCGGTTCTGTTGTCAATCCGCGTTCATGAGTCCGCTGACGTAAGACGAGCTGACGTGTGTCTGGTGCGCCCGAGCTTCGTTTACAGTCTGAGGGAGACGCACGCTGTAAACAAAACAATCTTTGCAAACATGTCTAAGGATTTCGACACAGGGGAAGACTTGCATTTTTTTTTACCAGACATATTTATTTGAACCCGAATACACGGACGCACCAGATAACATGTCAGCAGCGTCTTAAGTCAGCAGCGTCACTGGCCTTGTGAACGCGGATTGATAACAGAACCGGAAGAGAATACAATGCTGAATAAAGTCATCGTTTTTGTTATTTTTGGAATAAAATGTATTTTCGATGCTTCAAAAAATTCTAACTAACCCACTGCGGTAACATGGACTACTTTGATGATGTCTTTATTGCCTTTCTGGACAAGGACAGTATACCATACATAGATTTTCAATGGAGGGACAGAAAACTCTCGGACTGAATCTAAAATATCTTAAACTGTGTTCCAAAGATGAACGGAGGTCTTACGGGCTTGGAACGACATGAGGGTGAGTCATTAATGAACAGGGCAGAACAGGTTTAACTGGCAGGAGGCGCCGTCCCGACAGCAGAACATTACATCTGTGACCATTGTGACATGAATTAAATCTGTTATTTATATATTGTTAGGATATCTTTGTCCTTCAGCATACAATATAACAGTCTATGTATATTTCTTTATTCTAGCCAGCACAACTGCCACGTCTGCACATTTTCCATTTGTGTAAGCTAAAACATCTGGTATTCATTAATGGAGGATGGAATCGCCTCCTCCCCTGAATGTTCGTTCTTTCTATACATTGAGTGTTTGAAGAGCTTCTAGGGTCCCCGGGATATGTTGGAAATCTAACAGGATACTGCCCATATAAAGAAGCTGTTATATAACGTCTATATGATATCTATGATGCAATGTTTGATTTTATTGGTTAGACTTGTATTCTTTTCTTTAAGACTTTCACTATATAAACCCCAGACAAAGGATATTGGGTCGAGCTTCTACTCCAGCCGGCGCCGGTGTATTGTATTACCTATTCATAATAAAAGACCAAGATTTGGGGCACTTTTCGTTTGGACCATTTCATTTCCATTTCCATTATATATTAGATTATAAATAAATTATATATATATAAATATAGTTTATATATTATTTATATATTATATTATATATTGTTTATATATTATTTATATAGTTTATATTTGTTATTTAGCCTATAGTTCACCCTGCACACGGGAGTGAATGACATCAGGCTGCGGCAGACGGAGGTTCTGAAGAAGGACTACAAGAGCCTGATCGAGACGGTACGCAGCACAGCGCCTGAGGCAACGATCATCTTGTCTGGACCGCTTCACACGTACCGACAAGGACAGGAAAGGTTCAGTAGATTATTTGCACTAAATGAATGGTTAATGTCATGGTGTAATGAACAGAAACTGCTCTTTGTAAATAATTGGAATCTGTTCTGGGAGAGACCTAGGCTCTACCGTGCTGATGGCCTGCACCCCAGCAGAATCGGAGCGGCTGTTCTGTCGGACAACATCTCCAAGACGTTACACACCATATGACTAGAAAATCAAAGTCCAAATCACAGTCTTTGCTGTGCCAAATTAATTGATATAAGTAGTGTAGAACATTATATAGAAACTGTGTCTATTCCTCGTTTAGTGAGGCCATATAATAAATCTACTGTAGGATCTAGGAAAAATCTTATTGTAATTAAACCTGAAAATCTAAATATCAGTGAACAAAAACAATTTCTAAAACTAGGTCTTCTAAACATTAGATCGCTCACACCTAAGGCGGTCATTGTAAATGAAATGGTCACAGATAATAGCTTCGATGTACTTTGCCTTACTGAAACCTGGCTTAAACCAAATGACCAAATGAGTCTAGTCCACCAGGATATTGTTATAAGCATGAGCCCCGTCTGATCGGTCATGGCGGCGGTGTTGCAACAATCTATAGAGATATTCTTAATGTTACTCAGAAAACAGGTCACAGGTTTAATTCGTTTGAAGTGCTTGTGCTAAATGTTACGCTCTTAGATGTAAGAAAGAAATCCCTATTATCTCTAGCCTTGGCTACTGTATATAGACCTCCAGGGCCCTATGCTGATTTCCTAAAAGAGTTTGCAGAGTTTCTCTCAGATCTATTGGTCAATACCGATAAAGCAATAATTGTTGGAGATTTTAACATACACGTAGATAACACAAATGATGCGTTAGGGACTGCGTTTACAGATTTATTAAACTCTTTTGGGGTCAAGCAAAACGTCAGTGGTCCCACTCATCGTCTAAATCATACACTAGATTTAATTATATCATATGGAACCAATCCAACTGATATAGATATTATACCGCAAAGTGACGATCTCACTAATCATCACATGGTAACTTGTATAATACGTACTGCTGAAATTTGTCATGTTGCGCAACGTTATCGACCAGGCAGAACAATCCTTCCAACCACTATAGATAGATTCTCAAATAGCTAACCTGATCTATCTCAGCTGCTCAGTGAACCCAAACAAACAGAAGAACTAGAGGAAATGACTAGCAGTTTGAGCACAATTTTTCTAGTACATTAGATATTGTTGCACCAATTAGATAAAAAAAGGTTAGAGAGAAAACTAAAGCACCTTGTTACAACAGTGCTACGCATGTTATCAAGAGAGAAACTCGTAACTTAGAGCGTAAATGGAAACATACTAATTTAGAGGTCTTTAGAATCGCGTGGAAAGACAGTATGTCACGTTATAAAAAGGCTCTAAAAGCAGCCAGGGCTGAGCATCTCCGCAAACTAATAGAAAATAACCAAAATAATCCAAGGTTTTTATTCAACACCGTGGCTAGACTAACAAATAAACAGACATCACCAGAGCAAAATATTCCGTTACAGTATAGTAGTAATGATTTTATGAACTACTTTAATGAGAAAATAGAAAGCATCCGTAACACAATTGTAAATGTACACTCTTTTATGGTGTCTTATGATTCAGCCTCAATTATCGCCCCTCTGGAACAACTACACCGCTTTACAACTATAGGACAGGAAGAGCTAAATAAACTTATCATTGCATCGAAACCAACAACATGTTTATTAGATCCAATACCCACTAAACTACTGAAAGAAGTGTTACCTGTAGTGAAAGAGCCTCTTCTCAATATTATTAACTCGTCTTTATTTTTAGGTCATGTTCCAAGAATATTCAAGCTGGCAGTAATACAACCTCTCATTAAGAAACCGCAATTAGACCCAAATAACTTAGCAAATTACAGACCCATTTCAAATCTTCCATTTATGTCTAAAATACTAGAAAAAATTGTGTCCGCTCAATTGTGCTCTTTCTTGCAAGAAAATGAGATATATGAAAAATTCCAGTCAGGATTCAGACCGCATCATAGCACAGAAACTGCACTAGTTAAAATTACAAATGATTTACTTTTAGCTTCTGACCAAGGCTGTATCTCAATACTAGTTCTACTCGATCTTAGCGCTGCGTTCGACACTATAGATCATAAAATACTCCTGGATCGACTACAAAACTACACTGGTGTTCAGGGACAGGCATTAAGCTGGTTTAGATCGTACTTATCAGACCGTTATCATTTTGTCTGTTTAAATTGGGAAAAATCGAAGATAACGTCAGTAGACTATGGAGTGCCGCAAGGATCAGTGTTAGGCCCTCTGCTATTCTCAATATATATGCTGCCACTTGGTAATATTATAAGAAAACATGGAATTAATTTCCACTGTTATGCTGATGACACTCTATTATACATTTCATCACGACCAGATGAAAACACTAACTTATCAAATTTGACAGAGTGTCTCAAAGATATAAAATGCTGGATGACGCGTAATTTCCTGCTACTAAATTCAGATAAAACGGAGGTATTACTTATTGGTCCAAAAAACTACCCACAAACTCACTTACAAAACAACTTTAATATAGAAGGATGTCCTGTTACTTTATCCACTACAGTAAAAGACCTGGGTGTTATACTAGACCGCAACTTGTAACATATGAAAATCATATTTCATATGTTACAAGAACAGCCTTCTTCCACCTTAGAAACATTACAAAGCTACGTAACATGCTATCTGTTTCTGATGCAGAAAAGTTAGTTCATGCATTCATGACCTCGAGACTAGATTATTGTAATGCTTTATTAGCTGGTTGTCCTGCATCCTCAACAAACAAGCTACAGTTAGTGCAAAATGCAGCTGCTAGAGTTCTTACTAGATCAAGAAAATATGATCATATAACACCAATTTTATCATCTCTACACTGGTTACCTATCAAATTCTGTATCAATTACAAAGTACTATTACTGACCTATAAAGCCCTAAATGGTTTAGCTCCTGTGTATTTAATGGACCTTCTATCGCCCTACAATCCATCGCGTTCTTTAAGATCACTAAATTCGAGGCTTCTGGTCATTCCTAGGATATCTAAGTCCACTAAAGGAGGAAGGGCGTTCTCACATTTAGCTCCAAAACTCTGGAATAGCCTTCCTGATATTGTTCGAGGCTCTGACTCGCTGTCCCAGTTTAAAACTAGATTAAAGACGCATCTCTTTAGCCAAGGATTTACATGATGCTTACCTTTTATACCACTGCTGAATCAGATCAAATGCATTTAATATTATAAAACTTGAAGAGTCTGTAGGTTATTTTTATAGGTTGCATAGTATTTACAGTCATTAAGTTCCTGTGTATATTGCGTGAATGACGGGTGGTTGGGTAGATATTGTGTTTTGCGGTAGGTGGTATGCCATACGGAACCGTTGCCACTGAAACTGCATATTAACGCACCAGTGGGGCTCGACAGCCTTAGTCAAACGGGTCGGCGCGTATGGTTGGGCTGCGGAGAGATTGTGAGATTGTGGTTGGGTCTCAGCAGCAGGAGGGATGTAGAGGTCAGTAAGCAGGGCTGAGTTGAGTGGGGGACGGAGGGGGGTGACTCTGGGACGCAAGAATCACTGTCTTCATGTTTTTTATCATTTACGCCCGTGTTATGGAAATCATTATGAACAGCAGCTACGCTAATTATTTTCCCTTTTTGCTTTTCTGCTGTTATCTCGGGACGCGCGTCCCGAGAAAAACGGCGTTCGTCAGCTCCAGTTTGTATCCAGCCTTTCACGGAGACTTCAGATACCCCAATCACAAAGCCTGTGAAGAGACGACTCAACACCGGCGATATGGACCCTCTATGGTGGACGGCACTGATCCTCAACAACTCGTCTCAACACCGGCGTGATTACTTGGACTTCCAAAAGATGGAAATGGATAAATATTCTAAATGTTCCAATCCAATCTGCCTTGTAATGCTGCCCGAATCATAAATCATGCACTGTTCCTTCGTTGGCCAGACGAGAACTGGCCCTCCGACTGAGTCTGGTTTCTCCCAAGGTTTTTTTCTCCATTCTGTCGCCTGATGGAGTTTTGGTTCCTTGCCACTGTTGCCTTGGCTTTTGGCTTGCTTAGTTGGGGACATTTAATATTCAATAATATTATTGATCTGCCTTACTTAAGGTGGACGTTGACGCAATTTTCTTTTAGAAACAAACTCTGTTATATTATTTTCATGTTATCACTGTGAAGCTGCTTTGATACAATCTGTATTGTAAAAAGCGCTATATAAATAAAGGTGACTTGACTTGACTTGACTATAGGCTACTGTTCATAAATGTTTATCTAGCCTATTCAGTTCATAGATTCATATACTGTTCCATGTTATCTCTTTAATAATCCTCAATTGTTCAATCTTCAATACATTTAATTTATCGTCTTCCGGTTGACCTAATTTTCTTCATAATAACAGGCTATTCAACCAGCAAACACTCAATATGACACAAGGAAGAAATGTTAGAAAATGAATTGTAAACGGATTAGGGTTAGGGTTAGGTTCAAAGTCAATTTTTACTTAAATCATTCTATATTTGTACCGAATAACACATGATACTAAGAGAACACACATGTGAGTTGTTGATCACAAAAATAAAAAAAATCTATCTGTAACCTTATCTTAGAAAACAAGGTTTATCTGAAAAGGGTTTCAATTGTCCCGGCTCTCCCCTAGATAAAATGTGTGACTATTATAATAAAGTTTGAGACTCGTATTGCAAAAGCACTGATTTAAAACTGCTGAAACTATCACAGCACTCCCTGATCTCCCCTAACAAACCTCTTACGCATCTTCTGAAAGAGTAGCCTACAGCATTTCTGAATCCAAAAACAAGAAAAAAAAAGAAAAGAAAGAAGCAGAAACATAAATCAAAACTGCTTAATGTTACTGAATGAAATGTCGCCTCAGGACGAGCTAGGACTGTGAAGCTTTGGGGGTGTTGATGGACTCGATCATCTGTGTTTTGATCATCATTCTGAATACAATTCAGACGTAGTCTTCGACAAAAACACGTTTTTCTCAGCTTTTTTTTTCTCTCAAAATTTTGCTTTTTTTATGAAACTTTCATTCAAGTGTTGATAAAAAAGAATGCAGGAAGCTACAATACAATGTTTTTGTTGTTGTTTAAAGGCAAAGGGTCTGTTCTTTCTTTTGAGATATTGCATGTTCAAAATTCACACTACAAATTTATTCTGGGGGCCTGCAGAAGTTTTGAGAAAATTATCAAAAATGCTTTTGGTGGCTGGGAACTTCAACAAAAAAAAAAAAAACACTTGCGGGAAAGATTTAAACCATTATACAAAATAAATGAATGGATAAAAAAATATAATATTAATATTTCATATTTTTCTAAAGATCATGGAGACAATGAAGCGCTTGTACATTATGTTAGAATTAGAATTACCATTAGGAATATAATGAATTTCAAGATCAAGCATTTTATAGATTTTCGGGGGAAATATGTTCAATAGTTATGAAAATAATGTAATTTAAAAAAATTACCAAAAAGCATTCTCCATGGCCTTGAACTTTCAGAACCAACTTTTCTTCTACACTTGAAACATTTGCTCATGTTCAGCTGACAGGAATAAAACCGTTGACTGCCGTTATTCTAAAGCTTTTATGTGTGTTGCTGGTTAATCGTCTGAATGTTGCAGTCGTCTCTTGGATACGCTGTTAAACTGGGCTTCAGAGTAGAGTTCACAAGCAGTGTTAACTGGTGTGTGTGTGGAGGAGACGGGTGGGAGGACATCTGCTGCGTTCTGCTCCACCAGATGCAGAGCCTCTAAGCAATCGGATTTTTACAGCCGAACACAGAATGGCTTTTCTGTTGCAGAATATTTGGCTATGAGGCTGTGCGGTCCAACACGTGAGAGCTCATTCACATTATAGAGCTTCTGGGCTGAAGCGTAAAACACAACAACTGAAAGTGTGAGCTGGGTGAATCATCACTTTACATAAAAGAACTTACAAAGAGAGGCTCACTACATAAAAACACCTAAAATGTTTTCGTAATAAAAAAAATTAAAAACCCATTATATAAATATATAATGTTGGAGCTGGGAAAAATTTGTCCTATCCAACAACTAAACTGGATGAAAAACTTTCATCAGATCCATGTACTGAATGTGCTCATGTGGTTTTAAGGAGACGGATTAGTAACAACGTTAGAAATGCAACTGTTATGAAAGTCAGTCAATCAACCGACTCTCTCTTTTATCTTTTATTGTGTGTTTTTATATATCTCTTCCAGATAAACGTGCCCTGGTGACTGGTCAAAAATGACCAATTTTCTTTTATTATTTCAATGAAATGTATGTACAAAATTTTAGTTACAACAGTGTGGGAGTAAGAACCACATATAAATGCAGAGATTAAATTGCTTAAATTTTACTCAATAAATCCTGTGTTGAGTGACATAGTTTGGGGTCTCAAGATTGTAAACAACAAACACAGTTGCCAGAGGTTTGGAGTTAGCTTTCTAAACAAAGCACTATTAGCACCTGGAGACATATAACGTCAGGCAATTATTAGTAAACTGCGGTCGACAGAAGCATATTTCATTTTGTTTTCTCATTATGGCAGGGCTGGTGGGAGCAACTATGGAGGACAGTAACAGACTGGTGTCAAAATTTGCAAATGAGTCAAGACACCTACCCCGACTCTGTGTTTTTCTAATACCTCTCTTGGAGAAGAGAGGCACACATCTCGACTCCTAATTAGGCCAATGTCTTGAAGGAGTCTGTCATTTACTCTGCCTCATGTCATTCCAAACTGGTATGACTTTCTTTTTTTTCCTGTTGAAAACAAAAGCAGACATTTTGAGTAATGCACTGGTTGTTTTTCTTTTGTAGTTATAATTAATGAGGACCAAAGTATCACATTCGCATCATGCACGATGCGACGAAGAAGTAGCACAATGAACAGAATTTATTCATAATCCGTAACACTCAGGAGATATCCGGGGAAACGCAGGAGAAAGAGCAAACTACATTAGACTCAAAAGAGAACCGACAAAGGACTGAAATGAACAGGGAGTAGAGGGTTAACAAGGGAACTAAACGAACAGCAGATGAACGTAATTCGTAACAAAGGAAACTAACATGGGCACAATGAAGACTAAGGGTACGTTTACACGACAACGATATGCTTGAAACGGAGACGCTTTTCCTCTGAGTTTTCCTCGTACAGACGAGACCATTGTCAAAACGATCCCCATTCACACAGATCCGCGAAAACGACAAAAAATGCTGTATTCTGCTGCCAGGTCATTAGATGCCGATGAAACAATAGACTGAACGCGTAATACACATGTGCATGACGTCATCGTCTTCAGAGATTTGCGTTTTTGCTGTTTACATGGACACCGTTTTTATAAACTTGCACTTTGAAAACTGGTTTCAAAATGTGCATCTTCAGGCACCTAAAATGCCATTGTCTTCAAGGCTGGACTTACCATTGTGCTTGACTGGGCTGCAGCCCAGTAGGGCCCCCTCCGTTACCCATTTTCGTTCGTTTATATTGTTCGGCTATATGCCATATGTCCAGAAATTATTAGCCGCATTTCCACTGTCTGGCCAGTGCGAGCGAGGGCTATAATCAGCCCAAAGTAGTGACTTGACCGCTTGAAAACAGAATTCATTTGGTATAGTGCGCATGTGCCGAACGCTCCTTTCCGCGCTCACCGAGTAGTTGGTAAGGCAATAGTTTTTAAGACGGAGCGGAGCACGGAAAATTAAGTATACCCGGGCCTTAATATCCTCCGAATGAGAGCTTCAAGGCCATGATCAAATGGTGCAAACTGATATTTATCTTTATTTCACATAGAATAACACGCGTGTTGATCCGCATCTGCTCCATTGCGATAATAATTTCTATTAGTTTTTCACTAAATGAGTTTTGAGCGCTCTCTCCACTTCCATCACAATAGGAATAGGCATAAATGTAATCAAAATGAAAAAAAAAAAAAATGTAGGCCTAATGAGTTCCAGTTTTATGTATTTATAACATAAGCCTATGATATGGGAGTTATCACACAAGCAAGAGTGCTGTTGTTCCGAACATCTGCACGATCGCAAATGTGAGATTTATACAACAGTTCAATAAAGTAACGTAACTTTTATAAATAGGCTACATTCTGTTTTTGCTCTGTCAAAGAAAACAGAACAAACAACAGAAACCGCTGCGCCTTCGAGCAACACGTGTTTTGTTCCTCAAAATATCTGCATTTGTGACTGAATCAGAATGAATTCAGTAATGATTCAATTAGAGTAAATGATTCAATTAGGCTACCCATTCATAAATACAGTCGTTTGCTAGGTTAAACGAATTAGGATTTTTGAACGAATCGGTTGAATAAAGGATTTAACTCACTCATTAAGATGGTGACTTGCTGCCACATACTGGCGGTGTTAGTTTCATAGTTAAAAAGTAGACTTATTTAATTTATTTCAATCACTTAATATTCCTACATTCAAATTTTACATTTAAAACATTAATGTTTTAACATAATTTATTAAATTATAATCTGCTGTGTAAATCCATACATGCCATGTCTAAACAGCCTATGTGTAAATCCCAAAATGGATTTTATTGAAACCGACTTCCTTTTATTTGGTCATAATAGCCATACATCGTGTCTTTGTATTCTGATTTAATTTGTTGACTAAATTTAAGAATTTGACATAAGAGGACGCAGATAGCTATGACAATGAATTTAAAACTACTGTTTATCTCTTGGCTTTATTATTAGAGTATTGGCTTTATTATTAGAGCAATGCACATCCTGCATTGTATTGTATTATAAGGACTATTTAATATTAGCCTACCACTAAACTTTGACTGCATGTTGCATATTAATTGTTCTAGGAACCTCAAAGCATATTTGAATTTTTGTGTAATTTGTGCTACTCCATACTGATGTTTTTTAGTGTAAGTAGGACCCAAACATAAACTCAAGCCCAGGGGTCCCCAGCCCTCTAAGTCCTGTCCTGGGGTGCGTTTCCCAAAGCCAACTATGGTCGCAAGTTCCGTCGTTACCAATAGAGTTCAATGGAAATTGCGATCATAGTTGGCCAACGATGCTTTTGGGAAACGCACCCCTGGTTGTCGTGTAAACGAACGGCCAAAACACAAAAAACAGTTTTACGTTTTTAGTTGAAAACAGTGTTGTGTAAACAGCCCCTAAAAGGGTAAATATGAAACCAAGACACATGATAATTAATTAAAAACACAATTAATTTAGTATACTTTTGTGTGAGGAACAGACTAAAATCGAAAATCTTGATGTCCACGCTTGTTCTCCTTGCCAGGTTCATGGGAAGTAATATTAACAATGCCCTTTTAGTTTTCAGTTTTTCACACACCGTTCAGTTATTTACAGGAGTGACAGCCGCGTTCTGTGACCGAACTCACACATGTAAATATTCAGATCTCACAGCATAACTGCTCTTCACTGCACAAATGCATTTCTATCATGTGCTGTGGGTTTTCATGTGTGGTTTCCGCAACTTATAGCGACGGAGATTTGAACTGTGTGTCATATGACAGTTTTAGATCCAGTCACTGGTCACTCCACCAGGTGCTCCTGTCAGTTTTTTGTTCTGTGTGCGACTCAAATGCTCTGCTCTCCTCTCAGATATAAAAGCTGCTGTCGGTTAACGAAGATTTGACGATAAACATGCCCACTTTGAACTATCAGAATTGAGAAGACTTTTCAGTTTTATGGACGTCGACGTCCTTTGATATTACTTTGATCGCGGTCACTACTAACACCCGGACGTTCATATAGACAGTATTGGAGACGCTACTGTAAGTTGCTGTTGACACCTGATGTAAATGCGGTTGTCACTCCCAAAAACCTTGGTACAACAGTAACTTACGCCGCGTCGTAAGTTATGACACTATGGGAGCGCCTCTGCGTGATTGCATCTTGAAGCACATGTGAAATCAGTTTAATGGTGTGACAGAACGTCATAGGAGGGTAACGTCACAACCAGGGAGGTATGAAGCACTCCTGAACCAAACAATGGCTTTGAGCTCGATCCGAATGAAATTTCGATCCGATTGAAAGGGTTGGTTTATTCCTCAGATCTGTGTTATCCATGCTAGGTTGAGGATTCAAGTGTTTTCCCGGCCTCCAGTCTTTCATTGGATGGGTTCGAGAAGAAACGCTCTGCTTTTTCTGTGCCCTGTGTGAAGAGCTGGCATGACCTTTGATCGACAAAGAAGGACCTGCTGGAATGCCGTTGCTTGCTTTTTAGCCTCCCGAAACCTCTCGACGACTGAGTTAACGTCGTCACCGAAGAGGCCAGCAGGAGACAGTGGCGCATCCAAAAGGGAGGACTTGTCTCTATCTTTGATGTTTAAGAGATTCAGCTCTTCTCTCAGAAGGTAACATGGCTGCCAAAGTACGGTCAATAGCTCTAGTCCGGAGAGACAAGTCAGTCGCTCGATGCAAGCCCCTCCTCCTCATCGAGGTCTTTAAGCAGGTCGGGCTGGTATGCCTGCAAAATGCCCATAGTATGCAATAGGGAAGAAACGATTAGTCGACATTTTCGACAGTGTTGACAATAAAAAATTGTCGACAAATATTTTTGTTGTCGAATAGGCGTTTGATCTCATAATGACCTAATGTAAGAGCCTGCAATATCGCATTTTGACCACTGCGGCACTGTAGCGCTAGACTGTAATTCAGCCCTCCCCTACAAAGTCCAATAGAAGAAAACACATCACAACTGTGCAACGAGAGTTTGGTAAAACTTTGGTGAAACTAGTAGAGTTTGGAAAAATTTGACAAAACTTCAAAAAAAAAATGCAGAGTCTTATTGCTTACCTTTATTTTGTTCCATGTTCATATGACTTATGTGGCAAGGTGAGTAAGTTCCCTCCTACGTATTTAGAGTGAAAGCCTGTCCGCACCCAATTCCTGTCTATTTAAGACTGCAATTATGCTACCTGCGTATGCGTCATTGCTAGCTTCGCCCCTTGGTGCATGCGCATCCATTCAAAGTTGGACTAGTGTTCATTTTGTGGCTCTGCGGTGGTTTGTTTCCATTCATATGCGTAAGCTGTTGTGAACTGTCCTGTGAGCATTTGTACAACATATGCGTTTCTGGTACAGAAAAGCAGTGGTCCTATTGATGACTTTCTTTTTCAGAGGAATGATTGTACTCAGCAAGCCGCCGCTCTTCCAGAGTCAATTCTGAACGTGATTGTTAAAGACATTAGACCTCTTTCCACAGTGGATGGACAAGGCTTTCCTGAAATGGTTTCTACATTCAACCCTGGATATATCCTTCTGTCAAGAACTCAATTTACAAGTTTAATGGAAAAGAAATATGATAAAAACTTTTCAAGAGGTATGCATACACCTAATGCAAATACATGTTTTAGGAACAATCTAACCCTGTGAAGATGACTAAACAGCAATTTAACCACTAAGAGTTAAAATTGAGAATTTAAAATTTAATTTTCAACTAAAAAATAAAATAAAATTCTGATGCGTTTTAAAGGTTAAATAAACTTCTAAAAAGAAGCTTCTATCCTGAATTTGGACATTCAACGCTGATATTTAGACTAGCCTTGCTACAGAAGCATAACTTGGAGTCGCATGTTATTTGTATTAATAAAGACTTAAAAATTAAGACTCTCACACTAAAAACATTGCCGCCTGAAGAATGACATACTGGTGCCAACATTGCAACATGGCTGGAAGAGGTTGTTGCCAAATTCGACATTCCAGTAAACAACATTAAAGCAGTCGTCCATAACAATGGATCCAATGTTGTGGCTGCAATGAAATTGCTGGCAGACAAACATATTTGGGGCTCTGTCCGCTGTACTGGACACACACTTCAGCTTATTGCGAACAATTCCCTTCAAGAGACCAGCATCTGGAAAGCTTTGGGAGCTGCAAGGACCTTGGATGAACATTTTAAGAGAACCAGAGCATAAGCGGGTCCAATATGTCAGTACCCGGTGGAACAGCAGCTATTTTATGGTGGAGAGACTGGAGCAGCACTGAACCATTACTGCCACACTTTCTGATCTTGAAGTGACTCCAAGGGGCAAACATTACTTTGATTTGAAGCAGCGTAGCCAGAAAAGAGTCTCTGGGTGTGCATAAGAAAAACTAGATGTGGCACATTTATTGTCAGATTAATGTGAAATAAACCCTGATCACTAACTTTACCGAATAGATTGGGCTGATGTGTAAAACTATACTCAGTCTCACCACATAACCATAATAATATAAAAAATACACTCGGGGCTTTACATTAAGCCTTTTCATGTGCTTGTCCTTCGAGCAAGTAAATCGGTCAATGCACTTGTCCAAGTAAAAAATTGCTTGTCCAGAAAAAAATGCAATAATGAAGCAATATTCGCATCAGTGTTCAGTCAACTTTGACATATTTAAATCTGCTTACTTATATTTTAACCTTTATAAAGAGCATTTTTCCTTAATATTTTAAATATATGCTTCATCTTCCATTTTAAATTCTTAAATTTGATATTTGAAAATATATGAAATATTTTTTGAATATACAAATATGAAATATGGGAAAGAATGATACTTTTAAATACAAAACTAAACCACCAATAGGTGGCGGCAGTCATTGAGTCATTGAGCCATTAATTCAAACAATTAGTTCAAACGGCTGAATCGTTCAGATATGAGGCAGTTGTTTAATAGGTCATTGAATCTTTAACTCAATCGATTCATTCAAAGCGCTGAATCATTCAGTAATGCGATAATGTGTTCCGGTGAGATGCGCTGATCTGTTGTGATCTTTGTTTGGAACCAATTTCGCGGCTCAAATACAACAAAAACAGTCAATATTGTGTCTAAAATGTAAGTGACTTAATATTAATTACTTGTTAAGAAAATTTTCATATGAAATCAGTGACGCATTTTCAATGGTGATATAGGGAATGCGGAGGTACGTCACGCCGTGTTGCATTATGGGACGTGGGCGCCATCTTTACAGGCACGATCTCTGTTTACCTTCGGTATAATAGTGGGTGTTTGGCTAAAACGAGGTAAAATTGAAGAAGAACGGAAGAAATGGAGATGTTTAAAGAAAAAGACAAGGGACCCTACCGGGATAAACTAAATGCCACTGCCAAAAAACGTTATTTGGACAAACTATCCGCGATAAACAACGTTGATACATCTGATTTAGTTTTGGTGTTCAAAGCCTATGCTAAGTTGATTACTATTGTACATAAAGTTCAAACTATTTTACCTGAAAAGCAGTTCTCATAGTTTGTTAGCTTGCTATTTTCAGCATATGTTAAGTTTTAATAGGTTGTGCAAGAAATTTACATTACTTTATAATGCCACAAGATGTGGTAACTTGTTAAATACAACTGTGCCTTATTGTCATCATTCAATGTTGGCACGTGTAAAAATGAGGGTATTTGGTCATTTATTTTAAAATAGTTTGATGTATCTTTGCTCATTTATGTGTACTTAAAGGGTCTTTGTTGGATGCAATCAGTACAGAAACAGAGATGTCACTTAATGTATTTATTAAGCAGTTATATAAAAACATGATTCACAAACATTTTAAAAAAGCCATGTAAAAAGATCTACAGAATATCAAAGCAAATTGTTAATTGAAAACAAAATAAATATAATTTGATTCATGCAATGTGTCCTGGCTTTATCATCTGCTAACATGAACCACAAATTCAACATCATTCATCAACTATCCTCCTAACTGTTAGTCATCGAGGAATATACAATACACAACCTCTTGCTTTGTACAACTTTTAACAAACGTAGTATGCAGTGGAGGACAATAAGTCAAGTTTTTCCTCATGATTGCGGCACCCCACGCGATCCGGCGTCTTCTCGTCAGCTCCTCGACCTGCTTCCCTTGTTGTTTTTTCCAAGAAAGAAAGGTGAAAAAACGTATTCCGTTGTTCAGTTTCCTCCCTGAACGATCGTGTGACCTGCTATGGCAGTTGAACTGAACAACCATATCGACGTTTATTAAAATCTCGACAGAAAATCCAAACACAGCCTCCAACACATGCATTTAAATACAACGGTATTGGGCGCAATCCTGTAAATATGGCGGCGGACCCATAATGCAACACGGCGTGACGTCATCTCCACATTCCCTATTATTCAGGACTCGTGGTCGTGTGATATTGCTTAACTGTATTATTTTATCATATTATATAAGAACTCCACATAAATTTTTACCGTTGTATGTTCATTAAGTTTCTTTGTGTGTTTTGAGCTCAATTGTTTCCATTTCTCCTCATGAGGCTGTGCGAGCCTCAACAGCACAACCTTGTTACCGTCAGAGAGTCAGCGGCTGTTTGCGGATTGGTTGGCAGTCCGAATGTCGGTAGATTTTTTTAACGATAATAATTAAAACATTAAATAACATTTTAAAATAACAAATTGTAAGTAAACAACAATAGGCCAAGTTTAGAAAAAAAAATGTTTCATCAAGACTTAAATAATAATTCTGCATCTATTTTTAGGTGTGCCAGCTGCCACTGTGGGTGGCACCGGCACACCCTGACACACCCGTGGCTACGCCCATGAAGCCTGATCAGTGTTCACTGCTTGAAGAGCTGTCCCAGGCCCTGCAGCCTTTTCAATGTGCCACTGAGTTTCATAACTTTGTCATGCCTTCCTCAACTTCAGCTTCAAAACACACACATGGAAAAGCTTTTTCTTTTGTTAAAAGAGAGGTAGGGGAAAGTCAACACCTTCTTCAACGATAAAGACAACACCGTTCTCCTGCCAGCAGCCCTAGACCCAAGATTTAGAAAGCTTAAGTTTATGTCTGTCTAACACAGACAGTCTCAGTGAAGAGGAGGAGTTGCATAAGGACCAAAAGATTGGTGAGAGGAAAATGAGGGATGTTTCCCTGACATATCAAAGCTTGCTAGATCTTTTCTTTGCATTCCCACCACATCCACTCCAGCAGAACGGATCTTCTCTGCTGCCGGAAGCATTTGTTCACAAAAAAGAGCAAGCCTGTCATGCGAGCATGTTGATATGCTAACATTTCTTCACTTTATTTCAGTGCTTATTTGCAAATCCCCAAAAGAAAAAGAAATGTCCAGAAATGACACTGTTACTTGCCGTTTTTCATGAAATAGAACCCTTGCAAATGATATTAATGCTGCTAGCTTATTTAACAGAGATTCGTTTACATTAAAACATAATTTTGTTTTGTCTGTAATGCAACTGATTTATTTATTATTTATTTGCTTCTATTTAAATGAAACAAGATAATGAAATGCAATGCTTAGAGAACATTTGTGTGTGATTTATTTATTTATTTATTTATTTATTCCATTTATTTTGGACAGAATCCGAAAACCTGAAGAGATTCACTTGGTGTGTGTTTCCCAAAAAGCATTGTTAGCCAACTATGGTCGTAAGTACCGTCATTATCATCATAGTTCAACGAGTCTGTGTTTCCCGAAAACATGGTTCTAACGAACTTTTCGCAAACAGCATCGCAAAGTTGTGTGGCTGGAACGACAGCACTTGACCTGTGGTTAGAATCAGTATCTTGTTTGCATGACATGAGGACTTAATAAATCCTTTTCTTGAGCCAATAAGCAAGCAACTTTCAGTGCAAGATTCAGTACAATCTGTATCTTTTATTTAGAATACATACAAATGTAATTTACGTCTTTAAGGTTGTCAAGAGATTTAAAGCATCGTTTTTTGAAAAGTGCGCATGTGCGAACGTGCTTTACTATGTAAGAACGAGCCTATGATTGAATCTGGAAATAAAGCAAATTAACTGAGAATTTTTTTTAAAAAGTCCTCAGATGCCATGTCTGTAATTTATATCAAAACATCTATTCCATCGCAAACAGATTAATTAAAAGTAGTACTCCACCACCTACATGACATCATAACCAACGCGGTTGAATGACCAAGTTTCGGGAAACGAGCTAGTTGATTTCTTCAACGATGCATTGGTAGTTACTATGGTAGTTAAGCTGCGAGTTACGTCGTTGAACGGGAAACACACCCCTGTTCAGTTGGCTCAAAGTTAATTTAAAAAAAGTCATTTTCTTGTTTTATTTATTAGTTAATAAGTAAAACTCAAAGGTTTTAACTAATTGCAAAAGCTGAATAATCGTTCAAAGCCCACTGATTAGTCATCGAAATAATATACGATTAGTTGTTTCATCATTTTAATAATCTTTAGATTAACCGATTATCAAAATAATCATTTGTTGCATCCCTAGTATGTAAGCATACCGTGAATGTCATCTGAATGAGAGTTTTATCATGGAACCACCAAGTAAATATATCAGAACAATTAGTCAAAAAGATCAAAAGACATGAAAAAGGCCAAGTATACTTTCTTAAACATTTTCAAAATATTATACGGATATCATTTGTCTCGTTGCATGTGGTTTGATAGTGGAGGCTTCCATTTCTTCAGGCATCAAGGTCCAAGAGTTTCTCTGTCTTTGAACTTTGACCTGTGTGTTTTTTGTATCAGAGTATAAAAGAAGGCCTTGGTGTCTGCAGGCTTTTGTGAATTTCTTGCCATGTGATAGAGCAGAATGATTGCTTCTGCTTGACCCTGGCCTCTTATATATAAGGTGAGCATCTTATGATAATGTGTTATCCGGTGTAACAGGATCTTAAACACACAGACGCACGCACGCACGCGCACACACACACACACACACACACAAATTTAATTGCACTATTTATTAACTAGATGCATTACTGTATTGCAGTAACGGATTAAGAGTGCAATGAAAGTTAATGAATATACAATTTTAGTGATTCATTTTCTGCAGATATAGACATATATAAGATACCTGAATCAGACACTTTAAAATCTAAAACAAATGTTTGGAGACAGCTGCAAAGTTCATGGTCATAAATAATTCTACTTATCAAAATAGTGAAAAACATAATGTTGGTCTGGTATGAATTGTGTCATGATACATATTCAAGAGGAATGTATGGTTCATAAATATTATATCATGTGACGTGCACATAGGCTTAACTCATATCTTACTGAAATCAGATCAGTTTTAATTAGGTTACGTGATCGGAGGGACCATGAAGGTTACCTAGCAACATAAGCTTGACCTAACTAATATTCATTATTATTATTACCCAAGCTCTCACTATATAGTGACATCACAACTAGCCAGTCTGCACTTCCCCCTTCAAAAACTGTTTTACTGGCATTACCTTCAAGTGTCTTGTTTCTGGTAAGACATAAGAAAAGAGCGGAAGAATAATCAGTAAAAGAATGATTATCTTTAGACCAAAAACAAATCACTGCTTTCAAAGCGTGAGTCATCTTTATAAATGTCTTCTTCTAAAACATGTGCGGCACCTATTTGATTAGCCATGTCCCATCTTCAATTGATTTCATTCATCCTAAGAGCTCAACTGTGAGCTGCAGAGATTGACTGATTCTGACTACGTAGAATAGAGATGTTTAAAAGGGAGAGAACAAAAAGAGAAGAGAGAAAAGAAGGACACGGAAGAACGTCATATCAATGTACACTAAAAGTATGTATCCCTACTAAAGAATCATATTCTCATAGTGTTCTATTGAGGTCTGAAATCCAAACACAAACTATGAATTCATCAAATAATCCACAGAGATGCTGCAGGCAGAACTATGTAGTCATATGAATAATAACATATGAGTATCAAATAATAGGCTGCATAAAATAATGCCTGATAACAAAATCTAGAAAGATGTTGAAGAGGACCTAATAGGCCCTTTTACAAAGTCTTGTTTTTGTGGTCTACAATAATAGACTTTTATGCTTGGATGTCCATAAAACAACAACTTTATTTTCCTTTTTTTTTTACATAGTTGCAGCACCTCTCTTCCCAGTCCGTCAGTAATTCTCTGGGGTGCGTTTCCCGAAAGCATCGTTAGTCAACTATGGTCGTAAGTTCCGTTGGTAAAGACGGAACTTGCTAGCACATTTGGCTTTGGGAAACGCACCCCTGTTTAGTTCCTGTTTTAATGAAGCGCCTCCTTTTGAAAAGCACAATGTGCTCTAATTGGTCGGCTGGACCAGTGTGTTGTGATTGGTCAACCGCTTTGAGTGTGTTTGAAAATTTTTTGCATAACCGCGAGTTTCAACACTACTAACTAAGGGTATGTTTAAAAGGCAACGATATGCTTAAAATGGAGAAGTTCTTCCTTTGAGTTTTCCACGTACAGACGACGCCATTGTCAAAACAATCCCCATTCACAGGGATCCGCGAAAACGTCTACAAACGCTGTATTCTGCTGCCAGGCCATTAGATGGCGATGAATACACATGTGCACATAATTTGTGCACGTAATTTGCGGGTCGGACGGGCGGGACATATCCCCACCACTTTTTGTCATACAGGGTCGTTATTGTCCCCACCACTTTTGAAACATCTCGCAAGGGATGTACCAATACAAATAAATAAAACATCTCCAGTTAACTCTAGTAGTGTCAGGATACAGGCACAGAGGCGGAGGTAAGTGAATTCAAACGTGAGTTTATTTACAACGATTCAAGTGACAAGGTGAATAGGCAAGGTTCAGGTGAAGGTGCGGTGACGATCACTACGTGCAGAGCGGATTCCAGGTGAGCAGATCCTCCTTTAGTTAGCTTGGCGTGAGCAGACACTGTTCATTGATACGTCTCCTTTTCTATTTCAGTAGAGCATTCATTTCGTTCATTTTGTTAAATAAGAGGCGATCTGAAATGTGTTGTTTTTGAAATCAAGTGACCAAAGTGCTTGTTGCCGCTGCTATCAGTGGCACGGATACAGTGTTCTGTTGTGACTCGCGCACAGTCTTCACACGGACGCGCGCCTCAATCCGTTGCGGAGAGACTCTCTATTCGTTACGGTGAAATCACAAGTCATAATGCACAAAAAACGTGCCGCTGCTTGATATAAAACCACTAATAAACAATCGGTTTTGATAAAAAAAAAAAAAAACTATACTACTAAGTGCGGATTAGAACCCAGAACCTCTGACACACTTGGCAAAAAGTTCTGCCACTTGGCCATTAAAGTACATGGAGATAACAGTCGGATCTATGTATTTATTCACGTGAAAATTCTTGCCACTAACAACATACACTCACCTAAAGGATTGTTAGGAACACCTGTTCAATTTCTCATTAATGCAATTATCTAATCAACCAATCACATGGCAGTTGCTTCAATGCATTTAGGGGTGTGGTCCTGGTCAAGACAATCTCCTGAACTCCAAACTGAATGTCAGAATGGGAAAGAAAGGTGATTTAAGCAATTTTGAGCGTGGCATGGTTGTTGGTGCCATACGGGCCGGTCCGAGTATTTCACAATCTGCTCAGTTACTGGGATTTTCACGCACAACCATTTCTAGGGTTTACAAAGAATGGTGTGAAAAGGTAAAAACATCCAGAATGCGGCAGTCCTGTGTCGCCGAAAATGCCTTGTTGATGCTAGAGGTCAGAGGAGAATGGGCTGACAGAAGCTGATAGAAGAGCAACTTTGACACGCACAAACACGCACAATCTTGAGGCGGATGGGCTACAACAGCAGAAGACCCCACCGGGTACCACTCATCTCCACTACAAATAGGAAAAAGAGGCTACAATTTGCAAGAGCTCACCAAAATTGGACAGTTGAAGACTGGAAAAATGTTGCCTGGTCTGATGAGTTTCGATTTCTGTTGAGACATTCAGATGGTAGAGTCAGAATTTGGCATAAACAGAATGAGAACATGGATCCATCATTCCTTGTTACCACTGTGCAGGCTGGTGGTGGTGGTGTAATGGTGTGGGGGATGTTTTCTTGGCACATTTTAGGCCCCTTAGTGCCAATTGGGCATCGTTTAAATGCCACGGCCTACCTGAGCATTGTTTCTGACCATGTCCATCCCTTTATGGCCACCATGTACCCATCCTCTGATGGCTACTTCCAGCAGGATAATGCACCATGTCACAAAGCTCGAATCATTTCAAATTGGTTTCTTGAACATGACAATGAGTTCACTGTACTAAAATGGCCCCCACAGTCACCAGATCTCAACCCAATAGAGCATCTTTGGGATGTGGTGGAACGGGAGCTTCGTGCCCTGGATGTGCATCGCACAAATCTCCATCAACTGCAAGATGCTATCCTATCAATATGGGTCAACATTTCTAAAGATTGCTTTCAGCACCTTGTTGAATCAATGCCACGTAGAATTAAGGCAGTTCTGAAGGCGAAAGGGGGTCAAACACAGTATTAGTATGGTGTTCCTAATAAATCTTTAGGTGAGTGTATATTAGATCTCATTAAACGACAAATTAAACACAATGTACTATTGTACCAGCTGAATTTATTGTACTGAATTTAAGTACTATTTTAATGGTTGGGAATTAAGTACTCATTCAAAACAAGTAACAACTCGGAGAGGATGCAATTTCAGACGCAGCCTACAGTGCATCCCATACCTGCTTAAGCAGATGAGTCACCTCATTTAGTCTTTAGGACATGTTCACAAACTAATCAAAATAACTTTATATTATTGTAGAGATTAGGACATTGTTTATACCAATAAATTACAAGGCAAGACATGGATACTGTAGTGTGAATATAGTAGTGTGAACATGGTTAGACACAATGCATTTTAGCACAGCCTTGAGTGCCTTATTACTTTTTAAAATGGTTACTTAATATTGTGTATAAGTAATTTTCATTATTTTGAGAAATAACAAAGAAATATCTGTTTTTTGCCTATTCATCGGAAGTCAATGGGGTCTAAACTGTTTTGTTTCGCAATGTTCTTTGAAATATCATATTTTTTTCTAAAATTATAATATAAAATATGAACGATAACTATATTAGTATAAATGATACTAAAATAACACTGGAAACAACCCTTAATTATAGGTATGAAAATTACTTTTTAAATGTAAACCCATATTTATCAACCTAAAATTCAGAAATCAACCCTAAAAGACAAAAAGGGATGAAATACACATGGCTTTTGTCACAGAAGTGATGTGAGGATGTCAGAATTGTAAAAGGATTATTGCCTTTAATGTTTGATTTTGATGTGTTATGACATATTCTCCTTGTAGTACAGAATGCATCATTCAGTCTGCGGTGAAATGACTGAAGCGCAGGTGTGCAGAGCAGGTGTTTCTGCTTGCAACCCCCATCCATAAACCCAAAACACAGTTTGACTAAATTAACCAATACACTGGTTTTGCATGCGCAGCCTCACTCCGCATGCACTTGTGTTTTTACGTTTGATCTCTGTCCTCCTCTCTCTCTCTCTCTCTCTCTCTCTCTGTGTGTGTGTGTGTGTGTGTGTATACGGATTGTATTTGAGTGTGTTTCCTGGGACTCAAACTCTCTGGAGGGAATGCTGCAACTAGAGCAGAAATACAAGACGAAATGAGATCATCGGACTGTGTGCTGATTGGCTGTCGAGATGACGGCCAGTTCCAAAGCCAGTTCTTGCCTGATTCTCAATCTACAAACAATCCACCACAAGGGAGTACAGAGGGGTACAACAGAATGCCAAAGTGAGAAAGACATAGAATTTGGATTGATGTTTTATGTCTGGATATAGTCACAGGGCTACAGAAGCATGAAGCTGGAGGAATAACTTCACCTGTGCTGAACAGTTCTGTTAAAAAATATATTTTCCTGAGTAGAAGGCCTGATCTCTTCTCCCGGTGCCAGTCGATTGATCCGTGAGCCAAGCTCTCAGGACACTCCATGGGCTTCTGTGGTCAGATCTGCTCTTCACAGGCATTGCTTGCCAATGTCTGCCTTGCACCCTGGACTAACAAACCACAATTGATTATGTTATTGTCAAATACACTTTTTTTAATGTTTTTTCTTTTAACTTTATTTTCCGTTTTATTTAATGTACTTTTTATTCAGCCACAAATATTTGAAACGTGTTCCAAGTACAATACAAAGAAAACAAAAAGAAAGTAAAAATCCTCCATTTATGGAACCTTATTTCCGCCGTGGAATAAAAGTATAAAAAAAGTATAAAAAAATAATTATCTTGCTGTTGCAAGTTTACATCTCACAATTCTGACTTTTTTTCTCAGAATTCTGAGTTTACATCTCTGAAACTGCCCGTCTCCCTTCTGCAACCCTGCCGCCTTCATGTGCTTCAGGGTGCAGCGGTCTCCGGCGAGCACATATCTCCAGGACCACCTGGAAACGTAGTGGCCTCGGGATGCTGCCCCCTCCGAGTAGGGCTCCAAAGAAGTCAGGCCGGTCGTACCCTGCCGGCTCGCCGTTACAGGGCGCCAGGCTAACAACAAAAACCAGAAGCCAGTCTCGAGAGGCTGGTACCACTAGTATAATTTTTGGAAGCGTGGAAGCTACTGCCAAATGTTTCTCGTTGGGTCCTGCAGACCATAGAAAAAGGGTAATAAATACAGTTTGGCTCTTGGCCGCCCAGGTTTATCCTAACAGAGAAACCGGGTTCTACAGCTGGTATTTCATAGTTCCAAAGAAGGATGGGGGGTTGCGTCCCATTTTGGATCTTCGAGTGCTGAACGAGTCCCTTATGCAACTAAAGTTCAAAATGTTAACACTGAGACAAATCGTGCCACAGATTAGATCTGAGGACTGGTTTGTCACGATAGATCTCAAGGACGCATACTTCTACATTTCCATCCTTCCATATCACAGGAAGTTCCTGAGGTTCGCTTTCGGGGGCAAAGTTAGCCAATATTGAGTTCTTCCGTTCGACCTAGTATTATCACCCCACACTTTCACGAAATTTGTCTGCAGGGTATTTGCATCATGAACTACATCGACGATTGGTTGATTGTGGCTCAGTCACATCATTTGGCGGTTCGGCATCGAGATGTCATTCTCGCCCACATGAAAGAGTTGGGGTTACAGCTAAACGTCAAGAAGAGTGTGCTTTCTCCTCTACAGAGGACCACGTTTCTAGGCGTGGTTTGGGACTCAATGTCGATAGAGGCACACCTTTCACCGTCATGCATAGAGTCCATCCTTTTGGCTGTGAAAAGAATTAAGCTAGGCTAGTCACTCACCGTCAAACAGTTTCAGAGACTGTTGGGTCTGATGGCAGCATCCAATGTGATACCATTTGGACTGTTGTACATGAGACCCCTGCAGTGGTGGCTCAGGACCAAAGGATTTTCCCCGAGGGGCAACCACTTTCGCATGATCAGAGTTACGGGGGCGGTGCTTACATGCCCTAGTTATGTGGAAGAAACCTTGGTTCTTGTCCCAGAGTCCCGTGCTGGGAGCTTCTTGTCGTCGCAAGATGCTAATGACAGATGCCTCTTTCACGGGTTGGGGAGTGATCCTAGAGGGGCGCTCAATTCAGGGTCTGTGGAGGGACCACCATCTCTCACGGCATATCAACCGTCCGGAGATGTTAGCGGTATTTCTTGCTCTAAAGAATTTCCTCGCAGATATCAGGGGCCATCATGTGTTTGTCCACACAGACAACACATCGGTGGTCGCCTATATAAATCACTAGGGGGGTTTGCTCTCGCGTCCACTCTGCAAACTGGTGTGCCAAATCCTCCTGTGGTCACAGGAAAAGCTACTGTCACTCAGAGCAGCTTATATCCTTGGGGCCCAGAATATAGGAGCAGACATCCTGTTGAGACAGGGGCTGAGGCCCGGGGAATGGAGGCTCCACCCCGAGGTAGTGGAGCAGATATGGAGGGTGTTCGGCCAGGCACAAGTGGATCTGTTTGCATCTCGAGAGACGTCTCACTGCCCACTTTGGTTCTCCCTCACACATCCAGCTCCTTTCGGACTAGATGCTATGGTACAAACATGGCCGAGGCTACATTTGTATGCTTTTCCCCCGATCACTCTGCTCCCGGGAGTTCTGGAGAGAGTTCTCAGGGATCAGGTTTGCCTACTTCATATAGCCCCGCGGTGGCCGGGCAGAGTATGGTTCCCCGATTTAGTGTCTCTCCTGGATGGGTATCCACTGGAGCTACCCGTCAGGAGGGACCTTCTTTCCCAACAGGGGACTCGATATTTCACCCCTGACCAGAACTGTGGAACCTGTGGGCTTGGCCTCTGAGGGGGCCCAGCTTATAGGGACGGGTCTCTCAACTGAGGTTGTGGAGACCATTCTACATTCCAGAGCTCCCTCCATGAGGAAATTTATGCATTGCTCTGGAGACTTTTCACTTCATGGTGTAGCAACCGTCAGTTGGACCCAGTTATCTGCCCGGTTGGTACAGTGCTGGAGTTCCTGCAGGAGCGGTTCACTGCAGGTCTATCCCCCTCTACTTTAAGGGTTCATGTGGCGGCCACAGGTGCTTACCACATTCTTTGGGTGGAATGTCTTTGGGAAAAGACCCGTTGGTATCACATTTCCTCCGTGGTACACTGAGGCTGAGGCCTGCAGCTCGTACCAGGGTGCCGACATGGGATCTGGCCATTGTCCTGGCTCTCTTCAAGCCACTGTAGGAGGTTCTGGCAAAGTTCCTGACTTTGAAAGCTTTATTCCTCCTCACAACCTATTCTCTTAAAAGGATAGGATATTTGTAAGCACTGTCAGTTGCTCCCTCATGCTTGGAATTTGCACCAGGCATGGTTAGAGCGTTCCTTCATCCTAAACCAGACTATGTTCCAAAGGTCCCCACTAACGTGGCAAGATTGATTATGCTGCAGGCCCAGTTCGGGCGCTAGATGCTTATGTCCACAGAGCTGCCCTGTGGCATAAATCTGAACAGCTGTTTGTATGTTTCGGGAACCCCTAACAAAGGGTCCCCAGCATCTAAGCAAAGTATGAGCAAGTGGGTGGTCGAGGCTATCTCATTTGCTTATGGGTCGGCCGGACAGTCTTCACCTATGACTGTTCGTTCCCACTCTACTAGGAGTATGGCGGCTTCTAAGGCCCTTATATCAGGAGTTGCTCTCCAAGATGTATGAGATGCGGCAGGGTGGTCCTCACCGCACACATTCATCAGGTTTTACTGTTTGGGCTTGGACTCTACACCAGGGTCTCAGGTGCTCTCGTACTAGTGCTGCTCGCACGATTTCACACTGGACAGACACTCGTCGCTATGGTGGCATTGGTATAGACATTCCCATAGCGTCAATCTCGATGCAACGCAAGTTCCCTTGAAAGGGAACGCCTTGGTTACTACTGTAACCTTGGTTCCCTGAAGAGGGAACGAGCGTTGCATCACCTTGCCATATCTCCTACATACCTGTCAGCAACTACTTCTGACTTTTACGAAGCTGGCGCTCTCTGTTTTCGAGCAGGCTTTATAGTTTCCTGGTTCGTCACAAGCCTCTGACGTTCTGCCACACCATTGGGCAGATTTTACATGTGCGTTACATGTGTTACAAGACGTCATCACGCAAAGCTTTAGCTTTGCGGCAATCTCGACACAACGCCAGTGGCGCCACCAGGGGGTGGCCAGGGGTGGCCGTGGCCACCCCTGGCCGACTCCTGGCCACCCCACTGGCCACCCCAATGGCCAGTATAAATTTTAGTAGCGTCAGTTATGCATTTCATAAATAAGTCAAAAATATTCTTTAGTAAAAGAAGACGGGAAATTATGTGTCGTGACGTGCTTTTTAAGTGCCAAATGGTTACAGCAGCTTTTTGATGTGTCTTTGCCACGTTTTGACAAGCAGGGATGCAAACAGCGCGCTTTTCGGCGCCTCCCGCTTTTTTCACGCCAGTTTGGGTGACAAAGTCATCTGAAGTCATAGCTTAATGTGAGGGACAGAAGTCTATTTACATCATTAAAGTATACGGAAACTCGTTTTCCCTCCTCTGCGGCTGTCAATCATTCTCCATTCATATTCAAACAGCGCGCGCGCCTCTTGGATGCACGGTAAAACTCTCTCCAATATGATATATTCACATTATAATGCATGATCTGTAGATAAAGGGCTGTAGATTTGCATAAAGTACTTTATTTTGTTGGAGTTTGTTGCTGTTTTTAAACGACTCACTACCGTGTGCTTGCTAGATCACACACATCACAAGGACTATGAATCGGCATCAAATGCACAATAACTGGAATTTAAAACTGTGAAACAAAGGAACAAATTGCACTAGGATTTGTGCGCTCGACAGTTCTTCGCTTTGTGACGTGAACTTTTAAAAGCGCACTTAAGCAGCGCAGCGCTGCACACTGTGACTCCATGTTGCTTTGAGTACATCAATCTGCACCCGCGAATCCCGCGATGCGCATACACGCTGTGTGCGTGCTGTTTTTCATGTTATCATGGGTTTGCGCACTGAAATATTAATGAAGCCAATATATTTTGTTATACCTAGCCTGCTCAATACATTTAAAATAAGCATAATTTAATTGTATATTATTTCTTTGTAGTGTAGGCTAGGCTATATATGCACTTCTGAATTCTTGACATTAATATATAAATATAAAATTGTGAAATGTATGATTGCCTGATTGAATTTTATAAGAGAACTAATAGTAATTTGTTTTTATTAACATATTTAGATTTTATAAAATTACCGTGCAGATTTTTTCAAGAATTACTTTTTGCTGCTGATTTATACACTCATTAAGTTTATTAAAAATTCATAATACATTTATGTAATATTTAAAGGTGTTAACTGTAATCTTACATTGCAAAATAATAACTTAAAAAGGATTAAATTCATAACAATTATGTAAGTATCTGGAAATTTGCCGCGGGCGAGGGCCCTTATATATATCATATCGATAATAATATATATCATTATATATAATATAATATATATTAGTAGAGGCCTACTAATATCATTAGTAACATTAAATATAACACAATAAACCAAAGCATATCAGTAGGAATTTCCTTAAGTCTTTCTGATAGTTTTCTACAGGCCGGTATACTACAACAGTAGAATAAAATTCTGAAATTATGGTTTATAGTTTTGGTGTGCCACCCCAAGATTTTAAGTGGCCCCATCTGGCCACCCCTATGAAAAAATTCTGGAGGCGCCACTGCACAACGCTCGTTCCCTCTTCAGGGCAGTTGTAACCGAGGTGTTTAGATCTCGCAATTCTAACTTTTTTCTCAGAATTCTGAGTTTACATCTTGCAATTCTGACTTTTTTTTTCTCAGACTTCTGAGTTTAAATCTCACAAATCAAACTTTATTTTGAAGAATTCTGAGTTTACATCTTCCAATTCTGACTTTTTTTCTCAGAATTCTGAGTTTAAATCTCGCAAATCAGACTTTATATCTCAGAATTCTGAGTTTACATCTCACAATTCTTACTTTTTTCCCTCGATTGACCTGACTGCATGCACATGCAAAATTCAGAGAAAAAAAAGTTGAAAATTGCGAGATTTAAATCCAGAACCCAGAATTGTGAGATGTAAACACCTGAGCAAATATAAACTCAGTTCTGAGCTGAGACAAAAATTCACAATTACCTTTTATATTTTAATTCTGTGGCAGAAATTAACTTCTTCAGTAACACATTAAGTCCAATGACGATGAATAAGATACAAAAGATCGAATGGTATTATATTTATTAAATAAAGTAGGTAATCCACAAAGATATGAAACAGCGTGTTAGACACAAACAATACTGGACAATGAATAAAAGGAAATGAGGAACTTAAATACAGATGGTATTGAACTCAGATATAGACAGGTGACAATCAATCAAATGATGAGTAACCATAGTAACTAATGACAAACTGGAACATAGGAACACAGGAAACAAAGACAAGTGAATTAAAAGTCCTTGGAAATGAAACTAAGACAAACTAAACTGAACTTAAGTGTGACTCACATATCCATTTCTCAATTAATAAATTTTTATAGTAATTGCTTATTATTTCTAATTATATTTTAATTATACATTATTTCATGTATCTTTATTATCTTGTGGTAACATTGCAATGTAGTTGGACATAAATTCAAATTTGGCCTATTTTCCTATTAGTTGTACACGTCCCTTCCCCCCACCCCCATTTGAGCCCTTTAGGATTTCTTCCAGAAAATCTGATGAGCAATTTTTTGACAAGGGAATTCAAGTCAAGGTTTAGTTTGGTTTGTTAACATGGTTAATTTTCTCAACGAAAGATTCAATATCGTGTCACATCGGATTCCCGACAAGCAAACTCGAGAAACCATTAAAGTGAGAAATGTTTCCCAAGGTGACCTTGAAAGTTCATGTTGTCTCAGGTTTCTGACACATTGATCAGTCATCAGACACCAATAGGGACAGATCAATAAGTGTCAGAACAAAGCAGCAGACGTCGCTGACCTCCCCCCTGAGCCTTTGCATGAAGAACACGTCACCATTAATCCTGCTGACCTGGAGCCGTCTTACTGGAACATCCAAGTATTACACAGTATATAGACAAATGCACTCGTTTAGCTATACTGAAACAGCTTTGCTTTTGATCAGAGGCTCAGCTTCAGAAGCCAAGAGAGCCGCAACTGAAGCAAAGAGCTGCAATACATTTATATATTATATAGTGAACTCTGAAAGTCCATACTGACAAATCTGAGATTCAAAACAGAAATCTAGAAATAAACAATATTTTTACAATAGTTTGTGCTCCCCCTGTATGTACATACACCAGTCTGTATACAGTGTAGAAAATACTTTTTTGATCCCCTGATTTTGCAAGTTTGCCCACAAAGAAATAAAGGGTCTATAATTTTTTATGGTGGGTTTATTTTAACGGATAGAGACAGCATATAAATAAATAAAAATCCAGAAAAAAAACACATTATAAAGGTTTATAAATTGATTAGCATTTGATCGAGTCAGCAAGAATTCTGCCTCCCACAGATTGGTTATTTGCCGATGTGAAACAGATTAGTCCTGACACTTTAAGAAACTCAACTCGTTGTGTTTGGAGTAAGATAAATGCTGACTATGACACCAAGAAAACCATCCCTACAGTCAAGCACGGAGGTGGAAACATTATGCTCTGGGGCTGCTAAGGGTACAGGACGAATTCACTGTATTGAGGGGCCGATGGACGGGGCCATCTACCGTCAAATCCTGGACGAGAACCTTCTTCCTTCAGCCAGAACACTGAAGATGGGTCGTGAATGGGTCTTCCAGCATGACAGTTACCCAAAACATACCAACAAGGCAACAAAGGTGTGGCTCAAGAAGCAGCACATTAAGGTCATTGAGTGGCCTAGCCAGTCTCCAGACATTAATCCTATATAAAATCTGTGGAGGGAGTTGAAACTTTGAGTTGCAAAGCAACAGCCAAGAAACCTTAAGGATTTAGAGAGGATATGTCGGCCTCGGCTCGACCGAAGTTCTCCCAAAGGAGCTCCACCAACTTCGGCCTCGACAGGATGTCTTCCCCCTGATTTACGTACCCTGGGATATATATCGCTCACAAAGAAAATAGCTTGCGTTATAACTTGCGGTCAGTTGTACATGAGACCGTTGCAGTGGTGGCTCAGGACCAAGGTGTTCTCCTTGAGGGGAAACCCACTCTGCATGATTAAGGTCACGCGGCAATGCCTTGGTGCCTCAGTTATGTGGAAAGGACCTCAGGGGGCCGTTCTGCCAACCCCGCCCTCAGACCTGATTGTGAAACGACTTGCTTAAGAGTAAGCATCTTGATTTTTTAATTGAGCTACAGCGCATATCTAAAATCGAACGAAACCACCCCATCCTTCCTTGGGACCATGAAGTACCGGCTGTAAAACCCAGACTCCCTGCTGGGCGGAGAAACCCGTTCTATAGCCTCTTTTTGCAGAAGAGCTTTTACTTCTAGTTCCATAACCAGAGCCTGCTCAGGGCAACCACTGTGGGTAGGACCCTGCCTGCAGGACCCAGTGAGATATATTTGGTAGGAGTTTCCAATCTGCAAGAAGATCTACTAAGGATACCAGCCTCTCGAGACTGGGCCCTGGTGTATTTCGAACAGCAGGCACAGGGCCTTGAAGTGGCGCGCTGGCAGGGAACAACTGGCCTGACTGCTCTAGAGCCCTGCTCGGAGGGAGCGTGCTACCCTCAGGTAAAAACTCGATGGGACCCTCTGTGTCCCAGCATGAAGGCGGGGTTGGCAGAACGGCCCCCTGAGGGTACCAAGGGGAGTCGAGCACCATATAATGAGGAGGAAACTATCTTCCCCACGGAGGGGTTTATTTCAAACAGCAAGCACAGTGCCTTGAAGCGGCACACCGGCAGGGAACAACTGGCCTGACTGCTCTAGAGCCCTCCTCGGAGGGAGCGAGCAACCCTCGGGTAAAAACTCGCCGGGACCCTCTGCACTCCGGCATGAAGGACACATAGGGGAGACGGGCACCGTATAATGAGGTGGAAACCGTCTTACCCAAGGAGGGGTGTACCCTCAGAAGCCAGACACCACTGGTGTCAGGGCTTCTTGGCCTACTTAGAGATAATATCGATCCTCAGATCCATTTTATCATAAGTCCGGATATTATAAAGGGCACGCAGCACTCGGTGCGTGCCCTAACCATAAGCATGGATTTTAGAAAGTGCATAGTATTTTATACAGCTAAAAAGCCAGAAAGATATTTCATTTAAATTATCAAAATTAAATAAAACCATAAACATAGATTTTAGAAAGGGCGAGAAGCACTTGGCGCGTGCCCTTACCATAAACATGGATTTTAGAAAGTTTATGGTATTTTATGCAGCTATTTTAATTTCTCAAATTTAAATGCAGCCAATAACAAAGTATTTCATAGTCTGAATTACAGGCCGAATATTCATATTGAAATACAAAAATAATTACAGCTTCCAAACACATTTTAGTTTTTAGTTTCAGGACAAAGAGAGAAAGGGCAACTCCTTGAGCTCAGTTTCCTCCGCATTATATATATATTGCGGACCAATAATCTAGATTCGAGCCGTAGATTCTTTATGTTGACCCATAATCTACGCGCTGCCTCATCAACCGTGAGATCCGAGCTAGTTAAGACTAAACAGGGGCGGAGTTAAAACTTCCTTTATAGTGCGTGTGTTTTTCTACACATAGGGAACATATGTATCGAATGAAACTGTCAGCCCACACTGACGTTCATGCACCGCCCCCAAACAAACACTTTAACCGCGTGTATACCCACTCGTAAAGTAGTAAGGGCAGCTCGACGCAGCTCGAGTTCCTTTGAGAGGGAACTGTATTTGCAGATATTATATTATTAATATAAAAAAGAGGTAACTTAAAGAAAGCACACTTTAATGACTAATGTTTCTAAACACATTTAAAGGTGCAGTGTGTGATTTTTAGCGGCATCTAGTGGTGAGGTTACGAATTGCAACCAACAAAAGTTACGGTGGCCGACAGGAAAATATGTCATCGTCTGAGAGAGCAGAGAGTAGCCAGTTCAGCAATGAGGTTTCTTTACAAGGATAAATTAAGAAATTATGTTTACTTAATTATTCAGTAAAACTATATGTTATTGCGAATATTATTGTTACTTGTTCATCATTGTGTCAGTGTTTTATTCGCTGAACTAAGCTTGCTTCCTTGCACGAAGAGCAACATAGTAACGAAACGCGTTTGTCCGTTTAGGGCCGCTGTAGAAACATGTGGTGTATGTAGATAGAAACTCCTCATTCTAAGGTAATACAAATATGACGGTTCATTAAGTAAGGTCTTTATACACCACTGAAAACTTATTTTTCAAGGTAGTGACGAAATGCGCTCTGTACCGATGTTTGTTCGCTGTCGGCAACGGTAGAAACATGACGACACAATATGTCGACCTCCATAGAAGGAGGTGCCCGCGGTTATGGAGATATAAATCTCCTGCAGAGTTTCATCGCAACCCTGATCAAACACATTTTTGTATTTGTTAGAATGACGTTGCAGTAGGTGCCGAATTAAAAGTTTGACTTTTTTGGTTATAAAAGTATGAAAAACATAAATAGGTTTGGATGTGGATTAGAGGCTTGGCTTTTGATCATGAACAATATACGAAATGGTGACCTGCAGCTGGTGGAACTGAGACATTGAGCGGCGACAGGTGTCGAGTTTAGCCCGACTATACGATCATATGTTCTGAAGAAGCCACTGCATTATGAACACGGAAAAAAGGTTGAAATGCTTTCCATCTCAATGGTACAAAGCAGGTATTCACTTCAAGTCCATGGTCATTAAATAAATCTGATTGAGCATTTCAAAAGTACTTAGCAGATACGTGAATCTGTAGGCACTGAAATTCATTTCTGCACAAACACAGTCACCTTCAGCAGGCTTTGCAACTGTAGTAACAATAGTGTAACGCATTAAATATTTATTATGTGCAAGCTTAAGTAGCTCAATTTAAATTAATTTTAACTCCCATTACCCACAACACATAGCCGAAGCTTTGTTTTTGGTTGCGCCTGAGGCCAGAATGCACAAATAATGAGGAATTATTTTTATCTTGCCTTTGTTTGAGTTAATAAGAATTAATAGTGTATTTTAGATTACATGACTCCTAATTCTTCCTCATCAAGAAACTTCAAAGTCTAATTCTCATTCTCTGAAGCAAGAAAGGATTGGCTTTATACAGCTGCTTTTTCAATGACGTGACAAGACAAATGTCTTTCAGTCACCAAGGCCACATTTTGCAGCCCTCAGCACACATTTGTGTTCATTTTACCTTTACTGCTTAGAATTCAGACATGTTGTATGGTGTAAATTAATACTACACTAAGTGCAGTATGAAAGGTAGTATGCCCTTTTTTAAATATGCATGGAAAACCTGGAGAACAAAATGTGCAGTTTACAACCCAATACTGTGAACCACAATTTATGTACATCTTCATATGTAATATTCATAATTACTTCTAATGTCTTTGAATTTACTGCCGAATGTACTGACAAGCATTTATGATAAACTAAAATATACTGTAATGTAATTTATTGAAACTTGAATTTAAATATATTTGTTATAACATATTTGCATAAAGTTGCATTTAAAATATATTAACTTGAAATGTAATATCAAATAACATTTAGTTAAAAGGATAATCAAGTACTTTACATGTGCTTTAGTAGGTTAGTCAACACATTAAAATAAATGTACTTCTTTAAAACATGACACAAACAATTATTTAAAATGTAATTTAAGGTAACACTTTTAATTGGACATTATGTGCACTTTTTAAAATAGACTAAAAAAAAGACTACTTAAGTGTGTACAAAACATAAAAGTGTACTCTCTTTAAGTGCACTTATGACTTTTTATATTGTCTGCAAGTATAGTTTATTTAAATGTACTTTGATTAAGATTTGAAGTACACTACAAGGGCACATTCAATTCAATTAAGTGCAATTCTTTTTCAGGGTTGATCTGCTTAGTAAATGATGAATTAACAAGTTAATGGTGGGGAATTTGTTTCTCTTTTTTGTAAATTTTTTTCAAAATGACTTGAAATCCTATTCCTAACCCACTTACAACCATTGAGTTAGAAGCACTGAAATGAAAATTAAGCAATTTAATCATCTGTGGAACGGGCAGAACTCGAAAAACTCCAGCCAATCATTTCCAAGACCACCTGGAATCATTGGACAGTAAGTTCGTCAATCAAACGGTCGTACCACACACCCCTCCCCCCAGCACGCGTGACCCCCTTCGTGCGCATACTCAAAGCTCGTGACGCATGCGCATCTCGTCAGTAAAGCCGGTTCCATGATTAGTAGTAAATCGTCATTACAATCTCTCGCGCATCTGAGTTTCCGCTCGTGCATGACTGCGCGTCCATGTTCTTCGAATGGGTGGAGTCAGGGCCAGCGTTGGAGGAAATAAGGTAGGATCATTTGAATTGTGTATTTTCAAAATCTGCCGGTCGTTTTCCAAATCACATACCCCACCTTTAAGAAATTTCTACATAAAATATAAATGGACAACACATTACCGGTATTATTATTATTGTTATCAAAGGTTTTGTTGCACAACCTAGAAACATCGTAAACTGTCCACAAAATACAAACAAATTGTATAGTCAGCATTCAAGATTAGAACTTCTAATGATCAATAATGATTTGCTTCCATCAAATTTGGTTTATTTTACAAAAGTCTTGACACTGTAATGCTGTGACCTTTCTAGCAATCCACAGTTAAGACAAGCTTTGACAGTGCTGACATTTACAACTAACACTTTAAAATGGCGGAGAGGGTTTAAACACATGCAGGTCAAACGCAGAAGCGCTTCATCTGAGCATGAGCTCCTGAATCCTCATGGGGATCCATAATCCAGGTAATGTCCTTATCTGTCCCCAACCATTTCTGATGAGTTCTCATCTACGAAATCCTCACAGCAGCCGGATTCCACATCCGGCAATCAGGATTAATGTCAGTCAGACTCAGAATATCAAAATGGACTATGATACTTTTAACTGTGTGCTATTTGTGGAGAAGTGGTCTTGTGACAGCTATGACTGAAGCATGAAACACAACAGCTGTGACGAAATCAGGCTCTGATTAAAGACTCTATTAGAGTATATATTATTTACATAATAAATAATACAATATTAGTATAATCATATTATTTATATAATAACATGTTTTGCATTATTTTACATTATTTTCATGGCAATTATGTTAAGTTTCATTGTATTTTCGTTCATGTGCCTGTGTTTCCTTTCAGTTTAGGGTATGTTTACATGACAACAATTGTACTAAAAATGGAAAAAAAAATCCTTTGCGTTTTTGCAAGGTTTTGCATGGAGATGTTTTTTTTTTTGCATTCACACGGATCCATGAAAATGACCAAAACTGCTGTATTATTCGTGCCAGGCCAGTAGTTGGCGATGTCACTTTGTAAAGAAACACTACGCACTTATAGACTGAACACATAATACGCATACGCATGATTGTCACCATTTTCACAAATTAGTATTTTTGTAGTTTGCACAAAGACGATGATGATATAGTTTGCAAAACGGCATTGTCTGTAAATGCACGGCCAACAAAACGCATACAACATTTCCGTTTTTAGTTGAAAATTGTGTTTTGTAATTTGCCCCTTAAGCGCTATTCTTACGGGACTAGTTTTCTAAACGGTGCTTGAGTTACAATTCTTATCACTCGATGTCTTTGTGTTTTAATGCAGCTCTTCGGGTGGGACTAACCTCTCCATGTTGATTACAGAGGTGGGAGTGTGTGTTTTCTAGATGTGGGTGTTACAGAAGGTCATCTGCTGTGCATGCGTGCATCACGTATGACGTATATGTCTTTTAATTTATTATTTGTTAATACTATTTAAGTAAACTTTAGAGTTTATAGCAGTGGATGTTTATAATAAACTTGCAATTCCCACGATTTGGCTCTATTTTTCGTCGGATAGCATCCATAATGAATTGAAATGAAAGCATGCTGAAGATTGGTGTGCAAACTGTAGCTCAGGTAGATCAAAAACACATGAGGACCAGCGTTAGTATCAGCAATCACAGACATTCGCAATGGGAACTGATTCGATTTCTCAGAGGAACGTGTGTTTGCCGCAAACGTAGGTAGTTTGACCTGGAATTTTTATAGAGGTTGTGTGAGAAAAACACTGACTTGGGAGATTCGGACTGGATTAAAATCCCAAAATACGTCTGTGAAACACATATTTCTATAACCTCCCCCTGGAAAACTAGTCAGGTCCGCATAGGGCTTTAGTCATGATTATTAGTTTTCTTGGTTACTGATTAGTTAATCCTGTGTGTTGTTTAGTTCTCTTGTTTTCTCCTGTGATATATTCCCCATTTTGTTCAGTGTGTGGTTAAGTGTGGTTAGCTATATTACTACTCCTGCAATTCTCATGAATGTTCCAATATTTTAATAAAGTTCCCTTAAATCTAGTGCCTGTGTCAAGCGTGTTGGAATACCACCACTTCGGTGATAGAATGATAACCTAGATAAGATTATAGTGAACTGTTACCTGCATAACATCCGCCCGCTGGTGGTATGTCCCTCTCACTCCTTCCCAAGGCCCGGAGCTGATTGGTCCATCTCGGTGTCCGCAGCGTCAGGACAGTCCACCCCAGTGTAACCCCTTTGGTTTAACTCCCACTGCTGGGGAGTGCACAGTCTGCACACAAGTGGACACAAGTGGAATTCAAACTAAAAATTTACTCGATAGAGTGCCTCTTGAGGCCACAGAAGTGAGATTTACACGCACGACCCTTACTAGCTTGCCTCCGTTACACTCACCCCCCCCAAAACCTCACTCACATCCTGGTCATGGCACCAATAACCCCTCTGGTTCTACTCACACTGCTCCAAGCTGGATTTAAACCAGCGTTTCCGGCATGGGAGGCAGATGCACTAACAAGGATGCTAAAGACCTCAGCCTATAGTGTCAGTCGCTAGGACGCCTCCAGGGGAGTGAGGTTTACTCACACATCTCTAACTAGCTTGCCTCCGTTACTCCAGAGCCAGATGAGGAGCACTGGCTCCATGATTTAACCACGGAGCCAGCTCCCACCCATGTCCCCACCCCAAACTCTCTCCTCCTCAGCCTGCTTCAGGTAATGTCCTTGATGACTTGGTCCTGACTGTTATTCTTCCCACCCGCTCTGCCCTCACTGTTGATTTCGTACAGCTCGCCGGCCTTGCCTCAGGCCCCTTCACCACCTACACGGCTCAGTGAAGCAGATCCCCTGGCTACACCTCGGCCTCTAGGCCCATGTCTCCACCTCTGCCTGTCTGCCCTTCGGCTCTGCCTTAGCTCTGCGCTCCATCAGATCCGCCGTGGTCCGCCATCACTAAGGCTCCACCGGGCTCCCTCATCCCTCGGCTCAACCTTGGTCTCGCATCATCCTGGTTTCGTTGCAGACTTCCGGGCCTTCAGCTACGTCTCAGCTTTAACTCCAGGATCCAAACCAAATAATGCAAATGTAACTGGAAAAAAAGGAAAAGAAAATGAAGCCAATTTTATGAAATGGTCCAGTTTCATTTGCATTATTTGATTTTGATTCTGGGATTAAAACCGACGTTGTCATGTGTTTGTGAGCTTTACCCTAACCTGTTATATATATGATCTGAATCTAAATTGGGTTGACTTGATGCTCTAGGGGTGAATTTAACATGAAACAGAATAGTAACTACACAAGCTGTTTTTAAACTGAACACCTTGGGTAAGCAACAAACTTCAAAAATATAAATTATGCATCGAAAGAAAATAAACAGCTAAGATGATGTTTTTGGAGAAGCTAGTTAGCGAAGAAAGGATGAGCAAGAGCGCTTCATGGGCTGTGAAGAAGGGGTTGTGGGGAAAAGGAGGATATGACATTCAGGTTTCATAATTTAATGAGAGATTTTCAGCTGAAAGGGCTTTTGTGAGTAGTTTTTTCATGGAACAGGAGAGTGGAGTGGAGACTCAATGTGCATGGAAGAGGTCATCCTCCTGTTCCACATTCTCTCTGACTGTAATTACAGAGAAACACATGTTAGCTGGCCAGATTTTTACTCACAGATCTTTGTCTGAGGGCAGAACTGAAACTGTGGCATTTTAATTTGCTCCCACAACTGTGAAACTTGCCCTTTTCCTAATGGATACAGAAACACTGTGCGCTAATTACTAGTTGATACTCGGCTACTCTCTCAGCTTTTCCAGCTTGAACACAACCTCAAGGCAACAGTGAGAACTTTTGCTCCTTCTTCATGCTGTTAAGTCCCGCTTAGGGAATGCATAATGAAGGTAAATTATGATTAAAACAATTTTTGCAGACCATAGTTTTATTTTTAACCTCACAATATGTGCCCAGTGTAGAGTGGATATTTTTTTTTCTGCATTTATCACAGAAATGATCAAATCTATTGTGTTTCAAATATACTCAGGTCAGAACTGAATGTAAACTGAATATCTCCTTAAATTCACTGGCCATTATGTGTCACTGACCACAGTTTGAGATATTGTTAAGATCTCGTCTGCAGCACTAGAGGAGACACTCCTCAGTAATGTATGATTTCTGGGGGGTTTTACTCAAGAGAAATATCTGCGGTTAATGTGAATCAAGCATTAATAAGACTCCATTTAAAATAATTCAGGAGAAAAAATGAGATGATATAAAATATCTCATTTGTGAGTTTTCTTTCCTATAGGGCGGTTGCAGCTGAACCTAACAATAGTGTTGTCAGATTCTCCGTATTATTCTTGTTTTGTTATTGTATATGTAATTCTGCCATGTTTAAAGCACTAAAACAACTACACAGTGACGCCTTGGGAAAAGGAAATCCACGAATTAACGCCAATGACAACCCCAAGAGTGCAAATTAAAACAGAGAGCTCCGGAAAAGCACGACCTACATTGCTCTGCTCATAATCTGCAGATTTTTTTCATTTCCACTTGGCAGATTGCCAAGGCGAGGATTTTGCTGGAAGAAATTTGATCCAAAACAGAGACTGGGGGGAAAAAAGCCATTTATGTCTATACAAGGCTTGTGTGGATTCAAACAAAACAGCACAGCATCTCACTTCCATTATGAGAAGAAAATCAACACAATGACTTCCCAGAAAACCCATCGTCTGTGTGATCTGAGAAGTGATGCGTCAGATAACACGGATTGTCTAGACATGTCCAGAATAGAGACACCTACATGGTCCACAAAGCAATTTCATTACAGGTTGTTCCTGCTCCGGTAATAATTTACTCCGTCAGACTTTGTAAGGTGCTTTACCAAAGCACAACCATTCAATAAAAGTTAAAAGACAAAAGAGGTGCAAAGGATTTGAACCCAAAACCTATGGGGTTTTACCGAACAACAACTACTACAGCTATGCCAGCTGTCAAAGAGACATACCAGTTTGAGACTGTTAGTTAATGATATACTTTATGATACGAGGCGATCAAGAAATTTAAATGATCTTGAAATTAGCATGAGATTAGACCAGCGGGCTTAAAACATATCAGCAATAGAAATTACCTCAAAATTTGTCAGAGAACTATTCAAGCCCCTAATTAGTGTGCCAGATTCAAACTGTAACCAAAGGGTTAAAGGACCAAGTTTCAGTGGAGCTTCAAAGGGCTCTACACGATCCCAGCCAAGGAATATGGGTCTTATCTAGCGAAACGATCGGTAATTTTCTAAAAATAAAAAAAATAAAAAAACTTTTTACCCACAAATGCAAGTCTTGCACGTCGACGACTTCAATCACGTAATCATGTTGGAAAGGTCAGGCGGTAACCTGATGTAGGTGGAAAATGTAAGGTAGGGCAAAAAACTCCAACTTCAAAATCCTCCAACATCGTTGTTTTACCTTTTATTTTGTAAAGGGTGTTTGACTTAGTCTTTGCACGTTCACTTTGTAAACACTAGGTCGGTATTTCCGCCTACGTCTCGTGTGACCTTTCAATGTGAATATGCAATGTGTGGCCCATCACAGCTAGTGCAAGATGAGCATTTGTGGTTAAAAAGTATATAAATATATATCGCTTCACTACATTACTAGCCTTGTTCCTCGGCTGGGATCGTGTAGAGCCCTTTGAAGCTGCATTGAAACTGCAATTTGGACCCTCAACCCGTTGGTTCTCATTGAAGTTCACTTTCTGGAGAAATATCCTGGAATGTTTTCCTCAAAAACCTTCATTTCTTTTTGACTGAAGAAAGAAAGACATGAATATCTTGCATGACCTGGGATGAGTAAATTATCAGGAAATTTTCATTCTGAAGTGAACTAATCCTTTAATGTGTTCAACCCTGTTGCCCTAGTTTCAACTCAAACACATGACAGATTTGGATAAATAAAATGGGGAAACAATTAATTATGAACTTAATGCTTGCTAAGGTCAGACTGACAGATTAGGTGCAATCAAATTACTACAATAAAATATACAAAGGTATATTTTTATTTTACGTGTAAAAATTATGAGACCAATGATTCATTTAGTCAATAAAGTACTTTTTGTGAAGCTTTTCATTTCTTAAAGTAACACCAGGTAACTTTTGCTCTCGGGGTCCCCCTACAGTTGGGAAACAGTATTGTCCTCTACTACTGTCGTAAACTCTGTCATCGTGCATTTGTTGACAACCATGATAGCTCTGAACACTGTAGGAGGAGGTCACATGCAGGTGTTCTGCTTGCGTCGCGTGTGAAATGTCTTCATCCCAGGTACAGTGAACATTACATATGAATATAATTTCATGGGTTTTATTTTTTTTTCTAACGACAAATGATCGCGATGATCACGTTTACAAGCCAGTGTCATTATAGTAGCCTAGTCTATTGGTTACCGTTTTACTGAATCTATATGATACTTCAATGCAATGTTTGAGTGGTAGATAATAACCATATATCGTCAATATTATAATATCAAGCTACCATAAATAAATCTGCAAATTTTACAAATCGATTTGCATTATAGCTTGAGGCAAGACAAATAATCATTACCTGATTCATGAAGATAAACGGAGGATAAGATAGCTTCCGTAACATAGTCAGGCAGACAAAAAAACACCCCAGACTACGGGGTGTCATTGGTTGTTGCGTTAAATGTTACCCAGATACAATAGTGCTATTTTCTGATTGGCTAACAACACCAGACGAACAACACCAGAGGAGACGCGCTTGAATTCATGCCTGTTCCACAGTGAGAGCGGCGCGGCCAGAGTTTTGGGCGCTGCGGCATATTAAATATATTACAAATAGTTTTTCAGCGGGAGAAATACAATGTGTGGCGGGAGAGCGTGACAGAAGACCGAAATGAGCGACTGTCACGCTCAATGCGTAACACTTGACAGCCCTGCGATTTTAAGGAAGTGGGGGTGGTGGTGGAAGTGACGTATATGCCGTAAAGCAGTCGAGTTTTGTAGTTCCCTTTGTTCGCCGGTTACTACCCGAAACCCGAAGTTTAAAAGTACGATTAAAAAATTGACAGACCCCGTCAGGCTATGGCAGACGTGTCATTCAACCTATTGTAAGTCGATGTACCATCACAAGAGACTTGGAAATATATTATGAAGGTTGAAAAGTTACCTGGTGTTACTTTAAACAACCATGTAGGGAGAGACGGCATGGCCATATTCCAAGATGACAATGTTAAGGTTCATCAGGCTCAAATTGTGAAAGAATAGTTGGGAAGAATCATGAAGAATAATTTTCACACATGAATTGAGTCCAGACCTAAATTCATTGAAAGTCTTTGGGATGTGCTGAAGTAGACTTTATGTCACGGTATACTATTCTCTGGTTCCTTCTCGTCTCGTGTTTATGTTGTGGTATGAATGCACGTGCGTTGTGGGCGTGAGTGTGATGTCATTACCTGATCCGCTCCAGCTGATCATCATATCACCACCAGCTGCAGTCCATTTCCTCACCCTATTTATACTCACCGGTTTTTGTCCTCTTTGTCAGATCGTTGTTTGATGTCTCCTGTGTCGGTGTTCCAGTCCTGTCATCCCGCTCGTCCGGTGTTCGTGTTCTTCGTGGATTGTCGTTTCGTTGTGGATTATCGTTTGGGTTGTGTGGATTCCGTCTTCTGTGTTTCACCACTTCACGGTTCCTGTCATCACTTCTGGCCATCGAAGTCCCTGCGCTACCATTCCACGCCCGTGTCATTGTTTTGGTCATTAATAAATTGAGTTACTTGCTATTGCTTCCTGTGTTCTGTTCCCCGCCATGACAGAACGATCTGACCAAACCATGGAAGCAGCGAGTGCACCATCGTCTTCGTTGGAGGACTTCATTCGGCACAGCATACGTAGGATGGATTCCCAAGAGAGAAATTTGAATGACACGGGTCGTGCGGTACAATCTTTGGTGGCGCAGGTGTCCGAGCTTACCCAGCAGATCCAACAAATGCGAGCTCCCACTGCGCCACCCGCACCAGCCGTTCCCCCCACACCACCAGAGTTCCACCACCAGTCTGAGCCCCGCCTACCGGTTCCGGAGGCTTATTCCGGGGAGTCCAGGTACTGTAGAGCCTTTCTGACACGATGCTCGATGCATTTTGCGCTACAACCAAGAACTTTTCAGACTGAACAGGCCAAGGTAGCGTTCGTCCTGACCCTTCTGACGGGAAAGGCGGCGCTATGGGGAACGGCGGTGTGGGAGAACCAAGACCCATGCTGCGCCTCGTTCCAGACACTCTCCTCCGAAATCAGACGAGTTTTCGACCGCGCCGTCGCGGGGAGAGAGGCCGCCAGGGTGTTGGCCGACCTGCATCAGGGAGAGAGGTCGGTTGCGGACTTTTCCATCGAGTTCCGGACCCTGGCGGCCGAATGTCGATGGAACGAGGAGGCGCAGTGGGACATGTTCCTGCATGGGTTGGCTGACCGCGTCCAGAGGGAGATCTACGCCCTGGACCTCCCCACATCTTTAAATGGACTAATCGAGCTGGCACTGCGGGTGGACGCTCGACTCTCACGAGTCGAGCGAAGAGGGTCGTTCACCCGCACACCGGAAGGAGCCGAGGGTCCTAGGTCCAGCGGCAGGGACGCGGTCAGTCCCGTCTACGATCACGAACCCATGCAGGTGGGGCGAGCTCGGCTTTCCCGGGAGGAGAGGGAAAGGCGGAGGTCCCAGGGCCTTTGCCTCTACTGCGGGGGTACGGGACATTTCGCATACAACTGCCCGGTAAAAGGTCAAGCCCGATAGTAAGTATGAGGCTACTATCGGGTGGGATCTCCGCCAAGAAGACCTCATCCACATCTACCCTCCTCCCGGTAAGACTAAGATGGTCAGTCCACCAGCACGACTGTAGAGCACTTTTGGACTCCGGGGCTGAAGGTAATTTTATGGACAAATCATTTGCACTCAAGTTTCAGATTCCCCTCAAGCCCCTCACTCACAGGATTGCAGTACACGCACTTAATGGTCAAGAACTTCCCACTATTTCACTCACGACTGAAGATATTACCCTCATCACATCTGGCAACCACACTGAGACTATTTTTTTTTACATACTGGATTCACCCCTCGCACCCATCGTTCTTGGACACCCCTGGCTCATCCACCACAACCCCCGTATAGACTGGCAGCAAAGAACTGTGCTGGAGTGGAGCAAGGAATGTCATAAGTCCTGTCTTGTGTCTGCTTGTTCGTCTGTGCCTGTTTTTATGTTTCAGGAGGAAGCAGGGGATTTGTCTAGCGTGCCCAGGGAGTACCTGGACCTGAAGGAAGTGTTTAGTAAGTCTCGTGCTGCTTCTCTCCCTCCGCATCGTCCCTATGACTGTGCCATAGATTTACTGCCAGGTAAGTCTCCGCCCAAGGGCAAGTTATACTCACTGTCTGTTCCTGAGAGGGAGGCCATGGAGAAATATATTTCTGATTCTCTAGCAACCAAGTTCATTCGCCCTTCCTCTTCTCCAGCGGGGGCGGGGTTCTTTTTTGTGGGGAAGAAGGATGGTTCTCTGCGACCTTGTATCGATTACCGGGGGTTGAACAACATCACGGTAAAGAATACTTATCCTTTGCCGTTGATGTCTTCAGCTTTCGAGAGGTTACAGGGAGCTTCCGTCTTCACGAAATTGGACTTACGTAACGCATATCATTTGGTTCGCATTAGGAAGGGGGATGAGTGGAAGACTGCGTTTAACACCCCCAGGGGGCACTTTGAATACTTGGTCATGCCGTTCGGGCTGTCCAACTCCCCTGCGGTCTTCCAGGCACTCGTCAATGATGTGCTGCGAGATATGATAGATCAGTTCATTTATGTCTACCTGGATGACATATTGATTTTTTCATCTTCTCTCCAGGAACATGTGCAGCACGTCCGACGAGTGCTTCAGAGGTTGCTAGAGAATGGGCTTTTTGTCAAGGCGGAGAAATGCGAATTTCATGCACAGTCTGTTCCTTTCCTAGGGCACATCATTTCGTCTGAAGGAGTGCGTATGGATCCTGAAAAGGTTAAGGCTGTGGTCGAGTGGCCAAGCCCAGATTCCCGTAAGGCCCTACAGAGGTTTCTGGGCTTCGCCAATTTCTACCGGCGTTTTATTCGCAACTTCAGCCAACTAGCCGCACCTCTGACTGCCTTGACCTCCCCCAGAACGGCGTTCAGGTGGACAGACACAGCGGAAGCTGTGTTTGCCAAACTGAAAGGCCGCTTTGTTTCAGCCCCCATCCTTATTGCCCCTGATTCTTCACGTCAGTTCGTGGTGGAGGTTGATGCGTCAGAGGTGGGGGTAGGTGCAGTGCTATCCCAACGCTCTTCTACAGACGACAAGATGCATCCCTGCGCGTTTTTATCTCATCGCTTGTCCCCAGCCGAACGTAATTACGACATCGGTAACAGGGAGTTGTTGGCAGTCAAAGTAGCGTTGGAGGAGTGGCGTCACTGGTTAGAAGGGTCAGGGGTACCTTTTATCGTCTGGACTGATCATAAGAATCTAGAATACATTAGAACGGCTAAAAGATTGAACTCCAGGCAGGCTCGGTGGGCACTTTTTTTCGGCCGTTTTGATTTTACTCTCTCGTACCGCCCGGGTTCTAAAAACATCAAACCCGATTCATTATCTCGTATTTTTGAGCCTTCCGAACGCCCGTCTACTCCCGAGTGCATTTTACCCGAAACCCTATTTGTTTCCACACTCACATGGGAGGTCGAATCGAAGGTCAAGTCGGCCTTAGAAGGGGTAACGCCTCCGCCCGGTTGCCCACCGAATCGTTTATTTGTGCCGGAGGAATTACGGTCCGACGTCATTCAGTGGGGTCATTGCTCCAACGTGGCTTGTCATCCAGGAGTCAACCGAACCAGTTTCTTGGTTAAGCAACGATTTTGGTGGCCACTTATGGCTCGTGACATTCACAGTTTTGTCTTGGCTTGCTCAGTTTGTGCCACTGGTAAGACTTCTAATCGACCTCCAGATGGGTTACTCCAACCGCTGCCAGTCCCTTCGAGACCCTGGTCCCACATCGCGCTAGATTTTATTACCGCCCTCCCGCCCTCCCAGGGTAACACAGTCGTTTTGACCGTGGTGGACCGGTTCTCGAAGGCGGCTCACTTTATCCCCTTACCCAAATTACCCTCAGCTAAGGAGACAGCGTTGACTGTCGTAGATCACGTCTTTCGTTTACATGGCCTCCCGATGGACGTGGTCTCCGACAGGGGACCCCAGTTTGTGTCCAAATTTTGGCGAGAATTTTGTAGATTACTGGGTGCGACGGTTAGTCTGTCCTCAGGGTTCCATCCCCAGAGCAATGGCCAAACTGAGAGAGCCAACCAAGATCTGGAAAGGATGTTGCGGTGCTTGGTCTCCAAGAATCCTTCCTCATGGAGCCAACAACTATCCATGGTGGAGTACGCCCACAACACGTTACCGGTGTCGTCCACGGGCCTTTCTCCGTTTGAGTGTAGTTTAGGTTACCAGCCACCTATTTTTCCCAGTCTGGAATCCGAGGTCGCGGTCCCCTCTGCTCACGCCTTCGTCCAGAGGTGTCACCGTACCTGGACTAGAGCCCGTGAGACTCTACTCCAGGTGGGGGCGCGCACCAAGGCCAAGGCCGATCGCCACCGGTCAAGGCCTCCCGTATACATCGTCGGTCAAAAAGTGTGGCTTTCTACCAGAAACATTCCTCTCCGCTCCGTCTCCAATAAGCTTGCTCCCAAATTCATTGGCCCGTTCACTGTCACCAAGATCATTAGTCCGGTGGCAGTCCGCCTCAATTTACCTCCGGCGTACAGGAGGATTCATCCCGTCTTCCACGTATCCAAAATTAAGCCCGTGTTTCATTCGCACATTAATCCGCCAGTCCCGGTTCCCCCCCCGCCGCGACTCGTAGATGGGGAAACCACTTATTCGGTCAACCGTATTCTGGACTCTAGGCGGAGGGGACGCGGATTCCAGTACTTGGTGGACTGGGAAGGTTACGGTCCGGAGGAGAGAAGTTGGGTACCTGCTAGAGACATCCTGGATCACTCCCTTATCGATGATTACAATCGACAGGTAAGGGAGTCTGAGAACGCCAGGAGGCGTTCTTAGGAGGAGGGGTACTGTCACGGTATACTATTCTCTGGTTCCTTCTCGTCTCGTGTTTATGTTGTGGTATGAATGCACGTGCGTTGTGGGCGTGAGTGTGATGTCATTACCTGATCCGCTCCAGCTGATCATCATATCACCACCAGCTGCAGTCCATTTCCTCACCCTATTTATACTCACCGGTTTTTGTCCTCTTTGTCAGATCGTTGTTTGATGTCTCCTGTGTCGGTGTTCCAGTCCTGTCATCCCGCTCGTCCGGTGTTCGTGTTCTTCGTGGATTGTCGTTTCGTTGTGGATTATCGTTTGGGTTGTGTGGATTCCGTCTTCTGTGTTTCACCACTTCACGGTTCCTGTCATCACTTCTGGCCATCGAAGTCCCTGCGCTACCATTCCACGCCCGTGTCATTGTTTTGGTCATTAATAAATTGAGTTACTTGCTATTGCTTCCTGTGTTCTGTTCCCCGCCATGACACTTTAGAGTGCTTGTCAATACAAGATCTTGACCAACAATTCATGGACCTTTTGATGGATATAAATGTTGTGATTTCCATCAAGAGGTTGGCCGGGTAGTGTATTTGTAGGCACTTCTTTAGTTTGGAGATTTTATTTATTTATTTAAGAAATTGATACTTTTATTAAGCAAGTATGCATTGAAAGAATACTAACAAATCACAAGAGAGATTCACTCCCTGCAAGTGTGTTCATACGGTAAAATATTAAAATATTCCCAGAGGCAGAAGTCTGATATGTGGTTTTCAGTTGCATTTATTGGGTGAAGAAGGACATTCAACTGTTCCTCTATGCTGAACCATACCCAGGTTGCTCTGTATGCGAGAAAAGAGAGATTCAACATTAAATCACCTCTTACATTAGGTGTTGAACCCTTGAAAAACCCAGAAAGCACAATTGGTGCTCAGAAAAGGCCATTCATTTTTGGACAAAAATATCATTTTACATTCTGAAACAAAATCAGATCAGTTTATAAACAAAGTAATTGCATTGCCCTAATGCTGCCTTCAAGTCCTCCCGGGATGTTTCAACCTGTGTGTTTGGAAATTGGTCCGAATAACATGGACGCATTGGACTATTTGAAGTTTCTTTCTCTTTTTCAATATTCCTGATAAACACAGGAAGCTAATGAAGCGTAAATGAGGCACATTAGGTGTCTAATTGATGCTTCATCGGTTCACTCCTGTGCTGCCACAGAGAATGATGGGAATTTTGCATCAGATGGGAATGCATTACCCAAACTTCATCGCTAATCTTCATCAACAAAATTATACACACGCAGTGCCGTCAACATTTACAATTACTTATCATGGCCAACGTCAATCCACCATGATTATTTAATTTACACCCACTGAAAATTAGGAGGTTCCCATTACGACATCATTATTTCATCACGCGCATACATCACTTAACATATGATGATTTTAACAGGACCTGAAGGCAGCATAACAGATCAAATTGCATTTACATAAGAGATTTTTGTTTCTCTAGGTACATTTATGACACAAAGTAGCAGTAGATTACATTCAAATGAAAGACACTGAGTATTCAAAAGTGTTTTATATAATTCCAGTGCATTTCGGTAGAGCAGTAGAGCTCTTGTAGCCCAAATACAAACACGTATCAACAAGGAAAACACACTAATGCATTATTAGTGTCTATTGTGTAAGAACGCTGCACCACAGTGAATTTCCCAGACTTTGATCTGGCCTTTGTGCACAACAAGTTGGAAGATGAAATGAAAACATCCATGTAACACAGTGAGACGGAGTGAGACCGACAAGCCCAGCGGTGCATTTAGATGTGAAAACACAGAAAAGATGCAGAGGACCACATTTACATAAAGTGTCCCATATATATTGCACTGCTCTACTTCAACACAAATGTACAATTTGAAGAAGCCGTCATTAATAGATCAAGCACAAAGAAAACCAGCAAAGAATCACACGGAAACATCTCCAGGTCAAAACAGCCTGTTTTCACGACCTTTACCCCTTTTTATTTTCTTTCTTTTTTTTTCCTTTCTTTTTTTATGATATTAAGCACATTTTCCATTTTCAGATGTTTTACTTTAGATTTTTTCAAAGGGTGAATTCTCAAGGGTGATTCTTTTTATTGGAATTATTGTAATACTGTTTTTATTTGAAGAAAATGATTGAAACATTACCTTTACTCAAAATAGTGAAAACCAAATTTCAAAAAGCAAACAAATACATTTAACAAATACTACCAGTACTACATAAAAAATTCACAAACACTTTACAGCATATATATAGTCATAGTTATGTTCTGTTATGGGGACTTTTATTTTGAAAATCTGTTCTGTTTTCTTCAGTTCCTGTTTCTTCGCTCTGTTTAGTTTCAGTTTCCTTGGTTACTGATTATAGGTGCGTTCACGCCATGTTCACGCCATTACGCCATGTTCACGCCATTCAAGTCCACGTAGAACTCGCAATTACAGCTTGTAAACTGGACATTTCTGGGAGCTCCTACTTGTAACATGTGACCACCGTTGATTCATTTGGCCGTTTACACTGATGCCTTAGAAAGTCATAAGGTGCGTTCGAGTTCGGCTGGACCGATTGGCGAGCGTTGACGCTTGCAGTCGGGAAGAGCTGAAAATGGAGACGTGAGGTCGGGCACTTTCTGCTTGCTATAGTGACGCTTGTGCGGTGTTGAAGCAGATTAAATGAACTATTTCTCAAATACACAGACGTTTCAGATGCTGTCATGTAGCAGCAGCAACCCTTTCCACTCAGTACTTTGTGTACTGCTTAAAATTGTAAAGAAATTTTATCCCTTAAAACTCATCTTTGATTTCCTAAATGAGTAAAGTTTAGAGTAAAATACTCATAAAAGAGTAACCAAAAAGAACCCACATGACTTCTTCCTGTGAGATTCTGAAGTGTGCATACGTTACTATGAGGCCACGGGAAAAGATTTGTGAATGACAGTGAAACGAGGCTGGTATAAATGCATTCGTTACCAGATTACATTCATACTTCATATAACATACTTAGTTTAGCAGCCATGAACTAATCAATTATTCAAAATAAGTACCTTAGGGAGTATGGGATTTGGGAGGCAGCCCCAGTCCAAGGATGTGAGGAACTTTGAGTAGAACGTCACGTGTCATCATCTCGAAATTAAGGTACTTCTGACATGGCGTGAACACAGCATATGTCTTTGTTCCTACAATTTCGTATTGCTCTCACCTATGTCTAGTTTAGTTCCTTTGATTGCCCTGTGCATTTATAGCCACAGTTTAGTTTATACATTTACACATAGTGTGGTCCTTTGTTTCTGATCTTTATCCTGTTTATTCCAAGGTGTTTTGGTTAAAAAATACAATTTACACTGTGTCTTCACCGGACACGAGCGGAGTGATGTGACAAAAGCAAACAGAACCCATTACAATCAGCGATGCTGTCTACACTGGATGCGGCACGATGAATCAAGACAAATGAACAAAATAATATGAACTGACGTTCTGTTCTATTTCTGACATAATTCAAGCATATATGCTTAATTGTCATGAAAATAATTTTATAATGCAAAAAAAATTGCTTAATCAAATAAAAATGAAAGAAATCTAACTTACTAATGCAAAATAGAATTTCTCTTTTTTGCTCTTTTGATTTCGAAAGGAAAGATGGCCTTGGGATGTTTTTGACAGGTTTCGTGAGATTCACTCATTTGTAGTATCAGACTGTCAGATAAATCAAACTTCCCGACATTCATGCGCTTTGGGCAAGTGCAAGCGCTGTCAACCTCATTAGTGCCTATCAGTATTTCTGTTTCATCTCCACAGAAAATACCCCCCCCCCCCCCCCCCGCCCCAGTGCTTTGTGCGAGGGTCTAAACAGGTAATTTACAAAACCCTGACACAATAAAACATTATTAAAAAAGTATAACACACATTCCCCGTACAGTTCTCATATAGTTAATCTCATGTTCTGAATGTCAAAATCGTTCACAAATATTTCAAAGACACCACATGTTAAATTTGTAATTCAGAATCAAACGAGCTTCATAAGGTGAAGCCCTTCAGCCAGACCGTCCTGTCCCGCAGTCAGACCTTCCCCTGGGGGCTTCTGAGAGCTGCGGGTCAGACCTCGGCAGATTTGCTACTTTAAGGTTTCTGGATGGCAGATCTGCTCAAAATGTCAGAAGATTTTAACTAATCTTTGGATTACAGATTCCGTCTGAGTGCCTCTCCATATGGGCAAAGTCACAGACTAGCTCCTTCATTCATGTTTCATAAAGCTCATGATAAAACTATGCAGTTTAATTTTATATCCCCCCAGTGGTTTGAAGGGCATCAACATATAAACAACATGACAAAAGCTCAAAGCAAAAAATCCATATTTCACTGTGTATCTTAAAATACCAATGAGTTTGTGGAGAGAAAAGGTTTTGGAAGGACGCAACACAGAGTAAAGCATAAATATATCAACAAGAAATATTTACTTCAGCTAGATTTGCAAATACTCTATTCTGACCTTGAATGTGCACTGGATTTTTTTTCATGTTTTTTTTTTTTTGTCATTGGTCAGGCTGACAGCAAAGTCTCAAAAAACATAAAGCAGAATAGAGGACGAAATAATCCATTATGTGAAAATATGTAAACATGTGTTTCTGTCTTTGTCTCTCTGTAAGTTCGCAGAGCAATTTCGGAACGCGTGTTACCTCTATAACGAGAACGCTTCCAAACCGACAGACGTGTCTTTAGGAATCGAAGAGACGGTCTTCACAAATCTCCAATGCTGCTTTTGTGGCACCTCCAAATACCTCCACGTTGGCATCGACCCATGGCACCACGTTGCCAGGCATGTAGGCTGAGCAGTTGGCCATAGCTGAGATGTCTATAGGACGCAGTACTCTGTCCCACATGTTGAAGTGGCTTAACTCTCCTACGAAAGCTTGAGTGGCATCAAATCTCCCACCTACGATGTCCTGTGGAATAACAGCACACTAGTCAACCACAAGTAGTGATAAGTGAAGTCAAATTATTCAGCTAGATTTGGAATATATATATATATATATATATATATATATATATATATATATATATATTTACCTAGATTATTTGATTATTTTTATATACACATACTACCAATTCTGAAGTTTAGGTTTGTTTTTGAAAGACATCTCTTTCAAGCTCTTACAAGCCAAAGTCCTTTTAAGACAAGTGATTTCACCCGGCGGCCATCTTTGAAACACGTTTTACTGTCACTTCTGATCGATTTAATGAGCCTTGCTGAATAAAAATGTCAATGTCTTTCAAAAAAGACAAAATCTTGAGACCACCAAATTTTTGATAGGTAGTATTGTCTTTTATCTGTATGACAATTGTAAAATCTGTAAAACCCTCTGAGAAAATTGTCTTTCATTTAATTTCTTTCATATCTCCTTTACAGCACTGCCGCTAAAGCCTTACATGATGCCTGGGAAACCATTGTGTTTCTGACTGTCCTGCCATGTGGGTTGTGTTTTTAAGTTAATCACAGTCTTATGTTGAAGCCTGAGAAAACAATTTAATTCTGATTAAACTTCCAGTTAAGATCAAGTAATCAAATAATCACTGCTTTATTACTGTGGAAAATGAGCCTAAAAAGTGCATATTCTGGAGAAAGTAAGCACTTTTACAGCATTTATTCACCATTCTGTTTCCTCCATCGTGTCCCAACAGGCATGATCCTGAAATTTCTCACTATATAAAAAGTCTATGGGTCTGATTGCTTAGAACTGGAATATCGCATCTTTCCTCAACAGGGTGTTACGCACCAAACGTAGAGGGTTTTGTTTCAAAACCCTAACCATAAGCATTAGATTCAATTTCTTCAAGTAAAGGTACGGTACGGTCGCATTAACAGTTGTTTGACACATTTTCATAGACAAAATCCATTAATTTTATTAGGAGTACTTGAATTTCATATGAGGGTGAAATAATTGTTCAGGCAACCCACTAATTGGTTGATTTTGATGTAGCTTTGCGAAATTCTGTGTTTTTAGAAGCTATAAGCAACTGGGACCCAGAAGCTCTTATCCAAACCCTAGCTTCGCTGTCTACTGTCTAATTAGGCTTAGCCGTCTAATGCTAACCGATGGAACCTTATCGGGGACTACATAGAAATCCTCAAAATGGGAAATTTTGCTGAGAGTTGAAGTAAGTTATATTGTCTACATACTTTGTAAAATTCATGCTGTCTGAATAATAACACACTGAGTGTAATGCTACAGACATTTGAAACAGACACTACTCCAAACCAAAATCACTCGAGCGGTGACTGGTGAGCGGAAACTGAAAAAGCCGAATGGCCCTTGAGATGAATGATAAAAAACGCATTAAATTCAGAGGGTAAAATCCTGTGGACTTGCTATAATACATAGTTTGATCAAGGCTTTCAGTCTGTGCATTTCTTGGCGATACTCAAAGCATGATGCTTTGGCCGTAGTGGGACTATTTTTGTTGGTGGAGAAAACCGATACACAAAACGAACTGCATTTTTTAGAGTGTGTAGTTTAGTAGAATATGGTAAGTAATGCCAAGGACATAGGATCAATCCTTAGGTGTCTGAATAAAATGTAGCTTGTATGGACTGAAAATTATTAAAAATGTGAAAAATATGCATAAAAAACAAAGTCGCTTTATTGAGTCGGTTAAACTTTTTATCTGATAAGGAAACATGCACATGAACTACGATGAAAACACATTTACCGAATAAATTCCTCAATGCGCATCAAAAAAGACATGTGACTTCGCAATGGGACGGCATAAATGGACTAACCAGTAAAACGATTTTGTTGCACAGCATCTGAAATGCTGTTTTGGTTGTTCTGAAACGCCAGAGCAAAGTCTGCCATCAGAGTGGTTTCAGTATTACCTGAAAACTGTTAACACGACTGTATTCCCAAACAGCAGCATCCGCCTCAGAAAGCAAGATAACTTTATTGTGTCTTGTCTGCGCGCTCTGAGGCACAAGTATTTTGTTATTTACAAAATTATTAAATACAGTGGCTTCTCCTGCTGCCGCAACTTAAATTTTTCTTAGTGACATCTAGTGCCAGTTTTTCTGGAAGTGACGATTTTGTTCTCTTCGGATCACTGGATGGAAACAGTGTTTTATTCGCAAATTTTTTCAGCGATTTTCCAATTTAGATTTTCCAAATGATTTTCCAGATGAAGTTCAATTCGCAACTTTGGATTGAAATATAGCAACTGAAAGGTTCTTTGTAAAAATAAAATAAAAAAATGATTATTTAGATTTTAAAATGTTCTTCACACTAAGAAATAAATGGTTCTTTTAAGAACTGTTCACTGAAATATTTTTGACACCTTTATTTTTAAAAGTGTTTTATAGAAATATGTAACTTACAATGCAAGCATATTATTTTTTATAAGTTAAAGAGCTCCAATTTTCTGTGCAACAGGAATGACCCAGGGATCAGAAAGACAATTAAGATTCAGCAAGATTATCGATTTGACTGCACTGACTCTATTGGATGAGAACAGTAGCACTGCTTATAGCTGAATTGAACTTGTGTCAGTGTTGCAAAGTTCATCAATTATTAAATATGTATTGAACTTAACTGAAACAACACTGAACAAATTTAACTGAATAATGATATTCTCTGAATTTAATTAGTTTCATTATTGATTGATTCTACAACAATAATTATTTTCCTGTTTATTACTGTGAAGCTGCTTTGAAACAATCTACATAATCTGTACAATCTGTATAAAGTGCTACATATAAAATACAAATTTGATGACCCATCTAAGAGCAATTATTCTATCACTTTTAGCTATTTAGGTCACAGATTGTGTCTTTTCAAGCGCTGTTAAGCACTGTGAATGCTCTCAATTATCAGAGTAGTTCAGTGTAGGTGAACAGCAGATTATGTGTCACATGTAGATTTTGTGTGCCTGCTATCTGTGTCACATGTAACACATCTCTCAAGAAGTCCCTGAGCTCTCAGAGCTGCTGAGGTGACGTCTTCACATCATCGCGTGTGAAGACTTATTATTATCATTGCATGTGTTCCTCACGAGGGATCAGCTCTTTTACGTCCTCTCTCTCACCTGTTCTTGGCCCAGGATAATGACTCCTCCAGGTTTAATTGGGTGCCAGGGGGCCAAGTTCTCTCCGGTCCCTAGTCTCTCTCCATCTTGATAGGCCTCCCAGAAGCCATCTCTGGTTGTCCAGGTGATGCAGATGTGATGCCAGCGGCCGTCACTCACGGAGAGGGGAAGCTGAGCTACCTGTGACAGAACGATTGAAACCATGGGTGTTATAGTGCAAACTGATCCTAATAAGTGCATATTCTAGAGGAAGTAACCACAGTAATTATTCACTACGGATCAACAATGGCTTCCAAGGTTCTTATGTAGTTGGGTGTCCTTTGTGGTTGATAAAGTTGTTCTGGGCGGTTGTCTATGTTGAGTCCAACACTCAAGTCCCTTCAATATACTTTCCCATAGATATGGCTTAGTCCATGCTTAAAAGCAATTCTACAGGTTTGTCCCAAATCTTGTAGGTGTGCGTCCCAAATCGCGTACTTGTCCACTAGTAGTGCGTTCACACTGACAATTCAAAAAAGAAAAGTGCACTTTAAGTACCGGGATGATGCACTTATTTAATTGAAAAAAAAACTAAGTGTGGAACGTTGGACACTTCATGAACTCGTTTGACACTGTCAGAGCTTTAATTATGTAGTGTAGGGGGAGGGGCTATCAGACTCCGATGTTGAAAAACTAAATAAACGTATAAAGTTCATACACTACACGGTTGAGTACATAGTGTATGAGTCTGATTGCTTAGAACTGCAATATCAAATCTTTCCTGAACAAGGTGTTGCGCACCAAATTTAATACCCAGGTTTGTTCAAATCCAGTAGTTTCAATGGGAATCCATGCAATCTAGAATTCAGTATGAGGGCGAAAAAGGTCCGCACGCAGATTTCGCAACAGGTTTTTTATTAATATGAAGCTGCTTTAAAACAAATCTGTATTATAGAAAGTGCTAAATAAATAAATGTTACATAACTTGATTTGTCAATAGACAATTAACCTTTTTGACTGATGTGAACTGTGAACGCCGATTGAATGCAACAGTCTCTGACTCGGCAAGTTTGGGCAGTGATCAGTCGTAAGTATCAAATTACATTCATAATCAGCCTTTCAGTCGTTAAGTGTGTTCCCGGCTTCAGTAAAATTATCCGATTTATCACTGCTGCATACGGATTAAGTTAAACATAACACAACTTGTATAAAGTAAGCTCATAATGAGGTGCATAGCAACCACTATAGTATGCATTTTTAAAACTCTTTTGGCGAACACAGATGGATCAAATCATTCATGAACGCCCTTCGGTATTACTCGCGCACCATGCTATATTATTGTGGTTTTGCTTCTCTGCGTTGGTCATAATTTCTGGGTCTAAAAGATTAGGGTCCAATAAACTACTCTTTTCATCACTAGGACAAGGACCAACTGCACATTGTACCCAGTTTCATAAAATTGCTTGGTGTGATACAATTCCAAATTTAGGGGAGCCAGAGGAAGGACCAAGCTTGAAAGAGTAAGGAAGGATATGGAGTGATTCGATGAATCATCATAACAAACTCCCCGCTATAAAGTTGTATCTGAAGCTCAACAAACTTTAAAATAATTTATATATTCAAACTCCAAGCTAGACACACATTGAGTTTGACAACTACTGCACCTTGAGACCAAGGCCTTAATGCACTTAAGTGGAGAAGTATGCAAGTATAGAAACAACATTCAGAGAGAAGTAACAAAGCACTGAGGTGTGATATATTCACTGGATTGAGAAAAAGGACTGAAGACACACTCGACAGGTAATCAGATTCAGCATGGCAATATCTCACTCGATCCTCGTCACTTTCTTGTTCTATCCTGCTTGACGTATACACACATTCGTACACACACACACTGTACATGTATAATGCATGTTGTGCAGGGCTGGGGGGCAAGATGCCTCTCTCAATAAGCGAGATGCCAAACTGACACTTCCTGAGTGAGGTATCAGGGGAATTAGCAGGGCAGCAGAGCTTATTCGTTCTCTCAAGACCCTCAGGTTACACTCAACAAAAACCAGTGACGGCAATAACTCACAATCTCCTCCACAAGGATCTAGAGATACAGCATCCGTGGTCACTGAGACATGCTAACCTCATTTACCAATGAGATACTGGAAGCTAATTTTCCCCAAAGAAAAGCAGCTCAGTTTCATATTCTTGATTTAGAACCACTGAGGACATATTTAATTCATTTATGTGCGCTTTAATGCTAAACTTTGAAATCATCAAGGGTCTTGTGCAACAACAGCCTCTAAAAACTAATCATCTAACATCAATTTTATTAAAAGTGCATTGGAAAACCTTTTGTGGTGAAAACATTGTGTGTGTGTGTGTGTGTGTGTGTGTGTGTGTGTGTGTGTGTGTGTGTGTGTGTGTGTGTGTGTCTGTGTGTGTGTGTGTGTGTGTGTGTGTTTGTGTGTTTATCTATGGTCAAAAACATTCAGAGATATTTAAGGGTATTTTCACGAAATGGGTTTGTCGCAAGTTGTACAAAACAATCTAATTGCAAAAATATAATTTCAAAGTCCTCATGCATTTGAAAAATATCCAATATTAATAATATCCAAATATCCAATATTGATAATATGATGAACTTCTTAGGTAAACTTCTTAGGTAATCTAATTAATTTTAAGATATATTTACATGCATATCTTTATATAGTATTTTACATACGATGGATGTATAAACTGGGTATTCAAAACATTTTTACACTTTCTAGAAAAAAGTCTCTGTTACATTCTGGTCTCTAGATATGAGTCCCTCCCCACAAAAGTCTGATTTATTTGGACAGACCCTTGACCCTGCGATTTTGAAAGAGGGATCGAGTCTCCTTAACATGTACACTTCAGTCAGATCCATAGACCACAATGCAACAATTGTGACATCACAACAACGACTTGCAGTGCTCGCACTTAATTTATCCACAAGTGATCGAGAGTTTAGGTCATTCCATTTAAACCCATTGCAAGGGTTCCGCAAGTAGTGGACACTAGCATAACGTGAGCAATGACGTACATCCGAGTGAATGACACGGAAGGAAGTTGTGATGGAAGGGCAAAACAAATTGCCCTACTTCTAGCATTACATCTATCTATAGCAGCCATGACTCATCCATTTAGCCTTTGGATTTATGAAGATAAGCAGAACTGGGCACTTTTGTCTTCAACTATGATGCTATATTTTTTACATCTTAATCCCTGTTCACGTGTCCAGAAACTCAACAAAGTTGAGAGCATTTTAACTTCAATCAAATGGAGCTCATGTGACGCGTCTCGTGTCATCTACTGTAGATAAAGTTAATCCTCTGAGTGAGCAATTTACAATGTCTCTAAACACATACAGGTTCAAAACTTTTCTGTACTTATACTGTACTGCCTGGGCACATTAGTCCATTTTTAATGGTCCTGTGCTAAGACAAATTCATTTTTAAATCTACAAATATTCCATGTAGTCTCAATTAACACGAGGTCATGAAAACTACACAATAAATGTAATACATTTGTAAAATGCTGTTTAAAATGTTTTGAGATGGAATATAATATCTCACTATGCAGGGATGTTTAATTAGCTTTTGATGTTCAAGCCCCTTCATGCACATGCATTAAAATAGAAATCCGGCTGGGAAATAATTTTATTTGGGGAACCTTTAAGGACCATTTTGAATGAACTACCATTAATCATATTTAGTGTTATTTCCAAGAAAAAATAAACAATAAAATTCCATTGATTTTGATGTTATGAGATTATTATATTACCTTGGTATATATTGACTTCACTGTTAGAAAATGTTAAGGGCTACAACAGCTTCTCACTGGGGCAGTACCCTTAAAAGGACAACTTCGTACCCCTAAAAGGTCCAGTACTTTAGAGTAGTGATAGGTACTACTAGCGGTATAACAATATATCGTGTCACAATATATTGCAATAAAAAAATGCAACAATATGTATCGTTGAAAGTAACACTCTGTATTGTGGATAGTTCACCCAACATAATTACTGTGTGAGGAAAAAATTAAGTTTTCAGAGTATAAGTGTCAGTACTACATTAAACTACTATAATGTTGAATATAATAATGCAATGGGGGGATATTTATGGGTCCTCATAATACCAAAATTCTTATGTCCGTAAAAAGTGGCCTACGTTATTTTAAATATATCTAGTCAGTGACAGAGTGCAAGCATATTTGTCTAAAATAATTCTCTATGTACAGCTTCAGAATCATGAGTATTTTTGGTCACCATTGTCCTGTGCATTGGGTTATCAGCACCAAGTCCAAGCATATTCATTTACACACACAATGTAAAACCAAATGTAACATTTTAAACAAATACATTTTTTGTTAACCTTTTATGTCTTGAAGTATCGTATTGTGAGTTCACCTTATCATTGACGAGGAGCTCCATGGGGCTGTTTCCCCACTCTATCAGCACAATTTCATTGGCTTGTCCCGGGACACCATAAGAGAACGGGGTTCCAATTCCAGGGCTGGCGCTGGACTTGAGCCACATGCACACGGTGAAGGCGTACATCTCTGGCAGACTCTTCTTTATGCGGCCGTACAGGTAGTTGGTGCGCAGAGGCAGAGACACCTTGAAGTCCTCTGGAGATTTGAATGCATTGTTACCTTTGAAGAGGATCGAGAGAGAAGTTTGCATTGAAGGACAGGAAGAAGATGCAAAGTGCTGACCAGAGATGGTGTTCATTTGATTTCAGCAAATTGAATTTGAGTAATGCTTTCAGGTTCGATTAATGAAATGAGTGATCCACACAGGCTCATGTAATTATCTTAATATGAAATGACATGCTGGGGCGATGTAAGGTGAAAGATGCTGATGATGCATTGGCGCTAATCATTCGTTAATCGTTCGCTTTGCAAATGTGCTAGCGCTGCTCTGAATTCTGAATACAGCAGGACGACGTGTCCATCCAATGCTAACAGATGGGGCCTGCATAAATCCCACATTCAAAAAGGCCAAAAGGAGCGATAAAGGCAAACAAATGATTGTAAATAGCAAGTTCATTTACATGCAGATATTCTTCCACCAAATAAAAATGCCACAGCCAAGTAAATCTGCCACAGTGTTACCTTTGTTTCATCCTACAACATTTTCTGCATGAAAATGGCCCAAAATGCAGTGAAGCATTAGTTAAAGGTTTCCCCTGACGCCGTGTTGAGCGCTGGTCAAGTGTTCAAAGTTTCTACGTTGACCTTTCAAAGTGCAGCCAATGATTTCCAAGCGCTCTGCATGATGCATGCTATTTCTGTCTCTGAAATGACTGCACCAACTTTGCACCCGGGTTGAATTTCAGACATATTTATTTACACCACAGTTAAAAAGTTTGGATTAATTAAGATTTTGATTATTTTTAAAGACATTTATAATGTCAAAAAAAAATTCTATTTCAAAATAAATGCTGTTCATTTGAACGTTGGACTAATCAAAAAAGCCTGAAAAAAATCAAGTTTTCTAAAAAAAATATGAAGCAGCACAACTGTTTTCAACACTGATAATAATCAGAAATGTTCCCTTTCGAGGGAACTCGCGATGCTTCGATGACGCTTTGGGAACGCCTTCGCGTCTTTACCTCTGAAGCACGTATGTCAACTAGTCCAATGGAATGAATGAATGAACGCCACGGGCGGGTGACGTCATGACCAGGAAAGGATATAAGCACATCCGGTGCGTTACTCGCGTTAGCTTTTGTGCCTCAGCAAAGCGCTCTGTGTCAAAACTGTCTGTGAATATTTATTGTTGTCTGTCTGATATATACATATATATATATACACACTATGGAAACAATTGCACAAACTCTGTGTTCTCCCTTCTCGCGTTATTTAACGAGTAGGGACACACTTGAGCTTTGTGTGATGTGTTGGGAGTGGAGCATGCGGTATCAGCCTTGGCTGATTGCCAACATTGTGAGAAGCTTTCGCTTCGCTCCCGCCTGTCTCTTTTCGAGGGAAGTGGCCAGGCTCGCGATTCTCAGGGTGCAGGACCCGCGTCTGCCGAGGCAGCGCGGAGAATGCATTCCTGTGGATCGCAAATAGGATCTCTTTACGGGGTTGGAGACGGGTCCGCGGATCCTATCTCCTCCCTTTCCACGAGGGATCCATGCTCTCTCTCCGGTCTCGGAAGCCCGCGCTGCGGTCTCTTCCGCCCGGGGAGAGAGGTCAATGCTTCAGTGTTCGATGCTGACACTCAAACAGATCGTGACTCAAGTCAGATCCGAGGACTGGTTTGTCACGATAGATCTGAAAGACGCATACTTCCATATCCCCATCCTCCCTCAGCACAGGAGGTTCCTGAGGGTTTCTTTCAGGGGCAAAGAACACCAGTATCAGGGACTTCATTTCGCTCTAGCTCTATCACCCCGCACATTCATGAAGTGCGTAGATGCAGCTCTGGCCCCGCCGTGGTGGCTCAGGACGAGAGGGTTCTCACCGAGGGGACACCCATTCTGTATAATCAAGATCACGCGGCAGTATTCACGCGGCAGGACAAGGTTCTTGTCCCAGGTTCCGGTGTTGGGAGCTCTTTGCCATCGAGTTTCTTATCTTGACAGATGCTTCCCTCACCAGCTGGGGAGCGGTATTGGAAGGTCGCTCAGCTCAGGGTTTGTTGAGGAGTCATCATCTCTCTTGGCACATGATTTGCCTAGAGATGATGGTCGTCGTCAATGCGCTGAGACATCTCCTCCCAGACCTGAGGGGCCATCATGTGTTGCTCTGGAACAGTGACTGTTAGGCCTCAGGGCAGCAGCGTCCAATGTGATTCTCTTTGACCTGCTGTACGTGAGACCTGTTCACGTCTCAGCATACGACGCACTGTCCACTCTGGTTCTCTCTCACTCAACCAGCCCCCTAGGGGCTGGATGCTATGGTGCAGACGTGGCCGAGGCTATGTCTGTAAGCATTTCCCCCTGTTGCTCTGTATACACAGTATTTGAGTTTCTGCAAGAACGCTTTGTATCAGGTCTATTTCCTTCCACGCTTAAGGTATACGTGGCGGCCATTGCGGCTTTCCACGCCCTGATGGGTGGTACATTTTTGGGTCGAGACCCCCTGATCACTCGTTTACCTTCGTGGCACTTAGAGGCTGAGGCCTGCAACTTGCACTAGGGTGCCGGCTTGGGACCTTGCAATAGTTCTAGAAGGCCTATCTGGGGCTCCCTTTGAGCCTTAGATTTGGTCTCAGAGAAGTTCTTTCTTTTAAGACTATTTTCTGCTAGCTATTTCGTCCCTCTAAGAGTCGAGACCTTCAGGCCCTTTCGGTCCCCACCTGCCTTGAGTGCACTGGGGATGGCCAAGGCAATCTTACCCCAAACATGGATATGTTCCTAAGGTGCCTACCATTATTCCGAGGCCTATTGTGCTGCAGGTTTCTGTCCTCCCCCGTTTATCGGACCAGGAAAAGCTGAACCTTTGGTGCCCAGTGCGAGCACTGGACACTTATGTTCATCGGACTTCTCTGTCGAGAAAATCCAACCTATTGGGCAAATAGATAGTCGAGACTATTCTTCTTGCTTGTGAGTCATCTGGCCAACCATTTGGGTGGTCAGGGCTGATTCCACTAGGAGTATGGCTTCTAAGCTTTATTATCTGGAGTTCTCTCCAAGACGTTTGTGATGCGGCGGGCTGGTCCTCACCGCTCACATTCGTGAGGTTTACAGCTTGGAGCTGGATGCTTCCCCAGGTGCTTTTTACTTAGTTTGCCGACAGTTTTATCATCTGGCATTTTGTAAGTACGGCGTATTGGGTATTCTCGTTCCCAAAGCGTCATCGATGCATGGCGAGTTCCCTCGAAAGGGAACGTCTCAGGTTACAACTGTAACCCTAGTTCCCTTGTAAGGGAACGAGACGATGCGTCGCCTTGCCATACTTCCTGCATCCCTGCGATCGACTTTGCTTCGGCACTAGAAGCTAACGCGAGTAACGCACCGGATGTGCTTATATCCTTTCCTGGTCATGACGTCACCCGCCCGTGGTGTTCATTCATTCATTCCATTGGACTAGTTGACATACGTGCTTCAGAGGTAATCACACGAAGGCGTTCCCAAGGCCTCCCAAGTTCCCGTCATCGACGCATCGTCTCGTTCCCTTCTCAGGGAACTAGGGTTACAGTCGTAACCTGAGACGTTTCTTGAGCAGCAAATCATCATATTAGAATGATTTCTGAAAGATCATGTGAAACTGGAGTAATGATGCTGAAAAGGCACTTTGATCACAGGAATAAATGACATTTTAACATAAATTATAATAAAAAAAGTTTTTTTAAATTGTAATAATTATACTGTTTTTACTGCATTTCTGATCAAATAATTGCTGCTTTGGTGAGAATAAGAGATTCTTGCTGACCTCAAAGTTTTAAACATGATTTTTTTTAATGCATTGTTTGTTTTATTGTTTTATTTCCAATACTTTTAGTTTCCTGTCATGCGATGTTTATTAAGTATGCTTTCCATTCAAGGACTGCTTTTGTTCTGTGATATATCAAAACAGTTGACATTGACTGTTTTCTCTTCTAAGCTCAAATGCATATTTTCACTGTGAATCTGTGTATACCTCATGCTCTCTCTTTTTATAAGCTCGTTGCCCTTCGGTGATACTTTCTGCAATGTTTTTTTTCATGTTGAGTTCAAAGCGGTGCATGGCGCTCGCAATGAGCGTGAAAGTTTTTCGACTAGTGTTCCTATCCCATACTGAGGACCAGCAGGTGAAATAAAAATTCTGAATTCTGTCTCATTTGACATGACGGATTGAATAATTAATCAGTGAGAATGCCGTACTTTTCTCCAGCTCGGTGATCCTCTCCAGCAGTGAGTTGAGGGTGTTCTCTGTGCGCTGGCGGTGTGCGGTCGTCTCGTTGTACAGCTGGCTCTTTTCGTCCTCGAGTTCGGCCACTCTGGTCAGCAGCTGGCTCTCCAGGTCACTCAGACGCCGCTTCAGCAGGTCTCTCAGCTCGCTGGGAAATGGGCCACCTGATGTGTTGGTACGCATCTGCTGCTGCAGGACAAAGGAAACCAAAATATTCATCTGCTTCAATTTGCAAATGGCTTATTCAGTTGTAGCCAAAAATACTTTCAAAAATGAAATTGCTGGGGATTTGTGAGATGCTGAATTAGCGGTGAACGCCTTAAAGGAGTATACATTGGCTCTTACATCTTAGTAGTTAAATAGGTTGGTCCATGGTCCAAAACATTACTAATTGTTTTATTGGTCCAGTTTTATAATAGGTGTCTTAAACTACTGTATGCTCACATAAATAAATAAATGGTCACACTTTGTATTAGGTGTCTTTATTTACTGTATATTCAAATAAATTAATACATTAATTAATTAATGGTCACACTTTTGGTGTCTTTAACTACTGTGTATTCAAATAAATAAATAAATAGATAAATAAATAAATAAATGGTCACACTTTGTATTAGGTGTCTTTAACTTCTGAGTATTCAAGTAAATAAATAAATGGTCACTTTTTTGTATTAGGTGTCTTTATTATGTACTCACGTCAAAGAATGACCAATTATCATTTATTAATCAATTAATAAAAAAATAACTGTTAGGCACATTGTGCTTCATGTTCATGTGGGATACTGCCCGGGTAAGATTAGGCACAGGATTTGGTATGTAGGGTTAAGGGTGGGTTAACAGGTAAGATAAATATCATTTAACGATTAAAGCAATTAAAGTGGGTCCGTTTTATTTAATAAGTTTAATACGTGTTTAGAGTTAAGTGATTTATGTAAAATAATTGTGTTTCATGTCGTTACCAAGGTGGAAACTAGTAAGTTATTCCTTATGACCCAATGATCCTGTATGAAGTTTTTTTTTATTTATTTTTTATATATAGCGATCAATATATTGGTCGGGGTAATCATTTATATCAACTTGGCTATTTACAGTTCTGATTTGTCAGTTGAGTAATATAATCTTCCAATGGCTTTGTCAATTGGTGCATTTAATTTAATCAATTCTGTGTATCATTTCCTATAATTGTATTTTGTATGCAACAATCCGTAATATATCCCGCGAGTAAAAACAAAACATTCCAATAAGTTCAAATAAGTATCCTAATTTTTTTTTTTTTTGCTGAACGTGTATCTAGTCTCAGCTTTCCATCGAGCTCATTATTAATATTTAATTAAAAAGAAAAATATAATGTGAATTCAAATAGGAAAAGCCCCTCCCTCCACATAACATGGCTCATTTGACCCTTTTTTGACAAATCATGCATCCCCAAATAAGCAAGACCAAATTTCACAGATCATTACAGCTCTATTTTCCTCACAAAATGCTCTTAAGTGTCCATTTATCCATACGCATAAACTCTCACCTCCAGGTTGCCTAGTCGGTCTTTCAGGCTCTGCATGGTCTTTCCCAGCTGCTCCACGGTCTCGATGGGGTCACGCGGCAGATCGCCCATCGTGTTTTTACTATAATCCTTCCTGCGCGCGCTCCCTCGCGACTTGGCTTCAGCCTCGCAGCGAGCGAGTTTGGAGTTGAGCTCTTTAATGGTGCCCTGCTGACTGACGATAGTTTCCTTCTGCTGCAGGATGGTCTCTCGAAGTTGGATGATAGTATTCCGTAACTCTTCCTCCTGCGGACTGGTGCTTTGGACCCGGTTGGTCGTTTCAACCGGGCAACTGAGATCGGCGCCCGCGGGCACTGCAGTGCACACGAAGCGGCTTTCTTTCGCGCCAGCCACTTCCCCGCTCCCTGACGCGTATACAAGCAGCAGAGCCACGAAGTGAACTCTCATTACGGCCGTTTCTCTCTTCAAAACTAAAACAAACAAACAAACAAACCGTGAGTCAATTCAGTTAGTTGGACTAAAAATGACGTTTAGTGTCAAAAGAACGCAATTCCAATATAGAACCAGATATTTGAAAATGTATTCGAGTGTTATTTAAATAAAAATGAAAAAAAAAAAAAAAAACAGTTAGAGCTCCACGACGCGCTCATAAAAATCACTCAAAAACAAATCTAAACCGAAACAACAGAGATTTGCTGTAATTGGCCTGCAAACCCAAAGCTTTTTCCTGTAAAAAAGCGAGTGCGCGCGCTTCTGCTCTCTTCACACAGTCAGAATGTTAAACAAACTGTTGGAGTCCTTCCCACAGACGCGTCAAACTGTCACTTTAACAAAATAACACTCAAAAAAAGTATCTGTCCAAATGAAGAGCGATTTCCAGAGGATTCTACCGTTAAATGCGTGAACTCTCCTCACACACTCAGTGGTGCTGAACGGACAGCGGCGCTTTGACGGATTAATATAGAGACTCCGGCGCGCGCAGTTTGGCTCCGCTGGAGGAGCGCGCGGATTGACTGAGCTTCATTTACGTCACTTACTCGCGCTAGATGCGAGTCACGCTTGTAAATTATATTGCCGTGGCTTTTTTTCTTTCTTCTGGCCTTCCGTGAATGTCGGGTTGAATAAACAGTGGATTGAGTAGATGCAGAGCTCTTTAATACACCATCAATAACTTGGTTTATTAAAAACCACAATAACTTAATCATTAGGCTATATCCCTTTGAATAACGGTCTCCCTTACAGCCAATTTCTTCGAATCAAGAGAATTTGTAGGAACATTGATGTTTTTTGAAGTGGAATGTGATGAGATATAACAGTTCCTTAGAGGATATCTTGAAACATGGCTTAAAAGCAAGCAATTGTAAAAGTCAAATCTACATCAGCAATCTCAAAAGTTATGTTATCTCAAAGACCGATGACAATGGATACAAAATCTCCAAGGAGCCTCCCCTTTTTTCAAATTATAGGAGACATAATATAAGATATTATTTGGTCAACTCGGATACTTAGGCTACATTACATTAAACTGGACGTTCTTTCACTCTTACATTTGTTCTGTTATAAGAAAACTCAAGTGTGAAGACAATATATTTGTGGAGAAAAAAGTAATGGGAAAACTACCAATCTAGTTAAAAAGTAGGTGATCACTGCAAGCATAAATAAGCGCATTTACAAAGGAGATTTCAGAGATATGACAGCAGAGCTCACACAAAGCTTTTGTATAACTTTACGATTAGAAGACTTACGATATAGACATGAATATAGTGCATGGACTATTTTTTAGGCCTTTGACAAGCCATGGTCACTATAATATATGCTCTCACTGCATGGAAAAGAGATGCTTGGACATTCTGCTAAACCGCTCTCTTTTTGTCTTCCAGAAGAAAAAAAAAAGGAAAAAGAAAATCAAACAACATGAGATTGCCTTCATCATTTACTCACTCTTCTTTGAGCCAAGATCCCAGACTTATACACAGATAATACACTCAGCATACTGCATTTTCGATCGATCTGTCCAAATGCTGAGCAAACCAACATGAGCGTGAGCTCAATTCTGTCTCTTTAAAGGCAGAGGGTGGTTAGAGCCACAGAGACCAGAATCCATTTCACAGCCAAGGCCAAATATCATAGAACTTGTAGAAAGAGCTAAGTCAGGAGAGCATGAACCCATCATTACAACTGTAGAAGAAAACCAATTTACTCCATCTATATATACATATCTCTTTTCCACTGACAAATAAGTAGCCAACTACATTGAAGCTGTACATGTGGGTTTCAGGGGTGTGTGTGTGTATTACACTGAAATATTGTTTTGTATTTACATGATTTAAAGTGTTACCAACATTTCAGAACTGTTTGATGAATAGAAAGTTCAAAAGAACAGCATTTATTGGACTTTTTGTAAACATTTACAACATGTTTCTGGATCAGTATTTTTGTTGATCCTGGAAAACATTCCAATCAACCAATCAGATTTGAGTGTCAAGTTTACAGTTTATGTCAAGTTTAGGCTTGCAACCAGGGTTAGGTGCTTCTTGCTCAGTGTTATTCAGTATCATTTCCATTTGGTTTTATGGATATGTTATGTGCAGGGTTAGGTTTAGGGGTAGGGATAGGGCTACATTTTCAGACAGGAATGTTGTTCCAGGATCAATAAATATGTTGACCCAGGAACATGTCCTACTTGGCAAAATCACAGTGACCATGTTAGCATGCTGTTGTGAGAGTCATTTTCTCTCACAAACGCACATGCGCTCAAACACACGCACGTTCCTCAACCAAGCTTGACACACTGTGCCCAAAAGCATTGCATCATGTCTTTTTTGAGATCTCTGGGTCTTTAATCCAAATCTCACTCGAAAACATACAGCCGTTTGCAGAACAGCAGCACCCTCAGGAACCAAAGGGTTATTTGATCTTGTACTTTCTCAAATAACCTCGAGCAAATTCACATATTATTGCAGGAGTTCATCTTAAGAGCCTCTGTCAAAAGCCAAGAATGAATCTTTGAATACAAATCAGCATCTTTTAAAAGACGAGACTGTCGCTTGAGTATTTATACCTAATGAAATTGCCAGTACAGCTGCCGGGGGAAGATGATTGGCAAAAAAAATCGCAACCAAAAGCAGCTCATGCCTGTCTACCTGTCAGAGTTTGGATGATTTTTGCTCAAGGGGACATATAATTCTGCTGTATATGACAAAGCATCAGCACGTTGTGCGTCTGTGTGTACTGTGAGTCCTGAGTCACACACTTGTGACGCAGAACGCTGGTCATGATAGGTCGTGACAATACACACGCGACACAACAGAGCTGTTTTATGACACAGCTGAATGCCAACAGAGTAATGCCGCAGATGTGATGTCAGATGGAAGTCCTTAAAGGGATAGTTCACCCAAAAATGAAAATTCTGTCAGTATTTACTCACCCTCATGTTGTTCCAACCTTTACACAAAGGTAACTTTTTTACCTTAACTGAACAGCTTCGGAGTCAGTGGAATGGTTATATTACTTATTTCGGGTTGAATGGTGGTGGTTTCGCACCCCCCATGGTGCCCGAGAGCGGAAAAAACTCACTTGTAACTTTGGGATAAACTGTGTTTAATATTTAAATTTCAAGTAATTGTGACCTCAGGATGTTTGCTATTGTCTGTAAAGGTTTTTATTATGATCGCTGTCTGTTACGGGCTTACTAGTACGCTAGATACTATAACTTTGATGTTAGTATATTGTCATTAGCAAACACGTTTGATTTCTGTAGTTGTTTGGCCGTTCCTCTGTCGGTTTTATTTGTGTCAATTAGTTCGCAAATAAATAGATCTCAAATTCTTCAAATCAAGACACCGGTGTATCCTACATGCGTTTAAATGGCTAGCGGAGATTTTGGCTTGATCTTGATCTGCTGCCCTTCTATGTGTCTAATTTAGCTTGCACGTTGCATCCAGATGTTACTTTGCTTTTATTTGGAGCCGGTGTAGCTTTTTTGCAGTGCGCTACATAGTGTAGAAGCCGATGGCTCACCGATTGCAGTCTGTATTGTATTGATCCATAATATGCTACAAATCCTTGTCAACTACAATGAAGCCCAGACTCAAAATATTTTCTGTGACCGTCTTGTTTGCAAATATAGAAGTTACAAAATTAGTTTTGAAGTTTTGAAATAGCCGGTTCATGCTCAGCTGGGTTGACAGCTGATCAGCTGGGTTGCTCATGGCGAGGGGGGAGGAACAACAGTTCGTTTTTAGGACAGTTTGTTTGAAAGCATTTACTACCAGACACCAGGGGGAGCTAGGGGGAGCTTCGTAGAGAAAAAACACTCAGGCTTGCCTGGTGTCCCTTTAAGATTTAGCCACTGTAGTCACTTGGACTATTTTAACAATGTCTTTAATAACTTTTCGAGGCTGGCAAGTTTCAATCCCTGAAGAAGCCTATGGAGGATTGATCCAGCTCTCAGATTTAATCAAAAATATCTTAATTCGTGTTCCGAAGATGAACGAAGGTCTTACGGGGTTCGAACAACATGAGTAAATACTGACAGAATTTTCATTTCTGGGTGAACTATCCCTTTAAGACCGCTTTTCCAGAGCCGCATAGCTAACTTTAGATGCTATGTACTTAAAATGTTTTTAATACATTAAAAAATATCTAATATCAAGCAAAAATTAGATTTATTAAAGTAATAGCTGATTTAAAATTGCAAATTATATCACCAGACTCGATGAAGGACCATCATTGAATGTATGTGAACATGAATGAAATATAAGAGCTGTGAAGGAGCACATTGAATAATGACTTAAATGTTTGTCTTTTAAACACACACATCTACTGTATGTCTTCAGAAGAATTGGAATATCATATTATCTGCAAAATATATTGGTTTGTGCACAGAAGAATGAAAGCCATACAGGTTTTGACAACATGAGGGTGGCTGAGGCTGTCAGTCTGAAATAAATAAATAAATAAAATAAAACCTGTTAGTGAATACACTTTTAAAAATAAAGGTTTCAAAAGAGGGTTTTCGTAGTGACGCCATAGAGGAGCAATTTTGTGGGTTTTTTTTTTTTTCTTAGTGTAAAGAACATTTTAAAAATCTAAAGACTACGAAGAACCATTTGTGGAATTAAAAGGTTCCGTGGATGTTAAAGGTTCTTCATGGAACCATCGATGCCAATAAGAACTTTTATTTGTAAAGTTTAAATAATCTATAATTTCATCATAAAGAAATATCCATTTAAAAAGAATACAGAAATGGAAACTGAGCAAATTTCTAAACAGAACTGAGTTGGGTAAAAATAATATATTTATGCCAAGCTGTGCCATTGGGGCTAATTCTTACACATGAATTACAATTAATTGTTGCTGCATAGTGTACACATTTACCATGCAGTTTTGGCTCAGACTAAAAGGCTTTGTGTCCTTGTTTTGGCCTATGGAGAATAAGCTGTGCTGAATACAAAGCTTACTGCAGCCACCTGCATCAGAAAGCGAGAGAGAAACTCAAATGTGTTTTCCAATTTGGGTGGAGTCACATGAGAGGCGACAGCATCCTGCTGCGTGTGTCTAAACTAACATAGAAACTGTCACCAAACCTGTGACCCTAGCCGCCCCTCACAGTATTACTGCCAGCAACAGACCATTAACTCTCTGCCACTGATGGCGCAGGAGGAAGACAGTGGCCACATATAAACTAGGTGTGAAGAAAACAAGCCGTACGTAAAGAGCGTCAAAAGTTTCCAAAGAATCTCAAAAATGTGTACACATAAAACAAAAGTTCAAAGCTATGATTTGCTTTCTTCACAAAACACAAAAGTTATTTTTATTCTAAGCACGAGCAGGATGGATTCTGATTGGCTGTCAATGTTTCTATTGTTTGTCAGCTGGAGAAAATCGCTTTGTAAGTTGATTTCCAATAAAATCGTTCTTCTGTGCCGTAATCGTTGTGTGTGGACTCTTTTCTAAAGCTATTATTTTAAATTTCAAAACTACTTGTTTATCATTATGATTATAGGCCTAGTTATTTTCTTTGGTGTGAACATGCCTTTGTTCTAATTTGTTTTCTAATTTGGGGGGGGGTGTTCAAACTTATCCATCTGAATCTTTGTATTAGGTTAGGGTTCAGTTAGTAGATTCAAATGACATATAGTTGCAAAGTTACTTATAGACCCCACCCTGTCCCAAATGGCACTCGCGTCTTTCTACGAGTCCCCAATAAGTACAATCAACTTGGATATTTAAGTCATTGCAACTTAAATTGCATTAAACTGACTTAAAAAATGAGTTGAATCTTGTATAACTTAAAAAAGGTAGAAAATTGCTTAACTTATTTTGATAAGTTAAAGCAATGTGAAAACAATGTGACTCTGGACCCAAACATGAGATAAAGAACGTTATCTCAACAGTCATGAGGGTTAAATTGGGTGAAACTGCAGTTTATTAAGGAGAAGAATCAGGAACTCACTGCGCCTTCAAACTAGTCCAAATGAGGTGCGTAGACAAAAAATTACAAATAGCGAAACACTTCAAGAGAGTCTGCACACTCTACCAAAGAATAAGTTATCAAGTGTGAAATAAAATCAATACTTTACTGAAAAAAGGGCAAACGTTTCGGTCACATGTGACCTTTGTCAATCTCAAGCTTACAATGCTTAGTGCAGGAGCCATCTTAATTTAAGATGTCAAATGGTTACACCAAACCAGACTACAACAAATAATCCAAACTAAATGTTGTACGATATTCTACATGAAAATAATTAACATCAAGTGAAAAAAATCAACATACTAAATTAAAAATTGTATTAATACATATAAACCCATAAAAAAATGTATGCAAAAATTATATCTCAAAATACATGTTATAATCACCAAATAAATAGCTTAAATCAAATTAGAGAACAACAACTGTACTTTGGAGTAACAAGAAGATAATCATTCATAATAAACATGACAGCTGAGCAAATCTTCATGGAGAAAAAAAAACACTAGAGTGATCCAAAGTTTTGAACGGTAGTGTTTAATGTTACAAAAGATTATTTTTCAGATAAATGCTGTTCTTTTGAACTTTCTATTCATCAAAGAATCCTGAAATAAAAATGTAAATAACTGTTTTCAACATTGATGATAATGAAAAATGTTTCTTGAGCATTAAATCATCATATTATAATGATTTCTGAAGGATCATGTGACACTGAAGACTGGAGTAATAATGCTGAAAATTCAGCTTTGATCACAGGAATATATATTTACATAGAAAACAGCTGATTACATTGAAATATTATTTCACAATATTACTGGGGTTGTTTTGTATTTTTAATCAAATAAATGCAGCCTTTGTGAGCATAAGTGTCTTCTTTTAAAAACATTAAAAATCATACCGACCCCAAACTTTTGAAGGGCAGTTTGTGTGTATATATATATATATATATATATATATATATATATGTGTGTGTGTGTGTGTGTGTGTGTGTGTGTGTGTGTGTGTGTGTGTGTGTGTGTGTGTGTGTGAGTGAAAAATCTAAAATGTATTCCCAGAATCGTGCAGCCCTATAGTTTGTCTTGATATCAACATATTTAGAGGTGTTTATTTATTTATTTTTTAGAAAGGGACCAGATGCCACTGGATGAGTCCTGCTGACTTCAACATTCACATGAGTCTCTGTACATGAACACGGTAAAATGAAAAGTCAAACACCTTGGACATTTCAGGAAGGGCACAAAGGTGTGTGACTGTTTAAGTCTTTGTCTTTAGATCAGTGTGTTTACCAATGTGCTTTTTGTCCTTTGTTGTGTATCTTTTGATTATGTTGTGTTGTAAAAAAATCCAGACAATCCAAAAGCCATTCTTTTTTTATTTCACCTCATTCTTTGTGCAAGGCTTCTCATAATGATCGGGGCTGATAGCACCTTATAGGGCCATTAGGGGAGGGTCTTTGTCTTTCTCAGGTGTAAAACGCATTCATATTAATGAGATATTCACGCCTCCTCGCATAAAGCTTTCTCACACAAAACACGCCATACAAATTTTAAATCAATATATTGTCTTATCTAAATGAGTATGCACTATGATTTTCAAATAGATTTGGAGCAAATATTCTAGGCTACGTGATACAATTTTCAAAAGTCCTGTGAAGAAATAATCACTATGGGTTTTATGACCTTATTTCAGTGACATTTGTTTTTGTTTTTTCACAAACCACGTATAAACATTATTATCTTAAAAATACAAACATGTACATACATGTTGCTCACATATTACGGTAGCCCCGTTTGTGCTATATAGAGTGAATTTACACCTTTGCCATTAACACGTTTATAAATAACAGAAAAAAAGCACAAAAGTCAGAGCATGTCAGAACACCTCCAGGACCCAGAAAACACCTCAGACCCCAGACAGCTCTTTGCATCTCTATACAGACTTCAGAACGATATACCAGCATCAGGAACGAGTAGATGGTTTATTTTAATGCCGTCCCGGATCACGTCGGAAGATTATATGTGTGTTCGGAGCATTTTGTTTTGTAAACTAGGCACAGTGTAATGGAGAGTTTGCAAAGAAACTTTTGTTGAAAGATGAAGCAGCCAACTGTATTGGATCTGACAGCTGCTGCATCACGAACCGTAAGTAAAGGATTTCATAATGCTTTGTTTGTAAATTATGGTTTTATATGGATAATGTTTTCAAAACACTTACTCAAGTGCAACAACGAGTGGGCGTTGATATTGTGTTAGGAGATATCAGACTCGAGAGAGAGAGATGAATGAATAACAACACAAAGATTTATTGAGCGTGTCCAAAACAGGCGAGTATAGACCACAAACGATGAGTAGTGCAAGTATAATGCTCCAGTACACACACACACACACACACACACACACACACACACACACACACACACACACACACACACACACACACACACACACACACACACACACACACACACACACACACACACACACACACACACACATCATGACCCCTTTAAGTCATGCACCACACCAAGCAGTTCCAAGATGAAACACAACATTTGATTTGAGGCAAGAAAGTACTTAAAATTCTGAAAAAGATAGTTGACTCAAAGTCATCAAGCAATGCAATACAATATACAACTATAATATAAAATACAATGCTGTATTTTTCTTTTTTTCTTTTACTAAAGTATATTTTAACAATCTCTGAGCTCTAAGCCTGTCTTGAAAGATTAATACACAATTCCCTGTGGAGAAAATTAATAGGATCTTATCTTTGGAACCATACTGTTGCACCCTATTTGTTGTCGTTTGTCTTATAACCAGACAAACCACAGTTTCAATATTTGATGTTGTGAATAAGGTGTGTTCCTCGAAAGAAAGAAAGTCATACGGTTCAGGACGACAGGATGGTGGATAAATAATGACAGAAATTACATTTTCATTGAACTAACCCTTCACAGTGGCCTAATGTTGTCAGAAAATTGTCCAACAAAGCAACCCAGAAATTTCATATAAATATTTTATAAGGCACCGGTGCCACTGGAGTCATGCTGAGATTTTTCTTTGCTGCGAAATCAGAGTATTGTGCACAGTAAATCACAGTTGGAAAATAAGTGGGAAGGCAGATGAAATGCATTGCAGAAATATAGGACTTCACAAGATTACCTGCAGTATTTCATCTCAAGAAAACACACAGCTTATACCTATTTAAATATCCATTGCTTCTGTTGAACACAGCAGATTCGGACGTGACAAAAGCATTTATGCTCTGAACATACATCTTGATCTGTCATAAACTTCATAATCATGGTCCACCTGTGAATCTTGATTCCCGTTCCTAAGATAAAAAAACACGAGAGGTAGCAGTGTACTTGGATGAAATCAAAATGACATTTCAAAAGCATGAGGAATCCAGTACTCTTTGATGTGAAGTGTTCCGTCAATAAAGAAGCTTCAGTATTACCAATTTATCGGAGTACAAGGCAAAAAACACAGTCTTTCATATACTTGCAGAGACCCTGAAAATGTGAAATATCGTCCTCAGAGGCGCATGTGGATGCTAACATTTATGTCACTGACTCTGTGGTTTACATCAAATATTGATGTCTGCACACCACAAGTCATGACCTACAGTCAACTCAACAGAGCATGAGTTCTCCTCTGCATAATCCCCCTGTAGTCTTTCTTTAAATCATTAAGTCGAGCATGACTTACTATTGCTCATACTCGGGTTAATTAAGGTGTGATCAATTCTATTGATATACTTACTAATTATACTTTTTATTTAATTTTTATACTGTTTTAAGCACTTTTTGCACACGAATGATACCTGATACTCTCTTTAGCAGGCACTCATATGAAGTGTTATTCTAGGACATATTATGACCTGAAACATGCATACTTAAGGTATTTCAACATCTAAAACCTAAACCTCTTCTGCATGAACCTTCTTAGATGTTTAAGAATCTTTTCAGGTTCATAGAGTATTGACTTCATGGAATTAATAGGTTGATTTTTTTATTGTATTTAATCAATGAGATTACACAAATATATTCAATGCCTTTACATTTCACTTCACACATTTCCCTCATTTGACATTTGGGACGGGTAGCTGAATAAATTATATAATCACTTTTCATAAACACTTTTGAGAACAATAAACACTACACAAATATACATAATGTTAACGTGTGGCAATGAGCTGAGGAAAATTTGGGGCTTAAATGCCCACTGAAGTGCCTTGGAACACACAGCTTTGTATGATGCGTTGACGTAATTTCCACTGAAACAGGAAGCTAAGGCGGTACATATTGAATGGCTCCGCCCCCTTTTCAAATAGCCAATAGCATTTAGTTTACCTCACAGACTGTAAGTCCTACTTGACAGCACCATGGAAACGAATCTGAGCGCTGATGATACTTTGTATTCAACAGTAGAGGTGTGAATAAATTCTAGCCATTTCATTTTTAACCAACGTACAGTTGGAATGTCGTTCACGGTAGAGAAAGCTGCTTACATGTATACAAATAACTGTGAAGACTTAAATGTTAACACAGCTTTTGTGTCTTTATCAGCTTTTCAATATATATACACTGGCCCTGATAATCATCACAAATATTTACCACTCGCTCCATTTCTGTAAATCCGTTTTTATGAAATGAATGACTCTCTCACCCGTTGCTCAATAGTTTTCTTCGTCAACAGCCGCTTGCACCCCCTGCTGGTGAGGTCGACTAACAGATGGAGATTATCAATCGGCAATCTGCTGAAATTCATGCAAATGTTGAATTTTCTGTCGAATCGAATTTGAACCACTGAATTTGTGGAAGCGAATTTGTAAAGCGGAATAAAATGGGCCGAAAATTGCCTGTCGAATATTATAGGTGGTATTTTTAAACAGAATGAATATTTTGGAAGTGAAATCTGAAAGGTGAATATGGATTTTTGAATTTTTATTAATGCACAATGCACATTTTTTCAAGTAGTGCAATTCAACAAGCTTTTTTTGTTCCAAAAACATTTGTCATTATTTTACTTCCATAAAGGTCGTGCTGTTGAGGTTTTATGGGAATATCTATGTAGTATCTATTGAAAGACATTGGTACCGTTGGAACGGAGTTGAAGTCTCTGAAGGAAAAGCAGAGGAAGTAAAGAAAATGAGCTTTGGGCAATGGTAAAAAAAAGAAAAGAGAGATAAAAAGTGGGGTATGTAGAGGTGAAGAAAGTTGTGTGCCTGGAAAAGTGTACACCAAAAAGAAAATCAGGGGACCTATTACTGCAGCTTAAATAAATGCATGGTTGCAAAAAAATACTAAAATCAGCATAAACAACAGAATCTGTTCTGTTGTTTATGCTGTTATGTGTATGTTATGTGCAAATAGCAGCATAAACAACAGAACATGAGGATTCATACATCGACACATCAAGCATCAGTGGCACTTCTGTGAATGGAGAAAAACAAAATAAAAAAAATAATATATATATTTTTTTTTACATATATATATTTATATATATATATATATATATATATATACAGTCGGCATCAAAGTAAATTTCCCACATGTACACCTTTAAAGAAAAAAAATACGTAGACATAAAGTGAAAATTAGTCATTTACAAAAACCGCTAAGCATATATAAGTTATTCAGTTCCAGTACACACCACATAGAGACGTCCTGCTGTAGTCTTTGCTGCTGCTGCTCGTCTTCAATTTCAGCCTCGGGATCTGATTCGGGATGAAAAATGTATGGCTGAATCTGATTGTTAGCCATGGTTTGTTTTGGGATGTCACAGCTTCCAGACGCTCTCAACGCCAAAGCTTTGCTCGCTCATGATTATTTAGCTCCGCCCACACGGCACGCCTCCACCCGCTCGGTACAGCCTATCTTTCTTTTATAAATATAATAAAACTAAAGACTTTTTGGAGATATGAAGGATGCAATACTACTACAGGTACTCAAGATTAACATGAGATTGACTGAAACTGAGTGTTTCACCCCCCCCCCCCCCCCCCCCCTTTAATGTTTGTGACGCGCTCCTCAAATTCATGGAAAGGAAACTGAGACGGCAGAAAGCGCCATCCAGAATCTAAAAGCACAATGTTTTGTTTTTATTGTGAGTTTACACTAATAAAAAAAGTCCCTTTGCAGTTTTGAATGATGTCTTACTCTTATCTGTATGACCATAAATGACGGAGTATTTGATTTAGTTTCCGCTGTAATAATGAGACAAAATCATTTGGCATTGTGCCGATTTGTGTTGTGGAAGTCTCACTACAGTCCAGTGATGAAATATGCGTGTCCTGGAAATAATCCTAGCAATAACAATCTCAACTATTTCAGTACCAGAATATCATAGAGATATGGATAGGCTCTTTTGACATGGCTAGAGTTTAAATGCAAACTCCAATATCCTGGCAGCAGGTTTTGCACCAACATGCATTGCTGATATTTCCTTCAAAAATTCCAACATCTAGTTTACAGTATAATTTATTAAGACACAATTACTGTTTTTAGGTACCTTCTTGTCATATCAGTTCTCTGTTTTTCTTTTGAATCAGTCCGTGCTTGTAGGTCAATTTTGTTCCCACTCTCGCTTTCATAATTCATTTGTCCAACAAGACCTCCGCCGGTAATCGCTCAGGCCTCTGGCGACTCACTGTGAAGCACGTGTTTTCAGCATTCCTTCATGGCAACTGCTCCATGCATGTATTCAAAAGGTGTTGCTCAGTTGCGCTGCTTCATCAAATGCCCATCTTATGGCTTCTCCACACTCTTACAATGGCCCTAACAGCTTGTTGTTATACAATGTTGGTGGAGATATTGAGTAACACAGGCACTGGCGTCCCACACAACACATGTCTGGGCGTTAGGTGTTGGCGTGGAGCAGTCTGGAGGCGGGAGTGTGTGGTCATTATCGTGTAATCAAATTCATGTGCCGTGCTATCACTATTTAACACCGCTGACTCACAGTGTGGCAAATCTTCTCAATTCTGTGCATTATATGTAATAAACATTTGAATGTGAGATTATAATGCCACCCACAGTCCACTGACCTACTCGTGAATTCAGTATGTACTTTTAATGAGCTCTTGCATTAAGAGTCTCATTTTTAATGCTCACTTCTAAACTCCCCTGGTGAAAAAAAGGTATACTTGCAGCCAGACTAATTATTAGTTTTCTCAATTGTGTTAATGATTAGTTAACTTGAAGTGTGCTATTTTGGAACCACTAATTTTGTACTACGTTGTATTTTAGTTGTAATTAAATTGTAGAAAGGCATAACATTAAGAACTTAAAGTAAACTTAGTATACTTTAAGTATGCCTGTGTATGGACTAATTGCATGCATTATTAGTGATATTAAAGTATACTTTATTTGTGTTACAAGTACATTACAAATTCCTTACGAGTGACTACGAAACAGCAATATACCATAAGTGTCTATTTGAGTAAAAAGTATATGCTCAGTAATACCTTTGGCTTATTCCAAATACTACAAATTGCAGTTGTCTTCAATAACAAAATGCACATTGATAAACAAATATTACTTAGCTATACTTTGTACAATATACTATTGTATACTATAATGTATTTTGGAAGTATACTTGCAATGTATTGATACAATTATCATTTTCACCATACAGTTAAAAATATACCTAAAATATATTTTAAATAAAGTGAAAATAAATACAGTTTAAAAAAATAAACAGATTTTCACTTCAAGTATATTTTTCTAAAATATATTTTTAGAAAATATTCTAAAGCACAAATATTTGAAAGTGTGTTAAAAGTTGTATTGTGAAAAATAGGTAAAAGCATGATGGTAATATACTTTTAATATATTTAAAGATAGTAAAACATTTTTTAGTGTATTTGCAATGAACTATTGAGAAAGGGAATATATTTCAAATATAATAAAGTAGACTTTTTTCACTTTCAAATGAGCAGCAAATGAAGACAAACCAAACATGCTTTTCATTAATATCTTTTGGAATGTCATTGACAATACAAATAAATGTGTAGCTAAGATATTGGCATGGCATTGTGCATATGATTAATCTGTCAGTGCGCTTGATGTGATTTAGAACAAATTGGATTATTTATCTTGCACGTGACCTTCTAAATGGCATGCATTAACCTCTAGTTCACTAAACTTTCACAAACTGTACTGTAGCACAATGGCACTGCCAAACAAAAATGAACTGCGGTTGGACGCTCTTCATGTTGAAGCAGCCAATTCTTAGACAAAATGAACAGCAAAGGGATACAAAATTTATGGTGCCTTTAATGTTGCAGATGCTCATATTTTCAGTCCCTTAGTATTTATATGCAAATCAAATAATGTTGGTGACACACATATGTATGAAATGAGCTTCACATTTAGAAAACATCTCAGGTTACCACTGTAACCTATGTTCCCATGAGAACAGGGAACGAGACACTGCGTCAGAACGCTATGGGGAACGCCTAGACGTGAACCGGTGTCTAAAACGCTTATCTAATCACGGCATAAAGTCAACCCCACATGCCACCAGGGAGACTGACCTGGTCTAATTGTATGACCTCGTCTTGCCAACAACCTCTCAGTTTCCAAAACAGAGTCTCTAACATATTTTGCCTCACTTGTGGAGGCATCCGATAGGGAGGACTGCAGATAGTGGCAGTGATCATTCACAGAACGGATCATAGATACAGGCATCCTGGAGAGTAGAACTCAGCATAGCGCTTTATAACCCTTGCGAACGAGGGGAGTAACTCTACTGGATCCTGGATCTACACAGTGCTTCAGGGCCCTGTGGAGGCTAGGCACTCTGAAAGGGAGCATAATAAAGGGAGTGCCTCCAGCTCTAAGGTTTACAATCCAACAGGCAGTGTACTCAGCAGAAGAGCTATCAACCCTTTAAAGCAAGGGGAGTAGAGTCCTACGCTACCAAAGTATCGGGGAGGCCTACTGTAAGGCCTAAAGCTTCGAATGTCACGGGCGTCAGGCCAGGCAATGCTTCAGCTCTAAGGGAGCATACTCAACCATCCCAAGTGGGAGGGAGCAACTGATCTTTCTCTACCTGTAAGGGAACAATGTGAATACAAACTAAATACTGTCATGTTTTATTTAAGTTATCCATATTTTACAAGTGGTTTACAGAGAGTAAGCACCGAATGAAATACCATTATGGAGCAATATGTGTTGTGCTTAAATGAAAGCATTATACATTATTAAACATGCATAAGCAAGACCATAATTCTTTGTATAAGCTGATACCCATTTCAGTTTGGTAACAGCAGAGATTTCATAAAAGCCTGAATAATACCCACCATTATTCAGAGTGGAGACTCGTGCCTAGAGAATATATTTGCAAATCTTGTTTTTATCAAGGTAAAGTGTCTCTTCACATTAACCATTGAGGCCACCGATTGAGACAAATAGGCTGAGTCACTGTTCAACTTAATTGTTGTGAAACTGTGCAGTGATTTATGTGTTCATGAGAGACTGAGTGAAGTATACCAGAGCTGCCATAAGATCTGTGGCTACTCTGTGCCTCTACAGATTTACAAATTGCTCTACAAATTTGCCCTGTTTTACAGTATAAATGTAAAAAAAATTCCTTCAAAACAATATTATATGATAGGTTACTATGATAATGTGCCAAAACAGGGCAGGCAAAGGAAGAGGAGCAGAGGATCTAACAAAACTAAACAAAACAAATAAGGTAATCAAATAAGAGAGGAAACAAATACAATAGCTTTATATCAAAACATAAAGAAAATACTTGCCAATGAACTACCGAGATCATTAAATACAAAAGTAAAGGAGAAACTAAAAACACGGGTGCTGATGATAAGTAACAAAGGGTTCGAAAAAAAAACCCGGAAAAAACTAAAAACTCTTTTTTTTTTATGCGTTTTGGTCGTTTATTTACACGACAACACCATTTTGGGGGCCTGAAAACGCAAAGTTCAAATTGCAGGTTTTTGAAAACAATACCATTATTGTCTCTGTGTAAGCTGTTGTGGATACGCCTGACCAGAGTCAAATATCGCCTTGTTTTAGTAGTAAATACTTCTTAGCATACTTTTAGTCATAATGGTGTCGACTTGTATTGTTTCCGTGTGCAAGAATTCAAAGAGTAAATGCTTAGCGGGAGTGAGTTCGTTTCGATTTCCAATGAAGGATCCAGCGCTTTGTAGGCAGCGGCTAAAGGCTGAAAAGGATCGTATACACACAGATAATTCCGCAACGGAACATCTGAAAAATCTCAGTGTTTGTAGTCAACAATTCAATCTGTATGAACACAGTGTTTTAGGTCAAAACAGAGGGGAAAAGCTGAAAGAAACTGCCACTCTGTCAGTTTTGTGCCCGAAGCACAGAACGTTTAGGTAAGAAACCTTTGGACTTTTGCAGACAAATTAATGTGAATTTATCTGTCCAGGTAACACAGAGAAAGAGAAAACATTGGTAGAATATCCTGTACCTTGTGTCAGAATGTTGTTTTGTGATCTAATTTATGATGTGATTTATGACCAGAATTTATGTCCACCTGTCACTCAAACTGACTGGTCAGTGGTCGTCAAATATGTTTTATGGGGGAATTTATGAGGGCTGTCATCATGATTAGCAGGCCAGTCGATGTCAATGGTTGTTTTTATGGTTAGATTTATTACTCAGTGTCTCAGATTGGCAGGTCATGAGTGTCAATGAGATATAGGGTCAATAGTTTTTTAGTTAGATATTTGGGTTTATTTATGGGGGTTATATCACACCCCAGATTGGCATTTTTATGACATTTGTTGAATCCAGGGTATCTGGCTCCTTGTCTGTTCTAAAACTGCTTGTGACCATATTTTCCTTTGATTGCTCGGGTGCTCAAGCAGGTTTGACACCTCAGTGTCCAAAATCATTGCTGTTCAATCTAAAATATTGTTGCTAGAGACCTGTACCCCAGGACTCTCTCCTATCTTATATCATGCTGAGTGAGGAAGGTGGCTATGTGTTTACCTTCCAGGAGAAGATCATGTTTGCATTTTAAGATCAATTCAAGATTCAAAATCAGTGATGAGACACCAGAGCCCGTAGTTTCTCTTCTATCTATTTCCTACTGTGATGTAGTTGACTTGTCTGATAGAATGTGTTTTAACATGTTTGTTAACAGTCTTGCTGCAGACGTTAGGTCTACAGATTAAAATGTTACATGCTTATTAAAAACTATTCAAACAATCTAATGTGTTTCATTTGAAAAATAAATCAGATAAATATGTCTTTATTATTCCTATAATTATTCTTTAAATTATTTACATCCATGTTCAAATGAACCATATAAATATCTTCTTGTCCACACATGCTATATACACAATTTTTTGTTTTATTTTAACATTTGTTAAACTGATCCTTAGACAGTGAAAAAAAAAACCTACACTTTAGACTTTCTAAGTAAAATAAAACACACATGTGGTTTTAAAATCTTTGAACATTTTATGCAGATCATGGTATCAATGTTTGCTTAATAGGTGATATAACGTTCTGTGTTCAAACGAGGTTGTGAATGAATTCATAGCACTGAACCTTGTGGGTATGATTTAACTATAATATCCATTTTCAACTTTATACTTTGAAGTGTATAATGGAATGTGTTATCATTCTGGTTTTTAAATATTTTTTCCCGCAGGCAGTCCGGAGGCCTGAGGTTTCGGTGTCTGATGTGAATCAAATTCATACTGAAAACGGATCTCCGCTCTGTAAGTTTAGTTCCCTGTTTTTATTGTTTGTTTATAACGATTTTATCACATTGTAAAAAGAGGGACTAAAATTAATGCATGATTTTAATAGAGTGTATGAGAAAGAACAGGAACCAGAAACACAGGTCCAGGCAAGAAGGCTGGGAGACAATTGAAAGTAAAGGCCAAATCGGTAATTGGTTCAGTCTATTTTTGGTTACTATGTATTTCTCTCATGTTGGTTGTTAAAAATTTAAATCACTCAAGTCAAGTCAAGTCACCTTTATTTATATAGGGCTTTTTAAAATACAGATTGTTTCAAATCAGCTTTATAGTGACAACAGGAAAATAATGCAACAAAGTTTGTTCCTGCTGTACAGCAGATCTAGAAAAAAATAGCGTCATAGTCCAGCTTAAAGGGATAGTTCACCCAAAAATCAAAATTAGCCCATGGTCTACTCACCCTCAAGTCATCCTAGGAGTATATGCCACTTGAACTTAACGCACTACGTAATGACGAACGTGTTTGCCCAGCCCTGTTTGTATGAACCACGAGAGGCGTCAACTGCCGTCATTTACATTGTGAGTCAAGTTTAAGTGTTACTGTTTGCGTAAGTGGATGCGTACGGCCGCCTGCGGGAAGCTAGTTATTTTAGTCGATAAAGTTTTAAATATGCATGTTTTTCTTATACAAACGCATCGCTTCACTTCAAAAGGCCTTTATTAACCCTCGGGCGGTCGGGGGTACAGTTCTCCTCTGGCCAATGAACGAACAGTGTCTGATTATGATTCAGGCAGCATTATAGGTCAGAAGTCAGATTGGATCGGAACATTCAGAATATTAATCCAGTTCCATCTGGTTGAAGATCGGAGTCATCACGCCAGTATGGAGATGAGTTTGTTGAGGATCAGTGCCGATGGCTGTCGTGTCGATGAGGCCTTCACATGGGAGAGTCTAGTTGACACAATCTCTGCTGACACTTCATGGATGCATTGTGGTCGTGTCTAGGCGCAGGTCCACCATCTGATCTGGATACGGCCCAGATCCGGCTGTATTCATCATGCATTGTGGTTGTGTCTACACAACTCATACACAATACACACCCTAGGACACATAAGGGATGCTGTTGGTGCCTTTCCGCCACCCACTGCATTTGCTGACGATATCTCTACCCGTGATGGATTTCATGTCCAATTACAAACACTCTGAGAGATACTGGATTTAAACACTCCTCTGACATGTTATACAGTAAAGACATGATCTAAAATATTGTTTTATCTTTTTGATTTTGCTGTTGTTAAACTTTTTGCGGCGTTAGCGTTTTGACACTTTCTTAGGTGTACGTTTTGTTTTCTTCTGAAAGAAAAAAACACTCCTCCGCATGCCTGGCAGCCTAGTTGTTCTTTTGCGAGTCATCAACATTAGTCCATACTCCTGATTATTCCACCATTATTCCTGATCCAAATTGTTGTAAAAGACCTCAATAATGTGTTGCTAACAACATCGCTTAGCATGTTTTTTTGCAGCTGATTTAATATGTGGTTTGGCTATGCTAAACGGTATGGTCATTCTAAAGAGACCACGAAAAAATTCCACCCAGCCTGATCCCTACATGACTCCCCCCCCGACATAACCGGGGAGTCCATTGCCAGCCTGACTCTAGTAATATGCGACATACCGCTTAGCATCCATTCTGTGTGTATTGAAATATACCATTTTCAATGTTTATTAAAATACACACTGTTTCACGGGCCTGAAGTGTAGTTTAGCACACACTTTCCTGTAACTAAAACGCACCTCTTTATTTTAATCTTCTTTCACTGGATGGTTATTTCAGTTATGGATGATTTATCAACTGGTGTGTAATTCGCTCTACAACTTCATTATTCTCGCTATCTATATGCACGCAACGTAGCAGAGGTGTGTGAGCTTCACCAACTGATTGATATTCTATATCTATATATAACGGCGGCTTCTACACGTTATATATACACATATACATATACATATATGTAACAGCTTTCCATTAAGCCGCTGTTTTATTGGTTATAGTAGTGAGCAAGTAATTAATGCGTATAAACTCCATTAACACAGATGTAAGATGCAAACAATGTCTTTTATTTCTTGAGCTCTAATTAATAAACGTTGCTTCCAATTAGCTTCTTGTGGTGTCTCATTCTTTGTTGTTCAAAGCATACTAATGTTAAATCCATACCTTGCAGATCAGCGCACGCATATTGTCCATATTCCATATGTCCTTGAACATAGCTTAACACGGTCAAAAAACTGTGTGCTTCCTGACTACCAATACACCTGTTGCCTAATTACACATGTGCTCCTAATATACCAATGTCAGAGCACACCCAATGGACAAATATATAATTACATTAAAATGGCTCCTAGAAACCGGCCCCTTAATTGCTCATGGCAGGAAGACATAGCAATTACAGAAAATATACATAAAACGAGCCATAACAATTAAAGCAACATATACAGAGATTTGGTCATAAATTCATGACATTATTAAACTTGTAATCACAGATTCATTGTCACCTCAATCATTTAACTCTAATAAAAGACAAAGCTTTCTAACAGGTCGTTCCAGAACACTACCTTTGGTTTTAATCTTTACAGTACGTACTAAACCTTTATCATATGGAAAAGTTTCATTTATCTCTATGGGGGATATAGTAGCTTTGCAATTCTTGTCATTGCCAGTAGTACCTTCCCTTTGAGACACGGCCAATTCAGAAGTTCTCTCAACGTGATCATCCAAGCAACTGCCAGTTTCAGTCTTTTCCACTCTGTAAATAAAGTAATACAGTAATTGATGGGATTTGGTGTACCTCGTAGGAAAATAGTTTCTGTATGATATCTTGGCTTTGATTCCGGATCTGAATTTTCCTTTAGCAAAGCAAAGTTCTCAATTGATTAAAAGGTTTCTTAAAAGAGCATCCAATGATTTTTTTAAATCCATTTCATTAGAATCAAACGACTCCTCTTCCTTGACCATTTGAACAACCACACCTGATTTTGTCAGAATGTTTCCATCAACTTCAACCAGTTCCTCAACCTGGTCTTGGACTGATCCTTCCTCCTTTTTCACCTTGAGTTCTTGTTCAGAAGCTTCTGACTCTATAAGTGATGCTTGGGCTGTTTCCTTGTCACTCAGGTGATCTTCCGGTGTATCTGATTCTTAACTGACTTGTCCAATATTTTTACAAGCCTCAGTTCCTCTGAACATCTCTTTCTTATCCGCCATGTTTGTATTGTAGTTGCGTTTAGATTGAATTCTAAACAATTCCTCAAGCCTTCCAATAGAAATCCTGTTGACTGTAACGGAAGGTGTGCCAGTATCATTCCTGCAGTCACTGATATTTCCAGAAGTTCCATTAACAACCCACCCCAATAGGGTTCTAATGGCATAGGGTCCAATACCATAGCTATTTATTACCTCCCATGGCTCCATTACCTGGGACGCATTGGCTCCAATGAGTAAATCAACATTAGCCTCAATGTGTGTAAGTTTTACTCTGTCCAGATATGGCCATTTGGATATTTCCTCCTGGGTAACAATTTTATCTGAGTTGACAGGCATTTTCTTCTGAGTATACACTTCCGGAAGGGAAAAGAAATTATCTTTGCTGATTCCACTTTTTTCCAAACCAGTTACCACATTACAAGATACAGACTGCTCTTGTCCCATAGTGCGCAGAAAAATGTTAACCCTTTTACCTCTGATGTTCAGTTCATCCATTAGCTGCTAGGAGCAAAATGTAGCTGAACTCCCAGGATCCAGAAAAGCATACGTTTGAATTATTTTGTCTCCATTGGCTGATTTTACTTGCACTGGAATGATTGACAGAAAACATTTTTCATTACCGGGCCCTGTATGTCCACAAGTATGTGCAGACACTAGGCTGCTCTTTTGCCCCTTGTCCTCCACAACTGGCTTGCGATGTATGTGCAACACTGAAGGATGTGTCTGACTACATAATTCACAGACAAGGCTGTCGTCACATTCCCTACTTATATGTCCAGACTTTAAACAGCTGAAACAAACTCCTGTTTCTTTTAAAAAGTCAAGCTTTTCTTGTTGTGACTTATTTTTAAAAATATCACACCTTTTTAAAACATGATTGTCTTGACAGAACAAGCAAGTTGTGTTATCATTGGTCTGGTATACGGAATGCTTTCTCAATTATGATGTTACATATCCCCTTGGAACTGAATTAACATTTGTAGCAAAACTGTTTCCCTTGAATAACCTGTTAACTGCACTTGGTTGCTTATCCTGAATGCATCCAAACACAGGATCTGATGCCATCTTTGCCTGTCGTTCGATGAAGTACACAATGTGTTAGAAATCTGCTCTACCTTGATTCAACTCCATTATCTCACAAGCTCTTTCTCTCTAACGTTCTCTCAATTTTAAAGGTAGCTTAATTACCACAGTTCTCGTATTACTAGGCATTTTGAGTTTTTGCTTATAAGATATATTATCAATGATGTTACAACATGCATGCAAAAACAATGAATATGCATGAAGACCTTGTGCATCCTCAGTCCTTAATGATGGCCAACTTAAAGCCTTTTCCATATATGCAGCTGCAATCTGTAATTCATCACCAAATTGCTCCTTCAGAAGTTTCTTAGCTAATAAATACCATACTTCTGGATCAAGATGTTGGCAACTTTGAACCAGTACTCTGGGTTGTCCTGTCGTGAATTGCTCCAGAAAATGCAAGCAGTCCCTTTTATTGCGAGTCCTTTCTTCAACACTGTGCTCAAAAGCTATAAATGAATGGCACACACAGAAGTGGATTACCATCAAAGATTGGAATCTCTCTTTTGGGAAGCGTTTGAGGTTGAATTTGATGTACCAGATAAGTTGTTAATTCCTCCTGCCTTTTCAGAATCTCATACAGGGGTTCACCTTGAGATGGAAGACAGTTCACAGCTTGAGATGTTGCCATGTTACCTCTGGAATGGTGAGCAAAAGAATGTGAGTCTTGTTGGTAAGTACTGCTTTCTTGACTGTTCAACACTCTTTTAGGCTGCATTACTGTTGATCGGTTTGTGATGTTACAGGAAGCAACAGCTGATTGTGTTGGAATGCTGCTGATAACTCTAGCTGTATCCATTGGTATTTCACTCATTGGCACATATTCAGTAACTTGTGGATTTAACGCCTTTGGTCTTGTGGAATGAAGAATTTCATTTCCTATCAGATCCCTTGAAGTGTGAGCCTTTGTTGGTCTTTTTCCTTTAGAATGTGAACTGCCAGTACGTGAACATTTGCTATGACTGTCGATTGTCCTCAAAACAACAATTTTTGCAGTGGATGCTGCAATTTCAGCATCTTATCCCAGTTGTTCCATTTTTTTTTTTAAATCCTCCTGCTGTCTTTCAATTACATTTATTTTTTAATGCAGTGGCACGTGCCACGAGTGTAGCTCTCTCTGCCTCTGCCTTTATGCATGCTGATAAAATGGAATAACTTTTGCTGTAGCTACAGTTACTAAATTCAGTGATAACCTTTGATACATTTGAAACACTGTCCCCGGGATCTAATTAACATCAACCCCTTCAGATATTACAGGTGTAGACAGCCATACATTCACATGTTCAGTAAACTCATTAATTGGAATCAGATTTGCCTTGAACCATATATCATGTATCTCAATTTCATTGTCAGGTAACACAGTCAACAAAGAATCATGCGTTTCCTTAGCCCCTAAACACAAATCATTGAAGTTTTCATACATATTTCGTACTTCAGAGTCATTTTCTTTGTTACTTTGCATCAACCTTTTAATAGTCTCGATCATTTTGTGTGCTTTGTTCAGCTTTGCCTTTCTCAGTTTTTGTAATGAATCAAGTCTTTCCACCAAAGCCTTTGCTGAGAGTTTAATTGTCCTTTTTTGCATTTCAGGCTCATTTTCATTACAAAGTTGTTTTGTCACAGCAGATTCCTCTGTGGCCAAACACTGACATCCATATTACACACAGTACTCAAAACCCATGCAGTACAAAGAATACATGTGTAACTTTTGGAAACCAATGTATTTAATTGACAGAGTCAGTGACCATTAAAACATTTGTTGTTGCAACAATACCTTTTAATCCGCTGCCGAACCAAGCGTTGTCCCAGTAACAAACAATCCAACAGGTACAGTAAATCGAGTACGAATCCGCGGGATCAGAGAAGTAAATCGAGTACGAATCCAACCGGAACTTTGAGGTGAATCCACTACGAATCCAACAGGAACAGTGAATCAGATATCCATGAAGCGAATCCTTGACGTGCTGAAGAACTCATGCTCAATTAAGCCTTCGTCTCTGAAGTGGCGTCCATGTGCAGTTTATGCTCACAGTCCATTGGAAGCAAGTTTATTTAATATGCTCACTGCTTAGTGAAACAACATTTTTTGACTTATTGTAACAGCTTACCATTAAGCCGCTGTGTTATTGGTAATAGGAGTGAGCAAGTAATTAACGCGTAAAAATTCCATGAACACAGATGTAAGATGCAAACAATGTCTTTTATTTATTGAGCTCTAATTAATAAACGTTGCTTCCAATTAGCTTCTTGTGGAGTCTCATTCTTTGCTGTTCAAAGCATACTAATGTTAAATCCATACCTTGCAGATACAGCGCACACATATTGTCCATATTCCATATGTCCTTGAACATGGCTTAACAGTCAAAAAACTGTGTGCTTCCCCACTACCAATACACCTGTTGCCTAATTACACATGTGCTCCTATACCAATGTCAGAGCAGCCCCAACGGACAAATATAAAATTACACTAAAATGGCTCCTACATGGATATATAATTTTTTCCTAGATAAACAGCTAACCGGCAACATATATTTTAATGCACCGTGACATAAAATCCGTCCATGAGATTGCTGAGGACAGTGGGCTTGAGAGCGCAGGCCTTGGGATGCTGGAGGGGTAAGGTCATTAGCGGTGGATCCGCCATCCTGGATATTAGTCTTGTGCGCTTGTATCACCTGTGTATCGTTATGTTTGCTATGTATATATCCTGTACACTCCCGTTTCAGTTCTTTGTTGATTCTCATTTATGTATTATGATAGATTGCTATTTCTCCTATGTTTCTCCTGGGATCTCCTGAGTGTTACATATTCTAAATAAAGATTCTTTATTTTGTTACCCCTGCATCTTGTTGTGCATGCTGCAAGCCAACCCCTGACATTAACACATCTGGATATATTAAACATATATTTATACATATGAAAATACTGTTGTTTATTTATATACATGAGTATATTATGTCATCCAACTCAAATCCCTTAATCTGTGCGATTTAGACTTGTTTGTGGCTGATGACGTGGCAGGATAGTCCGCATGAATGAGTTTTATCAACTGAAGTGAGCTTCTATAAATAACCCCTGCTCAGTATTTGTAAAGGGACTGTGGCGAACAGGACGGCCGAGGGACGTGAGAGAACGGCGCGAGGCCGGTGGTGCGATTGATAATGAGCAACACCTGTGAGCACACCGGTCTCGCATCTCTCACGGAGGAGCGGAAGCATAAAGGAGGAGCGACGACGTTGATGATCGAGAGAGGAACAGGCCTGTATTTTAGTTGAGTTTTGTTTTTTGTATTTGTGTATTTTATTTTAGCCAACAGTCGTCCGCGAGGGGCTGCTGGCCGTTATGTTTATTTTGGGTAAGCCAGCAGTCGTCCACGAGGGGCTGTTGGCGGTATTTTAGTTTGTTTGGTTTTATTTTAATAAAGTATATTTAAATGTTCGCCGGTTCCCGCCTCCTTCTTCCCTGAACATTGCTACACTGGTGCCGAAACCTGGGAAGAGGGAGGAACGCGCTGTCAGAGAGTCCTCGCCACTGTGGGGAATCCGCGGTGCCATCGAGCATGGTGCGCGAGTCGCCGCCGCTCGCCGTAGGCCGGAGCCTTCTGCCAGCTGGAGTGAGTTGCCGGTGGGACGGTTGAGCTCGCTGCCGGCCGCCTGGGTATTGGAGGGGCGGCTGCCATCCGGGAGGGAGAGGAGGATCGCCGCCGCTCGCCATGGGCCGGAGCCTGCTGCCGTCCACCAGCGAAGGGGAGGAGCAGGGAGCGGGGGACTCCTACCATCTGCCCAAGGCACCCAAGGAGCCGTCGCCGTCCACCGGGCGGCGGAGGAGCATCGAGCCGTCCACCGAGGGCTACCCAGCGTCACCGCCAGGCACCGCGGAGGAGATCGCCCAGCTGGTGGGGGACCAGATGGCAGCGCGTTGTGGGAACCGGACCAATTATTATTTTTTCCTCTCTCCCCTCTCTCGATCTGTCGCTCCTCATGCTTCCGTCTCCGTTTCCCTCGGCTTGTCGGTCCATACCCCCCAGGGATCGCCGCCGCCGGGGGGGAGTAGGCACAGGCTCGTGGGTACCCCCTGGCCTGTGAGGGGCGATGGGGGTATGTGGCGAACAGGACGGCCGAGGGACGTGAGAGAACGGCGCGAGGCCGGTGGTGCGATTGATAATGAGCAACACCTGTGAGCACACCGGTCTCGCATCTCTCACGGAGGAGCGGAAGCATAAAGGAGGAGCGACGACGTTGATGATCGAGAGAGGAACAGGCCTGTATTTTAGTTGAGTTTTGTTTTTTGTATTTGTGTTTTATTTTAGCCAGCAGTCGTCCGCGAGGGGCTGCTGGCCGTTATGTTTATTTTGGGTAAGCCAGCAGTCGTCCGCGAGGGGCTGCTGGCGGTATTTTAGTTTGTTTGGTTTTATTTAAATAAAGTGATAAACTGAAAATTATATTCAGTTTTACGTAATTTTTATATGTACTGACATTTTCTGATATTAACTTCTTTCTTTTTTTTAATTTAGATAAGGGGCAACTAATAGTAATTTAAAGAGTCTGGTACAAACTGTCATGATGTTGAAAGGCACACAACGTGATATAGTGTTTGATCTATTGCCTAACTGATGGTGAAAATCAATGGAGAGAGAGAGACAAAATAAAATTGTTGACTCCTAAACAGAGTTGCCAAATGTTCACATCTAACTCACAAACTTTGGAAGATTTTTGGCCTTTTTAGAGGGAACTCAGTTGGATGCATTTGTTGCGTAACTACTTTAAGCACAGTTATGAGTCACAAAGCAACCAAAAACATGTTGTGTCAAACTACGCTTGAAGTTATTCAATTGGATTCGGTTAAATTTCCTGCCTTTTTGAAAAAGAAGTGCATTTAAATTAATTTCATGCACACTTGTAGTGTACTTCAAATTTTAAAAGTATATTTTTCAGAACATGTACTTGCAGATAATATAATATAAATTGAATAAAAGCTCACTTGAGTGTACATAGACAGCACACTTTCATGACTATCAATCTTTCACACTTAAGACTTTTAAAAAGTGCACTTTGAAATGATATCCAAATAAAAGTTTGGTAACACTTTACTTAAAGCCTTTATGTACAATGCATTTTAAAAGTATTTTTAATGCAGAAATGATGCCTTGCAATGAACTTCATAATGCATTGTATGATCTCATGAATAATTTTAACCACAGTTATAATACATTATAATACTTATCTATTTATTCTTACACCTTTAGAAAGTACAATGCATTAAAACAATTATTCCAAAAAAGAGTCTTATAATATTATAATGCATTTATGAACCAACTTTACAATGGTTACAATTACTTATGAAAATATATAATCCTTTATAATGGAATACCTTTAAAATCCATTATACATAAAGGCTTTAAAATGTTACCAAAAGTTTTACTTTAAAGTGCATTTTAAATCATTATATTTTAATAATATTTTGCCGTGCTTTAAAGAAGTACACTTACTTTGATGTGTTGACTAACATACTAAAGCACATGCAAAGTACTTGATTATTTTTTTAACTATAGTGTTTTATCCAGTATTACATTTAAAGTTAATAAATTTTAAATGCACTAAACTGCAACTTCATCAAATGTGTAATTACACATATATTTAAAAACATGACATACAAGTTTCAATAGAAATTACATTCATGTATATTTTAGTTGCCCATAAATGCTTGTCAGAACATGTAGTACAAACCATATTAGACAACAGAAGCAATTGTGAAATTGCATGTGAATATGTATTTAAGTCCTACTTACGTGGGTCAAAAGAGCAAAAACAAATTGCATTTAATACAAATTTAAACTATAATACATTTTCATTTAATTCTTAATTCTTTTAAACAATGTTATTTCCAAAGTATTTTTACAAGACTGCAAAAGTGTACTTCTTTTATACAAGGGTGGCAGCCTGAGTATCAAAGAGTCAGTGCATACAAAAAAAAAACCTTTAAGTACTGGTATCCTGTGAGTGTAAAACTTCTGAAGGGAATTGAGGCAGCCACCTGGGAAGACATGAGCACGGAGGGATAACAACCGTGGAGCTTCAGCGCTCTTGTCCCGCTCTGTTGCTCTGCAGATTGAGTATGACAGATTGCTCGCCCCCGACGTTGCTGCTGCAATGATGACTATAAAGCACTTTTCGGTTTAATGTGGTGCTCACAGTTACATGTAAACAGCACCTGGCAGGCTCTGTGAAAGAAGGCGGGCTGATTATGTAATCTGGTCATTTGTCAAACAAAAACACCAGAGCTAGTGCTGTGGGTCAGATGAAAGAAAAAGCCTCAATGGTCAAAGCGAGGCACATTCAGCTAGTCACACATGGCATGGGCACCTGTACCAGTCCACATCTGCCACTGGCAAATCCATCAGCGCATTACTAGATCTGCTCTAACGTCTTGTAATTCTACGGCATTTGTCTGCAAACTCACCATCAGTTAATCTTCTTTGGGATGTAAGGTGCACTCTGACATGAAGAATGAATTGCGTTAGAGTTGCGTAAGAATGAGAGAATTGTTTATTGCACTGTCTGCATTGTTTAAACAAGGCATTGATAATGATAAGAAATGTATATATATCAAATCAGCATATTTGAATGATTTTTGAAGGATCGTGTGACATTGAAGACTGGAGTAATGTTATTAAAAATTCTATTTTGATTGCTGGAATAAATAACATATTAAATGTATTTAAATAGAAAATAATTATTTTCAATTGTAATAATATTTCAATATCGCTTTATTTTTACTGTAGAAGTAAATGTAGCCAAAATGTTGAAATCCAAATTATTGAAAATGACAAAAGTGAGACTGAACAATACACTTACATGTACTTACATTGTACTTATATAAGAAAGTACTGGTTAATATAATATAAGGTAACTGCATGGGTTAAGGTTAGGTTTAGGAGTAGGAGTAGGTACAGGTTTAGTACCTAGTTATTATTACCCAGTTATTGTATTTACTAAAATAAGAACAAAGTATGTAGATGGGGAACAGCACTATAAAATAAAGTGCTACCCTTAGTTCTGTCTGTTCATTGTTACTTGTCGTTTGCGTTTAACGTGGTTGTGTATTATATCTCCTAAGATTTCCTGTTCCAGTTGGATTTATTGATTAATGACTGTTTTGTTGTGTTTACTGAGTCGTGTCATTATTGGTTCAACCCGTTTGCTTACAAATGAAAGATATACATATATAAATCTGCCATAATTTGGAGTATGAGGTGATGGAACGCATGTCTAATCCCTCTCCTGGAGAGCAATCTTCCAGTAGAGTTTAGCGCAATTAAACACACCTGAACCAGTTACCCAGTTATCAGTAGCTGTGTCTTATAATTAAAGTTATATTGAACTGTTTGAAAACTGAACATGAATTAAACAGAACATAAACATGAAAAGAATATGTTCACTTTGGTCCATTTATGTACATAATAAAGTGTGTCCTAACCTCTGGACAGTTGCCTTAAGTAAGGCATCCAACCCGAGGGACTGCGAAGCTGGCAGTGAACCACTCGGCTCGGATCTCAGAGACGGGATATCCTGGAGAGTATGAGTCAGCATAGTGCTTTCCAACCCTTGGTAGCGAGGGCAGTTTCTCTACTCGATCCACGGATCAACCCAGTGTCTGTGTTTCAAAACACTGAGGAGGCCTGTGAAGGCCTAAGGGCTGATCTAACTGGGAGATCTCACGAGAGGCCTACGACCGTCTGACCAGACTCAGGAGGCCGCATGCTCATAGTGACCCTCGGTGAGCGGAGCACACGGTCCGCCTGGTAGGCAAACCAGGCTGTAGACAGGAAAAGTTCCAGAAGGGAACTTAGCAGATAATGAACACTTTAGCGAGCCAGGGTGCAAGCTTGCCTGCAGCAGCTGCCTACTACCTGAGGCTACCTGAAACTGATAGCAAGAGGCCACAAGCTTCATAAACCCAGCACCATAGGGAACCATTCACAGGGAGGCCTGGAGGGGCCTACTACCTGATAACCACAACCTGTGGGAACTCACCTTCAGGGAGGCCTGGTGAGGCCTACTACCTGACCGTACTCACTCAAGGAGGCCTGGAGGAGCCTACTACCCGATAACCACAATGTGTGGGAACTCACCTTCAGGGAGGCCTGGTGAGGCCTACTACCTGACAGCCAAAATATTTGGGAGCTCAGATCCAGGGATGCCCAGAGAGGCCTACTACCTGTCAGCCACAATATTTGGGAGCTCACATTCTGGGAGGCCCAGAGAGTCCTACTACCTGATAGCCAACGTAAGTGGGAATTCGCCTTCAGGGCTGCCGGGTGAGGCCTACTGGCTGATAACCATCTTAAGTGGGAATTCACCTTCAGGGAGGCCTGAATGGCCTACTACCTGATAACCACTGGTAGCTATGAGCCCTGAGTCCGGGTGATAGTACAAGGTGCTAAGGTCAGCCAGCTGGGGGCTCGCCTATCAAGGAGGCCTGGTCGGGCCTACTAGCTGATAGTAAGTCATATTCTGCTATAACATACACTGTTGGGAACCATACTACACAAGCATATTTTACTATTGGGATTTCCGTAGCGCTAAAGAGTATGTCCTACAATATTGGGACTCACCTCCGAGGAGGCCTGTTTAAGGCCTACTACCCATCAGTGAGTCATCTGCCCGAAACACCAAGGCCAACCACGTAAAGTGAGCTGGCCTACAGCGCCCTCTCGGGGGCTGTCCAATCAAGGAGGCCTGGTAAGGCCTACTACCTAATGGCACAGCCTTCGTTGGCAGATGAGCTGTTTACACAGCATCTACAGCATCCTGGTGCCTAATCACATTGCCCATGGCACTGTACTCTGCAAGAAAGCTAGCACCCTTAAAACAAGGGGAGTACAACATACGCCACTCTGCCTCAACGGAGGCCCCAGCTAGTCAGGGGCCTACCATCTATGCATAGGCGTCAGCTCAGGGCAATGCTCTGGGTTCAGGGTAACTTACTTCGACCAAAGAAGAAGTGAAGGCTTACTTCATACTCGACCCGAGCCATAGTGGTGCGAGGTAGGATAAAACAGAACTGGGAGTGAAGTGCTCAGACCTACCCTGTATCACAGGGGAATACTCACACCTCACCCTGAGGTTACCAGGGTGCCAGCAGCTCTAGGGGTGACAGAAATGTATCTGTGCCCCAACCTAGGGGAGTGGGGCTTGAAGGAAAGCCAACCACCTACAACCCAGCGCTCGAGCTAGCTCAGCGAGGTGAGTGAAGCCTATACTGGCGACCTAAATCCGTAGGCCAGTTCTGCACGGCAGGGTCGGGCAGGAGAACCAGTCTTCTTCGTGAAGCGAAAGACGGCCTAACCCTGCTCAATAAAGACATATATATATATATATATATATATATATATATATATATATATATATATATATATATATATATATATATAGTATATATATCACGGAGGTCTGTTTGAGGCCTACCATGTCCTTATAAACCATCCTCTGCACCACGCTGCATTACTCTAGTCACCCCAGAATGCAGAGAAGGGGGCGGGCCTTAGCCTAACGACTCCCAAGGGAGGAGGCTGTTGTACAGGGATGCCAGAAACCTATATTCACAAAGTGAAGGGTCTGAGGAAGAAATGCTAATTTTAGCAGAACGCCTCCATTATCCCTGGCACAGCCTAGGCCAGCTACAGAGGCGGCCCTGGTGAGGGCCAGCCTGTAAGCAGAGCCGGACAGTAGCGGAGTACATTTACTTGAGTACAGTACTTAAGTACAATTTTGAGGGATCTGTACTTTACTCGAGTATCATTTTTGGGGAGTACTCATAACTTTACTCTATTAAGGCAAATATTGTACTCTTTACTCCGCTACATTTCAATCCATAACCATGAGTACCCGTTTCTACTTCTAAAAAAAAAAAGGAAAAAAGAAAAATCTCGGAAACTCTCAATTTGTTGTTTCCTTCTCAAACGTGATTGGATTGTGCAGGGGCCACTGATTGGGACAGTCTATCAGCAATCACCTTCAACTTTCCAAGTCAACTCCATGGTCAGATTTAGATAAGACACGAAACCATGGACGAAACAATGGATGAAGACGCAGCAGGTCCATCCCGAGAATTTGTCAACCCGTGGTGGCCCCACCTCGCCAGACTATTTAAATTTTCTGAAATTTTCTTAAATGTTAAATAAAGCAACATGGTAAAAAAATGAAAATGACTTGATTTTACTTTCAATTCCTTTTACATTCTCCAAGGTATTAACATTCACATTTTTCATAACTACATATAGGATGTTTCTCTAAGTAAATGTAAGCACTGTGGCAGTAGTAATGCAATATTTAGATAATGTACTCTTGTACTCTTGATACTCAAGTACTTTTAAAAACAAGTACTTCAGTACTTTTACTTAAGTAGACATCTGACTGTAGTACTTTTACTTGTACTTGAGTAAAATTTAGCAAGGGGTATCTGTACTTTTACTGAAGTAATGAAGCTGTGTACTCTGTCTGCCTCTGCCTGTAAGCATAGATCTATCTGAGGGCTCGGAGGAGCCACAGCCTACAAAAGAATATAGTCTGTATTATTCATACAAAGGGCTGCAGAATCGCTCAGCCTAATGAAAACTCAAACAGAGCTCAAGGGGCGAAGTACTCAGAGAAGTCAAAACGGTCCCATGGGCTGGACATAAGATCTATCTGAAGCTCTAGCGTCAGTCAACACTCTGAGTAAAAAAGTCTATAAGAGAGAGACCAACTACTCTACCCTGAGGTGGCTAGCAGCCCGAAGGCTAACAAAGTTACCGTTCTGCCACCTAACGGGGAACTTCAGGGCCCTGATAATCCAATAAAATTCTCTTACCTTATTACCTTGACATGATCCCATAACTCTATACAGAGAACGAGGTCTGTAAAGAGAAACATAATATTTTTTAATCACAAAAAAATACTCTTTGAAAAGACCAGCAGCTCACCTGCGGCGTGCGAAGTGAAGACTCGCCAGATAGTTCTTTACGAACCTGGGATCCGCCACTTTACATGCCTGAAAGGGGCGTTTCCACTAACCAAGCCCAGGTGGGCCATCAGAACGTAGTTCTCATCGTAGGCCCATCCCCAGGCCTGATGTAATGAACACCTGGGGGTCAGAAGAGAGAGGGCAGATTTCATGATCCTACGGGGAGGTTATCCATTACCGACACTGTGTGCGTTTGTGATGGATAACCTCTCTCAAATCTCTTCTGTTGCGGGATTCACGCCTCCTCTGCGACCTGCTCCTAGAGGGAGGGGGGGCACGAGAGGCGACACTGGTTCGCTGGCCCTGCCTACGGTCCTCAGACCGGTGGCATCGACACATACCCATGCTCTCCGATCCCCTCAACATCAGCGAAACTGGCCCGCTGATGTTGGTGAATACGGGCAGAGTATGGGTTATTCCATTCCTTCTCAATCTCCATGTGAAGATCAGGAAGGAATGGAAGGCTCACCTGAGCTGGTGGTGTATGGCCGGGGAGAAACCGATCATCAAGCCTACCGCGAGCGGTCTATCCTCTAGCGCGCTGCCAAGGCAACTGCAGCCTGCCAGCAGCGCACTCCATAACATCCACCAGCTCTGCATACACAGGGCAGGATGTCTGAAGGGGTTCAGGATCTACCTGATCATAAACCTCCTCAACCATCTCCTGCACGTCCTGAAGAGCCGCAACTGCAGGAACAGTCGGTGAGTAATGTTCCCCATCAAACTGCAGTTCTCCCTCGTCAGCCGTCGAATCATCTGAGAGGTTTACAGCCCTCTCGAGGCGATCGACGAGCTCCATCTGGGAACCCCATGATGTAAGTCGCCGCTCGGCCTCGGCACGAGCAGGACTTGCACCATGAGGACCAGACGCTGAGCCCCCTTCACTCGAGAAGAGGGCCAGACGAGAGCGGAGCGTTTTAAGAGAAAAACACTCGCAACTCGCACAGAGGGCCCCCTCGAGAACCTCCCGTGCGTGCTCTTCTCCCAGGCAAAAAAACGCACAGCTCGTGTGTGTCAGCCGGTGTCAGAAACCTCGGACACGGGTCGGCACACTTACGAAAACAATCTGCCTTTGCTGTGCGTTTCCTACTCTTACCTTTTTGACGTAACTTTGAGTAGAGTTTCACATAAACAGTCCCTGAAGACGATGAGATGATTTGTCATGTTTCCAAGGCGCCCTTATATACTTCCAGGTCGCACGTTAATCATTCATGCTAATGATTCACTGGCTGTCGCCGGTTAATATGACTGATGTGATTTGATAGTGATTTCAGACACCTGTCACGCCTGAGGGGTTCCCCATAGCGTCGATGACGTATTGTTGAGTTCCCTTCGAAAGGGAACTCTGCAGGAAAGTGGCCCTTCAGAAACAAGTTTTGACACCCCTGTGTTAGATGTAATGGGCTTTAGAGTCATGCATACGTGTTTATAATGGATATAGTCTACATAAAGGCTTTATGGTTTGGTCTGTTGATTTGCTATATTGACAAGTGTTTGTGAGCCTTAAAGCCATTAATTATCAGAACTATTTTAAAATATCAGTTGGATATCATCTGTATACAGGAGCATAATTATCAACAAATATATACAAACTGCAGCAATCTTTTATTGTTTTGACAAATATTGATTTGCATATCAGTCTCCTTGAAAAAATTCCCTCACGGGCACCACTGGTGTCACTGCCGATGTATGAAAAGAGCTGGCAGATATTTTCCTTTTGTGTTCCATTGAAAAAGGTGTGTAAACAATAGCAGAATTTCAAATTTCTGAACTATTCCTAGTTGGAATATGACTGGTATGTGAATAAGTGTTTTGTGCTGAACCGCACTCTGAAGTGCAACAACTGTTCAGTGAAATTGCTCCTAAGTTTCATCACATATAAGACCAAAAGAAGTGTCAAACTCTGTTCACTTTGGTTCAGACTAAAAGGCACCAAAAATGTTGAAAGGCAACAACGCCTCCATTGTGGGTCATTGCGTCTGTGAAGATTGCCCCATCGGCCCAAACTGTTTGCCAAGAATCTTCAGAGTTGTGCTGAACCAATTGGTTACTGTTTTCCAGTCCTGCTGTGGTGTTGTCAACACTCTCTAAATCTACTCATCGTCTTTCATCATTCAGGCCCAGAGCCGCAGAATGCCTGCAGCGCTTTGCCTTGCAGACAGGGTTCAGACTCTCTCTTTTTTTTCTGCAGGATGTGTCACTCACAGGCAGCCGGAATACAGATCCAGCACCTCAGAGCTGAGGGAGTCTGACTGCAGGATCAATGAGAGCATGAATCTTCTCTACCGGCTCCAACATATTCAACATATTCTCACTGAGCCTGAATAGGTTTTACGGTGAATCTGTAATGCCAAATTTGAGCTATAGGGGCTAAGGACACACTGGAGTAATAGTCACATTTAATTCGATTTTTCTCTAAGCCACTCAACGCATCACTTTCCTAAACATTGCAATTTTATTAATCTTAATTTCTCACAACTTATGTGCTTTTGCTGGGCAAGTCAGTGTGAACTGCGGAGCTAATAGTGCTATGAATGTGCGCCGTGCTAGGAAGATCAATAGACAATGTTGGGATTTTTATTAAATAATACAATAACTTTCGGTTTGTTTTTGACCAGACCCTATCATATGCCCCCAGAACACTTGGAAATTCCACTCATGTTTAGTACATGTGTTAACTCAAAGATTCGTAGAAAAAAACAAAAAAAAAATTGGAGGCCAATGATCTGCATGCAAAGTCCTTGAAATCCATTTTGCAGTTAGCATATAGCACCAATTTTTGGATTTGTGGACGAACAGCAAAGGAAGCTGACCCCAGGGCTCTGTGGTCTATTCTGTGTTAAGGTAAGGCATGTTATCCCCAATTATGTGTTGTGGCTGGGTTGTTATAGGTCTGTGTGACTCTCGATGTCTTATGCCTAATTGAAAGGAGGAATTATGGTATCCTTCTATAGACTGATGAGTAATTTAACCATTGTTCATGTGAACTTAAAGACAGCCTATTTATAGACTATTTGTGGGTGGCTGTTTGCTGTTTGACCTATATATTCGTGTCGATAAAGTATAATAGATCCATTATCTGCTATATAGCAGTGGTGGGCCGTCAGGGCAAGCAAGGCCTTCTCTCCTGGCCTAAACACAATCAGAATCACTGACTTGCACTTTAATATATTTTTCCATGAATGAGTATTAAATTATTCCCAATAGTTCAATCTCTTAATTTCATAGCTTTTCTCTTGGTTGCGCTGCTTCCAGTAGTGTATGTTTATGTTAGAGCTTTTATCCAATCATATTTCAGCCATCGTGTTGTCAGGGTCAAATAAATCTGTCTTGAGGCCTTCAGAATCAATAGTGCAGGCGCCTGTAGCTTAAAATTAATGGTAATGAAACTGTTGCTTTAACCAATCAGATAATCAGTCAGATTTAATCAGCCAATCAGATTTCGATTTGACTGCACCGGGGCCATCTAGCAGGCATATAACAACGTCGGCTTTTATACGTTCTTTGATTGGATGTTCAGAGTGCGTACTAGTCTATGACTATTACTGGTAGTCAGCATCCGCATGTGTAGCGAACTGCGTAAACTAAAATATATTCCTGTATATTTCATAGTTTTTCAACCCACAAATTAATGTTTCTTTCCCTCCTCGACCCCCAGCAGGTTCAAACCTACCAGAAAAAATCCCTTATTCAGCCTTATCGAGTCATGGAACTCTAACATTAGTCAGTTCTGTTTTTATCCGTACAGATCGAAAAATGTATGCCACGAATGATTTTGAAGGCAAAAGTCCTGCTGATCTCGTTGATTTCATTCAAAACTCTGTGTGAGAGCATCGGGCAGCTGACTGTACACATCGTCATGTTTTGCGGTGACTGTCCCTGTGTCCACTGCTTCTGTCGAGCAGACACTCTCAGACCTAAAGCCAAGTAAAACTTATGCTAGAAATATGACGGGACTCGACTTTTCAGCGATAGAAAATACTTATTGTTGGAACTGAAACGCACAGATAACCTGTACAACAGAGTAATTCAAGTCTTTGTCACGGGTGACAAAAACGCTTAGCGAGCGGAATCCCCTTGATGAGTCACGAGTTTCCCGAGGGAACGATTTGTGTGTGACACATCCCACTCTGGTTCCGGGTGTGGCAGAATCATTGCCCGGCCTGATTAGCGCTAATGCACTACAGGTACGAGAGAGAGAGAGAGGAGCGGCGTTTACACGAGCTGTTTGCTTCATAAGCCATAGATAAAAGGGCTATTGGGAGAGCGTTGTGGAGGTTGGTCTGTTGTTGGTCCCGTGCTGGTCTCGTGCTGTTCTGTGTTCTGTGGTTCTGGGTTTCTCGGAGCAGTGGTGGGCACAAGCTTATTCTGGGAAGTTGCCTGGGTGTGGAAGCTGCCCATTGAAGTCTGCTGGATTGGCGTTCGTCTGTGGGAATCTGCTGGACTGAGTTCTCAATTGAATCTGCGCTGCGAAGGGAGAGAGAGAAAGATAAGTGAATTGGTTTCATCTTACGAATATTCTAAAAGCTCAAGGAGGATGCAGTGAATGTAAATCCGACTGTTGGAGAAGCTATGTGTTTCAGAGTGTGCGGAGGAGGAACTGAAGAGTAAATACCTCCCCCGAGAGTGTAACGAATGGATTAAAGCCTCTGATCAGCCCTATCGTGTGAGTGAATTGCAGTGCTTTTGCCTTATTTATATACATTGATTCATTGCTGTGGGTTTGAAGTGAACACGAGTGTGTGTTTTTGCTGAGAAGTGGCCCAACCCCTGCTTACACGAGTGTGGCCAGTCATTATATCTGCTCTCTATCAGAAGCCCAGAGTTATACAGCTGAGCGGACGAAAGTATTCTGTACTGAGAAGAATCCTTACCTTTCTACTTACCGTCTGAGTCTGGAAGTATGCGGCATCGCTGGTGAATCTGAGTCTGGAAGTGTGCCGCATCGCTGGTGAAGTAAGCTTTTAAACCACTGTTTCACTATTGTGCACCGACGAAAGTATTCTGTACTGAGAAGAATCCTTACCTTTCTACTTACTGTCTGAGCCTGGAAGTATGCAGTATCGCTGGTGAAGTAAGATTTTAAACTATTGTGCACCGACGAAAGTATTCTGTACTGAGAAGAATCCTTACCTTTCTACTTACCGTCGGAGTCTGGAAGTATGCGGCATCGCTGGTGAATCGGAGTCTGGAAGTCTGCAGCATCGCTGGTGAAGTAAGCTTTTAAACCACTGTTCCACTATTGTGCACCAACGAAAGTATCCTGTACTGAGAAGAATCCTTACCTTTCTCCTTACTGTCTGAGCCTGGAAGTATGCAGCATCGCTGGTGAAGTAAGATTTTAAACTATTCTGCACCGACGAAAGTATTCTGTACTGAGAAGAATCCTTACCTTTCTACTTACCGTCGGAGTCTGGAAGTATGCGGTATCGCTGGTGAATCGGAGTCTGGAAGTCTGCAGCATCGCTGGTGAAGTAAGATTTTAAACTATTGTGCACCATCGAAAGTATCCTGTACTGAGAAGAATCCTTACCTTTCTACTTACTGTCTGAGCCTGGAAGTATGCAGCATCACTGGTGAAGTAAGCTTTTAAACCACTGTTTCACTATTGTGCAACAACGAAAGTATCCTGTACTGAGAAGAATCCTTACCTTTCTACTTACTGTCTGAGCCTGGAAGTATCCAGCATCGCTGGTGAATCGGAGTCTGGAAGTCTGCAGCATCGCTGGTGAAGTAAGCTTTTAAACCACTGTTTCACTATTGTGCACCGAAAGTATTCTGTACTGAGAAGAATTCCTACCTTTCTACTTACCTCCTGAGTCTGGAAGTATGCAGCATTGCTGGTGGATCTGAGTCTGGAAGTGTGCAGCATCGCTGGTGAGGCAAGCTCTCAAAAACCACTTTCCCACTATTGTGCACCAACGAAAGTGTCCTGTACTGAGAAGAATCCTTACCTTTCTACTTACAGTCTGAGTCTGGAAGTCTGCAGCATCGCTGGTGAAGTAAGCTTTTAAACCACTGTTTCACTATTGTGCACCGACGAAAGTATCCTGTACTGAGAAGAATCCTTACCTTCCTACTTACTGTCTGAGTCCTGAAGGGAGCCGTATTATGGGCGAAGTCGCCGTCAGGGCGAAACTGTGACAATTAATCAGTATCTACCCGTAGCTGAAGAAGACCTGGAAGACACGGAGGTCAATCACGTCAATGTTCATTGATTTTAAAGATTGTTATTCCTTTGAAATTACCTCTGGTCTCGTCATCTATCTGTTGCGTGCCCGTGGTGTCGGCTCCTCACGGTGGTGTGCAAGTCAGGGGCGGCTGGTCATCCGGACCCGCATCGGTGACATCTTCTTGAGGAAAGACATAACGATGGATTTTTTGTAAAAATTAATCAGTAGTTTTGGTGAGTATAATGCTTTTTTTTGCCCCTGTTTTTTCCGTGGTGAATATGATTTTCTTAATTTTTCTTTAAAATTTATGATCAAACTTCGTTTCTTTTTCAAACATTCTTACTATTGTAACGTCTGAAAAGGGAGTATTGTAATCCTTGAACGACAAGACAAGGGAGGCTCCGTTTCTGAACTTACTGAACGTAATCGGAACGCAAGGAACCTCTGTACGCAAACGCCGAACTCACTCGCTCGTTTCTCTCTCCCGGCCTTTTCCGAACTCACCGCATTAACCCTATAAATGCCGGTGCAAAATAAAAACAGAAATTTCACAACAATTATAGAGAGTCTGTGCGCTGCTACACTATTAAAAGTTATTAATTCAAGTTGGACACCCCTGAAGGGCTAGGTGTGAAATGAACGGCCCAGTACTGCTAGATAGTGATCTATCCGGTTACACTTAATTTTTTAAGACTTTACACTTTATAGAATTGACATTCTACTAACTATAAGTAACTTTTCAACTACATGTCAACTAAATGCACTATCAGTGCATTATTTTTTTTAATATTCTGTACATTTCACCGTGGATTATGTGGTTAACCAGTCCCAATTTCCGGGGGCATAAATTGAGTATTACATGATATCTGAACTGCAAGGTTAAGAGCATATACTTTGCATTGTTCTAGTATCAACAGGTATTAGACATTTAGCATTTACATTACTGTTAATCAGTCATCACTTGATTGCACATTGTATTACCTTGTTATGATATATCGTGACCCATACAAATAATGTGCCACATGAAGAGAGAGTGCAGCATATGATAGAAGCAACAGATGAGAAGATTTGGGTCTGTGGTGACCAGTTCCACCTCACACACTTCCTTCTCCCATTTTCTCTTTACTACTACACACACACACTACTCTGCATCATTTCTCATCAAGATATGCACAAGTCACAAAAATAAAATCAATCTATCCTTGTGGAAAGGTTGCTTGGTAGCTAAATGTAGGTCTAGCAAGTCTTATATTTCTGTAATTCACACAGATCAAATACAAATATGCTGGCTGAATATATTGCTAGTTTATTTTGAGTAGCCAGCTAGCAGTTCTCTTGGCAGTTTGCTGATAATCCGGTGTCTGAAGCAAAATGCTCAAAACATCTCCTGAGAAAAATCACATGGTCAACCTAGTCTTGGTTATTTAATTTTGTTTTAGTCTTATTTTCCTTACCTTGTCATTCAAGGCCAGGGCACTTTTTGTACAGTTCTGGAACTTTTGCGTGCTTCCATATCCCGCACAATTACAGATCTTCCAGGAATATTATATATCGCTGCGTACATTTATCCGTGTCACCTAGATGCGCGTGCGCGAGCGGTGCTTATGTGCCAGGGCTGAGCCCCGACAGCCCCGGCCCAATTTAACCACTGCATGTATGTAACCGTGCCTGATCTGTGATCAATGATTTCTAATGTGTAATTATTCAAGTTCAGATAGATTATAATCTTTCTCTCAAAATCATTCAATACTGTTTATGTATTAGTTAGCATCAAGCCAGTGACTAAACAATCAACTTCACATTGTTTCTCTTAGTAGGATGAAAGTAATGTTATTTAAACTGTGATTAAATCGTAAATTGCGTTCAAATCAGAGGCTAAAATCAGGCTAGGAAAAATGCCTTTTATTTTCACATTACGACTTTTTTTTTGTATGTAAAAATCATACTAACATTATAAGGGAACCCCAGCAAACATTATAAAATAAAATAATCCAGTTCATGACCCCTTTATTCCTAGTAGGAGCCATTAAGCACAGATTGGTACTAAAGTGGTTGTGGTGCAGTGGCTAATGCTCAAAAATAATAACCAGAAGGTTGCTAGTTCAAACCATGACTGTCATCAAAGGTGTGATGACAAAAGGTCTTGGTTGTTAGAAAACTGAGCTTGTGACCAAAATGTTGCACATTTGATCATCAAGGCTAAGCAACAGCAATCAGGGTATCTAATTTCTTGGTGACATTCAATTCAAAACATTCAAAAGCATTACGTCACAAGAGAACCAATGACCACTGATATCAAACCAGCTTCAAAACATATTGAAATCGTATCTTTGAATGTGCACGTCAGTTACGGTAAGACACTATTCATTTGACTTGAGAACAATTACCCAGCACACAAGTTGTAGGACCTATTTTTGAGGTTGTTTTATTAATTGGAGGACCCTGTATTATGATGCAAAGTTTCAAGACTGCAGTGTGCTCTGTCTGAAAATGTGGAATATTTATAATGCATGGATTGGGTTTAAGATGGTATTTCTGTGTACCAGCCTTTTGCCGTACGCAGTGAATGACAATGGAGCAGGACTGGCAGAACTGGAGTGTGTGTTTAGATGGCAGGTCTGTGGATCCAGCAGCCTTCAAAGGCATTGAGGCCCAGCTGCCATAATATCTCATTCCTTTTGTCCTCTCCCTCTCTCGCCGGCTCCCGCTCTATACACAGATGACGGTCTTTTTGCGCACTCTCAAAAGGACACAACAAAAAGACTGCATCGTGAGGCCTTGTACTCCCCGAACATTCAGTACACACACAAATGCACACTGCGTATTTGTACGCAGTTCTATTTTGTTTCTCTCTCTCTCTCTCTTTTTTATGTGGCCGTATCTTTTTCCTCACTCTTTTCAGGTCTATTTTGGTCTTGTTTCTGAGTGAGGGGGAGTGTTGGAGTAATGGTGGGCTGTCCATTGTGAAGGAGATTGAAGTGATGTCCAAAGGAGATTGGATTGATGCACTGCAGATGGAGGACGAGTAAAACACATGCAAAATCCATGTTAATCTGACATTTCTTCTGAGGAGCACACCATACTGAGCAGAGATCAAATTGGGTAACAATCTATCCTTATAAACTTATTTCTCATAAATTATTTCCCTTTAAATTGTCTTGCGTCTAAGTTTTACTTCACATGTTCTGATGCTTGTCTCAGTGACAGGGGATCTATCAGAAGAACTTGTGCCTGAAAGCCACTTGAGAGCATCTGCATTGCTTGTGAAGAGTGTTTCATTTCATATACAAACCAGGTAGTGCTTTGGTTTGGCTTGCAGCTGTTCTCTCAGGCTTAGTGTGAAATATGAAAAAGCTGCTGTCTTTAATGCTGCCAAATAGAGTATCTGCATGATATTCTAGATGAAGAAACATTGTTCCAACTATATCCTTAACCTAATCCTTAAGTGAAGCCCTCACCATAGCCCAAATCCATAAAATCTGATTGATTGACAGGAATAAAGAGCACTTCAGTGATGATGTTTTTTTTTTTTATGAATGCAAACCCAGACGACAGCATAACCTTTGTTCCCTCAATAAAGAAAAACCCAAAAGACCTAGAACATATGCTCTGTGATCAACAAAAGTTCATGATTCAAACATGTTTTGTTCATCATGATAATCTTATAAATGAACAACTTTTATGAATTTTGGATTCAAAAGTAAAGTACACTACAAACAAACTTCACCACGGTCGCGTGAAATCTGAGAGCTTTCTGTCCCTCCATTGATAAAAAGATCTTCATCTGTGTTCTGAGGAACGACATTTTTTGGGTGAACTAACTCTTAAAGTGTTGGACAACTCTTTTAGTCTTTATTTCAACAATATTTTCCTTGAGAGTTTGAGTTAGAATTGTTTGCAAAAGCGCAATTATAAATTTAACACTGTAAAAGTGTGCTAGTGAGTAGATGAGTAGACCTGTTTGTCCTGAAGACATTGAATGTCCCGACAACTTCTGTAGTCTCATTTTGACACTTGTTACAACCACCTATTCAAGACAAAAAAAAGTTTTTAAAAAAATCATAAGGGGGTATTACTGATGTTTTTGTTGATGTTGCGGCTGCAGAATAAAACATGAACATATTTTGAGCTTGTGTTCACCACAGACTTTATTTCAGGCTATTAACCAACATTTTTGGACTTCTGGACAATGCAACAGGAATTGCTAAAATCCGTTTCCAGGTTTTGATCAGCAAAAATAAGTCATCAGCAAAGATCTAGAACCAGGAACATGTCCAACTTCCATGTCCTAATCTGCAAATACAACTGCAACCATCTGATGCACATTGTAAAAAGAGAAATGTATTTTTTCTTTCAAGCTCCAATCTGACTGGATTTATGCAATTTAAAGGAGTCATGGTGCCCAGATAATCATCGAACAACTGCTATTTCCATTGGAAGATGACATTGTAAAATGTAATTCTAGGCTCCATTTCCAAGCTGGTTTATGCTGGTTAGTGTTGATTTTAGGGGGGAAAAACAACAACCAGCATCCCATTCAGGGGACCAGCATCCTGAACACAACATATTCTGTTGACCAGCAATGCTGGTCTTTTCAACAGGGAACAACGAGTGCTTGCAAGATTCATGGGATTGAATTTTTTAAAAGATGTTGAAGTGTTTTGTTTGAAACACTTAAGGAAGTAAACAAGATATCCTTGAACATACTTTTATACCCTGTTTCGATCTCAGGGTTATACTTGATTTCAGATTTACCAGTGGCCTAGAAACATCACATAAAAGAGTAAACAATGGTCTGCAGCCGTTCCTCAGTCTCTTCCAGTCTAATCACCCAGTTCTTGACTAGAATGAGCACCAAACTTCATGCTGAAGGTCAAAGTCAAGGGATTGGACTGGTGCACATGGATCCGTCTTATTGCAAAGCTTTCACACAGAGCCAGCTGAACAGTAAAATGAAGATCCGTCTCCATTAAACCCATCTGTTACGTGGGTGTGCATGTAGAACTGTTCTGTGTGTGATTTCTTTGTTTTAGTCTGTAGGTAGAATCGTGAGAAGGCATTTTTCCCTGAACCTCGTAAGTGGAGTGACGTCATCGGGGGTTTCTGTTATTTAAACTGCGTTGGCGTTGATGGCGGTCTCTCTCCTCTTTGTTTGCTGGGTGTCTCTCGCCTCATGGCGAGATCGCTCACGCCTCTCCTCTACGTGCTGGAGCGATCCAGTGTTTGATCAGCGATGGAGCGATACAATCTTTGGTTTTGTTTTTGTCTTTTTCAGTAACAGGTAGTGGATTTACTTTTCTTAGTTCACGTTTTGTTATTTAGTTAGATCAGCAAGGTAAGCAGTTGCACACAAGACTCACCTGTTTTATTCTTTCCGGGAGCTAGGTTAGATCTCTCCAGGTAATTAGGTGTAGTCAGGGGTTTCTGTTTCTTTAGCTGCCCTACCTGTGTTCTGTTATTATTTCCGTTAATCTGTTATATTGTTTATTATCTTATGTGTGTGGATTTGTAGAAATTGTGGTTTGTTGGACATTCCCATTCAAACTTTATGGCGTAATTAGACGTCAGAAAAGCGATCAATCGTCTGAGATTTGTGATATGTTCGGTCCTTAACTTTTTTTGTATGGTTTAAAACAGCTGAAGTTGGTTTTGGGCCGTAGCACCATCATTATGTAATTTCCCTGTTTATTCCTCAGGGAGTTTATGAGAGAGGCAAAACATTTGAAGTATGCCTTTCAATGCTTTGTTTGATGGTCTGAAGATCCCACTTATGTTAAGAGAAAGCTCTGGAGAGTTCTGGTGTTGGAAAACATGCCCAAGGGTTAAACTTCTGTTTTGATATAAAAATGTAATGGGAGCAGCATTAACAATCACAAATTAGAGCATACATCATAGATAAATATGCATCATAGATACATTGCTTGGGAATGCTAAGACCATTGCATAGAAATGCTAAACATAATACCCATCATATCTTGGTGGTCACCAGGAAAATAGAAACGGGTGCATCTACCTCTAAAGACCAAGGCTCTCCGTGTGTGGATACATTTTGCATTATTGGCTTGTAGAAATGAACCCATTAAAGCACGCAGTTGAGCAGCAGCACTGTGGATGCCAGCCTTTCTCACTCAAATGCTCACTCGCACTCCGCTTTGTTGCATTATTAATCTCCATGGAGATCAGAGACGTGAAAGTTTCTTATTTGCGTTCATTCTAGCAATTTAACTGTGAAATGTTTGCAAGATGTTTGCTCTCTTGGGTGACTTCTTGCATGCACTGAAATGCATACATCCATACCTGTTGCTCCCAAACTCACCCAGTGCACACTATTAACTCTTTTAGCAGGACTCTTTTGACTGTTGTATATTAGTCATTTATCCTGCGTGGTTGGCTCCCATCATTCACTGGCCTTCTTTTCATCCGCCTCCTGTCTCCCCAGACAAGCATTAATTAACTTCAAATGAGATACGATGGACATAAAACAATGTTTTCCTCCTTCTTCTGCTATTTAAATGCAGTATGGAGGAGTAATAAGTAAATCACTGGGTCTCTGTGATGCCCACTGAGTAAGGCTGATACTGTGTTGTAAATTCGGTCTAAAAAGGACAAGGATGAATGTTAATTTAAGATGGCGAAAAATGAAGTACGTGACTGAGCACTAAAGCACTTCCACTGATGTCCTCACACAAACTCTGGTTCACCCCTCTGATTTAGGCAATACTAGTAACAGCCATTTTGAACAGCTCATGTTTATGGAGAAATACGCACATTTAAAGAATCTCTTTGAAATGTGTAAGCCAGTTCAACACGATCTGTCATTGGTCCTCAAGTGTAAAATCTAAATGTTACCTCTATCGCAAACACGGTTGTGTTAACCTTCTTCCGTTCTGTCACAGTTCTGAAAAGTGCTTGCGTCAGATCTCAGCTTGGAGAAAAATAGGACTTAGGATGAAATAGGATGAATTTTCAGAAATTGGTTCTACTTGAAAAGAAATAATAAAATGCATTAGGACAAAATGCATTCTAACATTTCGAGTGGACAACAGATTTTATGTGGATACATGGGCCAAAATGTACCTTTTGTCTGCCTATTGCAAGTAAATTGAAGACATTTAGCAGCCATAAGCATTTATTTCTGGGCTGAAGCTGTATTTTGCATTATTGCACCATTCTGTCTCTTTCACAATGGATTTTTTGTGCTCCAAGTAATATTTCATGTCATCACAAAATACGTTAGGCATCCTAGATAAAGTTCTGATAGCAGATGGTGATATTGTTAAAACAGTCACTGATCATTTTTAGAGCATCATGCATGTCTTTGAATCTGTCATGCAATATATCTGCAGTTTAATGGAGTAGTTTCTAATGTGAAAATTGTGTGGCAAATTACCAGCTAGTTTTTTAAAGTCCATTTTTACCTCCATTTGGGTCGCGGAAAGCATTAAAAAAACTTCAAAAAGGGATGCAAATGCCCCACAGAAAGTACTTAAAAGTAGTCCTTATGATTCGTGCACTGTACATATTGTATCCTGAAGTGTGAGGAACAGACTAAAATGGAGGTTGTTGTTCACTTAAATTTCTGGGTTCATAAGAGTTCATGAGAAAAGTAGCAATGTTTATTCTTTTCAGTTAGATCTTTTCAATGTATTGTTGATCCAGTTCACAAACCCGGTCCAAATGATTCACCAATGAATCAGATTCACTAACAAACTGACTCAAAGATTCGATTCACTGAACAGGAAGGCTGTCAATAAACTATCATATAACTTCAGAAATAAAGCACGTGTCACATGGACTACTTATGATGATTTATGGTGCTTGCATCTGCAGACTCATTGCATGTAAAAGAGCAAATTTTAAAATGTAAAATTTGTAAATGATGATAGAACTGTCATGGATGAACTACTACATTGTGCATATAGTCTACTCAAACCTACTGAAAGGTGATTCAGAATCCAACTACAGATCTGCATGTCTAATTACCACTGTAAACTCATCTAAAAAAACTACCTGTGGTTTGCCCCCTCTGCACAATTACAGGAAGAGGAGGCACATCATCAAAAATAGATGAGGAGCACCAGCTCGGCTTTTAAAGCAGCCTCTGGGGGGCAGAACAACAACTTCCTTTGTAGAACAAAGGCTGAAATAAGTTCGAAGAAAGGGGTGTGCTACCATGACTGCAAAAGATGCTAAGCTTGCAACAAATACAGATTATTTTTATCTTGATGTTGCTCTTTAATGGGATAGTTCACCAATTTTTTTAAAATAATTTCCTTATCCGAATGTCATTCTAAACCTGAATGCTTATTCTTCAAAAACATCATTATTGGACACACTTTATCTACTGTATTTACATACTGAAAAAAAGTGTTAGGTACAATGTACTTCTTGTATTCATGTTGTACTGTAAAACATGGTAACACTTGTGGTAACACATGATGTAACACATTTTACAATGTCCCTGTTACACATCTTTCTAAGTACAAGTACATGTTGTTAATTAATATTACTCTGTGCGTAAATGTATAATTACACTCTGTAACAAAGGCGCCTGTGCTGCTAATGAGGTGGGATATGGGTAAAGTTAAGGACATGTTTGGTGGAGGTTTATTAAGGGTTAGTTAAGGGGTAAGAGAAGGGTCAATATATGCAATAACAGAAATGACTTATAAATGTAATTATAAGCAGGTATTTTTAAATATATGTACAATGTAAAAACAGATGTACACAAATAAATGCATTGGATCAAATGATTAATTTAAATGTTAGTACTTAGAAGTTAAAGTCCACATGAAATCAAAATTGAAGCTTTTTTGCTTTTAATGTGAATGTTAGCTATGCTATTGTTATCTATAAGCTAGTCTGCTCCAAAACAATGATACAATTTGCATTTAGAAGATATAAGTGGTCAAAACTTACAATCTCTCTCTTCTGCAAATATGGATAAATGATTTTGATGACATCACGTTGCACTTCAGCTTCTCATCAGATTTTCTGTCCAATCAAATGCTCTCTAAATTATAAATAGGCGCTGACGCTGCGGCTGAAATATGACGCTTGTTCACACATTTACTATTTTCTACATGGTAAATGGCACATAGTGCACTAAATAGGGTATAGGGAACGATTCAGACATTGTAAATATGCTTTCCATCGGGGCGAATAAAGTCTGGTTTCACGTTAGTGTCACACAAATGCCACAGCGCGAACACAGTTAGCTCTTGTCCAGAGACATGATAGCACAGAGTGGATTATATGATCGAGTCGCACAGACCAGAAAACATAACAGACCCATTTTAATTCTGCACAGAATCCTATATTTTAAAGTGATATGGAGGACATTAGGAAGAGAAGTGGTTAGACAGACTCAGCATTAGAAACAGCACTGACGAGTAGAAGAGATAACACTGTTGCACCATCATAAATTATCACTTTTCAAACTACACATCCTGATGATTATTATCATTGTTTTGCTTCCGTTACAGTTTCATACTAAATCTAAAAGGGAATCTATTAAGAGTCTAATATTTAGACTGTGAATGGCAAGCCATTTTAACATTTAATCCTTAAAACTACTCTATTTTCAAGCTACTAGTACTTATTTTTGTATCTGTTCCATTAAGTACTAGTACTTATTCATTATATACTAATACTTATTCCAGTAGTATTTAATTTTACCTTATAACTTAAGAAAAAATAGAACTAGTGCTTATTTTTTAGCTACTAGAAACATTTTAGATCAAAGATATCCTTAATAGATACTAGTACTATTTACATAATCAGTATGCAAATAAAATGTTAAATATTAATGAACCAACAACATATCAAAGAGAGGCCATTTTATAATAACAAGCTAATAATAGCCTACCTTTTTAATGGTATTCGAGTAAAAAAAATAAAAATAATAGGCATATGTAATTTAGTGCTTATATACTCTTATTTTGACATGACTCACATTTTCAGAAGCAGATTAATATTCTGATTTTTGATTGTAAGGAATTATGAATGTTATGTCTTTAAATGTCATATTAAACATATATGGTTCCTTGTGTTCATGCTAACCAATTAACTAGATAAACCAACAGAGCCAGTTACTTACGAAAAATCTATCTTCTATAGCCTTAGATTAGCCTGTATTACCAAATGAACTCTGATTGGATGGTAGAGAGTATACTCATGTTTATGTAATTATCTGTTAAAGAAGATATCTCTTAATATTTTCTTATATATTCTCTTAATAGTGTCCTTATGAGGTTGAAGATATCTGCAAATTAATAGATACTAGTAGCTATTCCGTTTTGATACCATCTATTAATTTATGACTAGTAATTATTCCAATATTGACTAGTATCTTTTTAAATATTACTAGTAAGTATTCATTAGATGCTAGTACTTATGTATTGTATGCAATTACTTTTCATACCTATTTAATAGATACTTGTAGTTATTCGTTAGGTACTAGTACTTATTAGACACAAGTATCTTTTTTAATTGTAACTAGTAACATTTCTTATCTTACTAGTCACAACTGTTTTTTCTACTCGTCTTATGTTTTGACTAGTCAGGGGTGCGTTTCCAAAAGCATCGTTAGCCAACTATGTTCGCTAGTTCCGTTGTTATCAGCATAGTTCAATGAGTTGGTGTTTCCCGAAACCACAGTTCCAACGAACATTTGCAAACAGCATCGCAAAGTTGTGTGGTTGGAACGACAGCGCTTCGACCTGTGGTTAGAAGCATAGTTTCTTGTTTGCATTACATGTTGACTTAATAAATCCTTATCTTCAGAAAAATTAAGCAAGCTGACATTCAGTACAACCTGTGTCTTTTATTTAGAATACATACACGTCTTTTAGTTTGTCAAGAGATTTAAAGTGTCGTTTTTGAAGACTGCGCATGTGCGAACGTGCTCTACTATGTAAGAACGAGCCTATGATTGAATCTGGAAATAAAGCAAAATTACTAAGAAAAATTAGAAATAGTCCTCAGATACCATGTCTGTAATTTATAGCAAAACATCTAGTATTAATTCGATCTCAAACAGATTAATTAAAAGGAGTTATTACTCCAACAGGTGCGTGACATAATTAACCAACGTGGTTGAACGACCAATTTGCGACAATATGGTTTCGGGAAACAATCGTGACTAGTTGATTTCTCCAACGATGCATCTTACTATGGTATTTAACCAGCTAGTTACTTCATTGTACGGGAAATGCACCCCAGAACGGCCACTGTAGAGTTCAATAAAAATCTTACTTGTATAAAAAATCGTACTAGTAACATTTGGAATAAATACTAGTATCTAATAAATAGGAACTAGTATCTATTTAATAGGAACTAGTACCTATTTAATAAGTACTAGAATCTAATGAATGAGAACTATTATCTATTGAATAAGTACAAGTATCTATTGAACAAGTAATAGGTACTAGTATCAAAAAAATAAGTACTAGTACCTAATGTATAACTACTAGTATCTAATTTATATGTACTAGTCACAATTGGAATACATACTAGTCAGAACTGAATGACAGATCCCCATAGAAGTCAATGGCAAAAATTCTAAATGTGTTACTAGTAACAAAATAATAGTTACTAGATCACTATTGAAATAAGTACTTGTATCTAATGAATAGGTACTAGTATCTAATAATAAGGACTAACTGATGAATAAGTACTAGTATCTAATAAATAAGTACTAGTACCAGTTGAATAGGCACTAGAATCTAATTAATTAAGAACTAGTGTATATTTAATAGGTACTAGTATCTAATGAATGAGTACCAGTATCTGAAAAAATAAGAACTAGTATCTAATGAATATCTTTTAAAAGGGTACTAGTATCTAAAGAATAGGCACTAGTACCTAAAATATAAGCACTAGTACTTAATGGAAGAGATACTAGTATCTAAAAAAATGTATGCTAGAAGCATTAAAATAGATACTAGTAGGTTTTAAGGATAAAATGTTAAAATTACTTGCCATAGACTGTAGCTGTCAAACGTGGTTTTATCGCTCAACAGCTCTGGCTGAGCTGTGTTTTAAACAAAACACTATTGGATATTTTAAAAAGGGGGAGCAGCTGCTCGATATGACCCGCCCTGTCTTCCTGTTTCACTTGAAATTAGATCAACACATTAAAGGTTCACTGTGTAATTTTATCTAGTGGTGAGGTAGTGAATTGCAATCAACAGAAGTTAAGGTGGTCGACAGGAAAAGATGTCATTGTCTGAGATAGCAGAGAGTAGCCAGTTAACCAATGAGCAGTGTTGGGCAAGCTACTTGGAAAATGTAGTGAGCTACAGTAAGCTAGCAGTTACTCTACATTAAATGAAGCTTCACTACACCGAAGCTACCACCCTGGAAAATGTAGCAAGCTAAGCTACAGCAACATGGCAAAAGTATCAGCTTTTCAGTCCACTTTAAACACTCTTTCCGCTTGTTGCGTACAAGTCCCGAGTCCTTGTCTCTCTCTTAGCAGTTGTATTAGCATCCGATTTGAGCTTGTGTGGACGCTACTGCACTACTTGATCAACAAAAGAGCTTCGCTACTGAAAAGCTATTTGATTCAGAAAACAGCGATGCTACCACCACGCTATTGAGAAAGGTAGTTAAGCTAGTAACGTCACTACTTGTAGCTGGTCCCCCAAGCCTCCACGGGGTTTTCCCCATTCGAGCTTCTCTATGGGCGTCAGCCCCGCGGGGTGTTAGACGTTCTTAGAGAAACTTGGGAGGACGGACCGTCCGCTAGTAAGAACGAAATTCAGTATGTCTTTGACCTGAGAACAAAACTCCACACTTTGGGCCGGCTATCAATGGAGAATTTGTTACAGGCCCAGGACAGACAGAGTCAGCTGTACAACAGGGGGGCTAGACTTCATCAATTTCGTCATTCGTCACCGGGAGATAAAGTGCTTGTATTACTCCCTACTTCCAGCTCTAAATTACTCGCAAAGTGGCAAGGGCCTTTTGAGGTCACACGGCGGGTTAGCGATCTCAATTATGAAGTAGTTCGAACAGATAGGAGCGGAGCACATCAAATTTATCACCTCAACCTCCTCAAAAAGTGGGTTGAGGCAGAGTCAGTGATGCTGGCGACGGTAGTGAGTGGGCAGGAGGATCTCGGGCCAGAAGCGAACACAAAACCACAATCTCTCGCGCTGGCTCTTGGTGGAGATCACCTCTCGCCCTCCCAGCTCACTGACGTTAAAAATTTACAAGCTGAATTTGCTGATGTGTTCTCTCCCCACCTGGTCGAACGGACCTCATTCAGCACCACATTGAGACGGAACCGGGTGTGGTGGTGCGCTGCCGCCCGTATCGTTTACCTGAGCACAAAAAAAGGTAGTACAGAACGAATTAGAGGCTATGCTGGATATGGGGGTAATAGAAGAGTCCAACAGTGACTGGGCGAGCCCGATAGTTTTAGTTCCTAAAACCGACGGCTCGGTCCGTTTCTGTGTGGACTACAGAAAGGTGAACGCGGTGTCTAAGTTTGATGCTTATCCAATGCCGAGGGTTGACGAATTGCTTGATCGGCTGGGTACTGCTCGTTTTTATTCGACACTGGACTTAACAAAGGGCTATTGGCAGATCCCCTTGTCTCCTATGTCCAAAGAAAAGTCAGCTTTCACAACGCCGTTCGGATTACACCAATTTGACACCCTTCCTTTTGGCTTGTTCGGGGCTCCTGCGACTTTTCAGCGTCTGATGGACAAAATTCTCCGGCCGCATGCTGCATATACCGCTGCCTACTTGGATGATATTATCATCTTTAGTAACGACTGGCAGCGTCATATGCAGCATTTGCGTGCTGTCCTGAAGACGCTGAGAAGGGCTGTGCTCACGGCCAATCCGAAGAAGTGTGCGATTGGGCGTGTGGAAGTAAGGTATCTGGGCTTCCACTTGGGTCACGGATAGGTGCGTCCCCAAATTGATAAGACGGCAGCGGTTGCGACCTGTCCGAGGCCTAAGACCAAAAAGGAGGTTAGACATTTCCTGGGGCTAGCGGGTTATTACAGAAGGTTTGTGCCTAATTATTCGGACCTCGCTAGCCCGCTGACTGATCTAACTAAAAAGGAGGCACCAGATACGGTCCAGTGGACGGAGCAGTGTCAGCAGGCGTTCACCCAGATAAAGGCTGCTCTGTGTGGCGGGCCGCTTTTACATGCTCCTGCCTTCTCTCCCCCTTTCATCCTACAGACGGACGCATCGGACAGGGGGCTGGGCGCAGTCCTGACCCAGGAGGTGGAGGGTGAAGAGCGGCCGGTGCTGTACATCAGTCGAAAGCTCTCTAAGAGAGAGACGATGTACAGCACCATTGAGAAAGAGTATTTGTCCATCAGGTGGGCTGTTCTCACCCTCCGCTACTACCTCCTGGGGCGGGAGTTCACCCTCTGTTCGGACCACGCTCCCCTGCAGTGGCTCCACTGCATGAAGGATACCAACGTGCGGATCACCCGTTGGTATCTTGCTTTACAGCCTTTTAAATTCCAGGTGGTGGACGGCTCCCCGGTCTGAGTCGGGCGGTGGGGGTATGTGGCGAGGGGGGCGTGGTCTTGCGAAGTCTGTAGCGAGAGACGAGTCAGCGAGCTGTGCGGTGAGTAAGTAGGTCAAGTGCAGATGATGAACACCTGTGTCTGATTGCAGTGATTGGTGTGGAGACCGCATATAAGCTGCCAGGAATGAGAGAGCGGAGAGAGAGAAGGACTGGGGACTCGTACCAAAAACTCAAGACCTGCTGGCTGACAATGGACTGAGTTACACATCGGAAAGAGTTTTATAAATGGACTGAGTTACACATCGGGAAGAGTGGATGTTTAACTGAACCTTGAGAGCTGGAAACATACAGCGAGAGCTGGTACAGCGGGCAGAGTGTTACTTATCTATGTGCTGTAGTGGAACACTACGGTGAAGGCGCACGAGCGCACCTTTTGTTTGTTCTTTTTTTCTGAATAAAGTACGAGTCCCAAGTTTGCCGACCCTGTCTTCTTCTTCCTTCACCCACACACACGCTAAGATTGACTACAGATATGTTATTGCAAATATTATAGTTACTTGTTCATCATTGTGTCAGTGTTTTATTCGCTGACTTTAGCTAGCCTCTTTGCACAAAGAAAAATATAGTGACGAAACGCGTTTGTCCGTTTAGGGCCGCTGTAGAAACATGTCGGCGCATTTCAATGTAAGGGGACACGAGGTGTATGTGGATAGAAATGGCTCATTCTAAGGTAATAAAAACATAACGATTCATTAAGTAAGGTCTTTATACACCACTGAAAGCATAGTTATGTATATGATATTCCATTTCTATCAACAGATCCTCCTAAATATTACACAATGCACCTTTATTTAACGCTGCATGTAGTGTTGCCTCCCGTCCCGGTTTTTCCGGGATTGTCCTTCTTTTTAACAACCTGTCCTGGGAAATTTATACACTCTCAAAAGGTTATGTGAATATGTCCCGGTTTTCGAAAGTCTACGTGAATATGTGTGTTCAAACAGCGCGCGCGTGTGTGCTAGTGTGCCTGTGTGCCTCATGAAGCGCATGTAAGAGAGCATTGCCTAAAGCCCCCCCGTCGTCGACTGAGCAACTCCACATGGCTCAAGCCAATAACATCGATATGTCCCGGTTTTTTATCAGGCAAAGGTGGCAACCCTAGCTGCATGTTTCAAGGCACTTCAGTGGGCCTTTATAGACACTTAATATGAAGTGGGATTTCTAGAATAATGCTGAATCACCATAAGATTAAATCTTACATTTTAAAAAATATATAATTATGTGATATGTAAGCACGATCAGCCGTAAATCTTACATAACTCTGTCTAATTTCCCCAATGATGCTAAGAGTTTTGCGTCAGGAAATAAACCCACCGTAGCTTGAGGGCAGTCTGTGTTCATTGAAGGGCTGACGTAACGGATGGGTGTTAATGAAGACACTGGCTTTGAGGATTGATTTCAAGGCCAGATGAAAGCTGAAGGGAATTTTCCTTTCCAGCAAACCGATGAATTGTTTCTGGGTTTGAAGTGATACGCACTCTTTCTAAAGATGTCAAACCCTGCCACTTTACCTAGATTGGATTTGCAATTGAAAGCTGTAGGTAATTTATTTACCTAAAATGACACTTTTAAACCTATATGCTGCATATCATACGTAAGGCATTTAAGGTCACCATGAGATCAAAATGGACAATTCTTGTTTTGTTTTTTTTAAATATAAAATATAGTGTTTATTAAAATGATTTACCAGTTCTTCTCTTCTCTTCTCTTCTCTTCTCTTCTCTTCTCTTCTCTTCTCTTCTCTTCTCTTCTCTTCTCTTCTCTTCTCTTCTCTTTCAATGATTGATTTAACCATAACCCTACATGTGTTCTTGTTTAAGAAGCTGTTTAACTTTGATACATCACAATAGGGAAGAAAAGATTATTAAAACTTCCATTTCATCCCGACATTAACAAGCGGTAACATGGAACCAGGGCAGGTTATACACAATGCTATAAATTACCAACATATTCAGTTTCCCTTTATGTACAGTATATCTTTCCTATTGAAAAAGGCAGTGGTTGGTTTGTATTTAGTTTGGGAAAAATGTTGATACTACTATTCATATGGACTACTTTTATGACTTATGTTGCTTTTGCATCCATTTTAAAGCTTGAAAAAAATATGCTTATAAAAGAGCAACTACAAAGCTTCTCCTTTTGTGTTGCACAGATAAAAGCAAGTCGTACATTTTTGGAATGACAAAAGGATAAGTGCAGGTCGCTCAATCAATTATATTCCATAACTCTTATTTTGAAAGTATTTTGACACATTTTGTCTGTATTTGTTTCCTGTTGATTCATGTAATGTTTTTCTTGGTTTCTGATTATGACCTGTGTCTTGTGTTTAATCGTTATACCTCATACTGTATGTACCATCTAGCATTCAAGTCATGTCGGAAATGTTATTTATAAGTTGAACACGTCACCACAAAGTTGTTGTTACGAATGGGAAACTAAGGAATATCTTTAAGCCCAGTGTTTTCGAGTTTTTATGTATAAAGTTACATCACCATCTTGCTCCAACCAAAGTGGTTTAAACTCACCTGACATCATAATTACGACTTCCCAACTTGTAAATAAAAAAATTCCAAAGAGGGCTTGAATGCATCAATAGCGCTGATTTATTAGATCCTTGTCTGGTCTTATTTCGTTCATATGTTTCTACATTTGATGTACTGTTTCGTGGGTTTTGTGTATGTCCTTAATTTTTATTTATTAAAGTGTTAGATCAACGTCTCAACTTCTACTTGCTCTCTATAAAACGTTACAGCAGAATTAGTCATCAATCTTTTTGTTCATTTTTCCTGGAAGTAAAATAAATGAAAAATGTATTTAGTCAACTTTTAGAAGTACATGGACCTCAAAACAAACAGTTATAAAGTAAAAGCCAAAAAACTCAATCACTACAAGTCTATACATTACGATTTCCTGGGCTCTTTAAGAACACATAACAAATGCGTGACTATTTCTCCCAAGAAGGAAATTCATCTGCGTGGTTTAGTCTGCTTTGATTTATATATATCCTCATAATTGCTCATTATATACTACATAATCGCCCTGGAAAGTGGTTCTCTGTTGTCTTTTAATTGCAGACATGAGTTGGGCTTCCAGAAAGCTCTTCTCCAGGGATACACCCCCTTGTTCTCCACCAGCCTCCTTGTCATTTCCCTCCCTCTGCATGATACTGGAACATAAAGATATTGCACATCTATAGTTTACCCATGTGAAGGGTTCAGCTCTAAGTCAGTGTAAATTACAAAAGTTCTCGTGCAAATAGAGGTAACACTGTGCAACACTGTGTTGTGATATCCTCGACAGGAGTCTGCAGTATCTTATGAGTCCACTGGGCCAGAAACTAATGCTGTGGCTTTAGAAATATAGATTTAATATCTGAAAGCAGCACTTTGAAACTTGCTCTTAGATACGCTACATAAGATATACACTAAATCACAAGAGTTGTCGTCTGATTAAACAGTGTCTTAAGCCTCGAAGTAATAGTATGCTTTTTTTTTAACTTTTTTTTTAAACTATTCTCTTTGGAGGAATAGTTTACTTGCTCTCGCTTTCTTATAAACCTAAATGCTTTTCTTCCATAGTGCATCCAGGAATGAGTAAATAGGACTTGTTTTCTTAAACCATTTAAAAGATTTTGTTGGGAAAAAAATTATAATTTGAGTTTGTATTCACACAAAATGTTGCCATATCAATTCACAAAACTGGCGCTATGTGGTGTGAATAATATCTGAGAGCTAAAGTTCTAAAGATTTTTTTGTTGAGAATAATGACTTTTTTGTGAATAAGGAATTTTTGGTCTATTTTTAGCACACAAAGATATAGTTCAAAATACTTTAAAAGACTAGTAAAATAGCACACCCAAAAAGAAGCACACTTAATTGTATTGAATATGCACTTGTAGTGTACTTCAAATCTTAAAACTATATATTCTAAAAAACTGTACTTGTAGATGATTTAATATTAATGAAATAGAAGGCCACTTAAATAATTTTTTTGCTCATATGCGACTCGGATCTGTTTTTTTACAACAGTGTTAACAAAGCAAACCGCATGGAGTCTGATCTTATCGGTTCTGATTTGTGCCACTTACAAATGTGGTATTCAATCAGATATAGGTATGGGCCAGTATTCATAAAGATTTTTTGAAGAATGTGATTATTTGGTTGTCCAAGAAGGAAAAAAAGAGTGATTTTAAGTATAGGGTCTATTCAAAGCCTTCACTTTGAAATTACATGCGTAATTTTTCCTATTTAACCGTTCACACACACACACACACACACACACACACACACACACACACACACACACACACACACACACACACACACACACACACACACACACACACACACACACACACACACACACACACACACACACACACACACACACACACACACACACACACACACACACACACACACACACACACACACACGTGTATATAAATCCTTTTTTTTTATTTACCATGCTGTTGATTTCTTATAAGGTATTTGATTGGCTTAGAATGATCATAATATAATAAGATCAGTCACAAACATGATCCCTGCACAATCTAATCTATAGCGTCTTATTAACTCACTGTCATTTATTGTCTGCAACACATTTCTTCTCTCTCTTTGTCTTTCTGCCATTTTCTCCTCTGCTAAAGAAACTCTTAAGTCTCTTAAACGTCCTCATCCGTGCTCCTAACAATTTTGACCTTAAGACCTCTTTTTAGGGTTAAGATGCTTTCTGAATTACTTTTTTCTTTACTAGGATTTTTCCTTTAATTTTAAGAGTAAACGCCCACATTTCTAAGAATTTTCTTAGAATTTTGTCACTAGGAGCTACTCTTTTCATTAAGATTCTTTATGAATACAGGCCCTGATGTTTTGCAATGCAAGTATGAACAGTCATTCATACGACTTTTACATCACTCTGTAGTCTAGATCAACATTCGTCACAATTCTGCAATGATGGGAGTCATTTTACATACCGGTAGATCACTCTGTGAATCTGGAAGACAGCAGCGAGGTTATTCAGTGGAGGCTTTCACATCCTTGTCCTCCACATCGCCTTATAAATGAACGCGTAAATTCTGACTTCATCAGCCTCCGTGTTTACCTCTGTATAATTCTGTGCTGTGCATCATTTTTGCTATTGTTCTTTTGCACAGGGGACATGTCATATTGAGCAGTGTTTTCCAACCCTCTTCCCGGAGGCACACCAACACAAGTCTTCCTGTACCAAACCCACCTTATTCAACTCATCAGCTCATTAGTAGAGACTCCAAGACCAGAAATAGATGGGTTGGATAAGGGAGACATCCAAAATGTGCACGGTTGATGTGCCTTGGGATACACTGGTATGGTGTTTTTCTGTATTTTTCTGAGCTTGATAGCCCTCATGCACATGTAACGGCAAGCTAGTAAGAGTTGTGCGGGTAAACCTCACTCCTCTGGCTTCAAGAGGTGCACTGGTGACTAATGCTAGAGGCTGCTGTCTTTAGCGTCCTTGTTAGCATGCCCACCTCCCATGCTGAAGACGCAGGTTCGAATCTCACCCTGTGCTGATCGAGAAGGACCAGTTTCACTCATTGTATGGAAAGATTTAACTGCGTGTAAATCATTGAAAATTTATTTTGTGTTCAATGAAGAAACCAAGTCAAATGGGTTTGAAATGACATGAGTGTCACATCCTCCTTGGAAAGGGGCGTCCTCGCAATGTGATGACAGAAGTTCACAAAAACAGAAAAAGGGCCGAGGTTTTGGTGGAGGGCGTGGAGCTGGGGATGGACTGGACCTTGGGGGCGTTGGCCACGGGCACCATGGTGCCGCAGACGTTGGGAGGAGCCAGGGCGGAGTCCAGACTGAGGGGGCGGACGGAACCCTGGGGCCGATCGGCAGAGGCGTAACCATGGTGAGAGGTGGAGGAACCGGTGGAACCGAGCGGATGGTGGACCTAGGCGGCCCTGTAGACGTGGATGACCGGAGCTGAGACGCTGACCTGCAGTACTGAGGCGGTGATGTGGGGATGGATGACCGGGGTGACGATATGGTGAGGGAGGTAGACTGGGAGGTCAGAGGAAGGGAGGAGTCCAGGGGTGCCGAAGGAGTGCAGGGTGAGGGCACAGCCTGAATCCCGGAAGTCCGTGGCTGCCGCTGGGCTTTGACTGCTGAAGGCCGACCTGGAGTGTCACACGAGCCCAGCAGAGCTCCCGGACAGATGGACGGCAGAGGCGATGAAGGAGGTGTAGCCGAGCTGGTGGCAGGGGAGCCCGAGGCACGGAGGGTGAGCCGCACGCAGCGAGCGGCAGTGGCAGAGCCGAGGAGCTACACGACACCAGTGGTGCCGACGGATCCAGGGGGCTGGCCGTTACCAGCGATGGAGATGGGATAACAGGCAGGGATACGGGCAGAAGACTTCCGGACGGGAATGGCTAAGAAGATGATGTGAGTGTGGGGACTTGGGTGGGAATAGGATCCGCGGACCACAGGTCTATCAGGTCATAGTTTGCTCCTGGCTCTGAGATGAACTGACCTGCTTGCATCTGTAAGACTGGAAAAACTTGAAGGACTTTAAGAGAGGGCCACTCTCTGAGAAAACAAAGGAAATTAACATTTGAACTCCCCCTTATGCACTATTGAGATGAAGGTCTCACCTCCCTCATCCTAATCTACATTTCTGTCCCCCATTCTTCATCCTGGCAGAGATCTCCCAAACTCACACAAGAATCTAAATGGTTTAATGTGAATGATTATAATCTAGTTTTATACATATTTGGTATTATTTGAAATGTCTCGGTACGACTGGTACAAATGTCTCATTCCCAAAGAAGTAAACCCAAAAGGTAATAAAGTTCTTAGGAAGTTTAGAAATATCTTCCACACCCTCCAATACTGGAGGGTGTGTCTTTGAGTTAACACCTTCGACCATTTGACTGAATGCTAATTTTCCACTGCTAGCAAATGGTGACTTACAGGTAAAATTCCACTGTGAATGATGTTTAGATTTGAAATGAGGTCTGGGTATATAATGAAACGCAGCGAGAGCTCGGGGCCTTTTCTGTATCTGAGATCGGCCCGTGAGGCTGAGAGTTGCGAGTCTCTCTGCCTCACGCATTTCTTGTCAGATAAACTTTTCCTCTTTGTTCTAGAGCATTTGATGTTTTGCATTGACTATCCTTGAATTGATTATCAAATTATAATGATTCATTTACCTGACATATTAAATTGTGACATTTGATTATTCTAATTGACTTTGACATTATTTGCATTCAAGAGTTTAAAAGAATAGTAAAACATTCGCTCACATTTAATGATGCACAGATATCATTGAAAAACCTTTTCATTTTATGGAGTCAGATGAAACGAGTTAATACATAAGATAAAATGTATTGCATTTAACCAAAAATACTTTGCCACGAGAAAAGACAGTAACACGCAAAGACCTTCACCGCTAATTCGAATACCGCCATTGGATCGAGTTAGACGGACTTACAAAGTGGTGACCTCGACGTGATGTCGCAACAAATGAAATTCGCGAGCAACATCTTTTCCAGCAAAGTATGGGGATTTTAAAATCAACACGAGGTTTGAACATCTTCTCTTTCTTCTGCCGCTGTGGTAAGTCAACTTTTTCTTCCCTTTTGAGAAGTGTTGAGAAAATGTTGTTTGCATTGTTACGGTTCGGAGAGCCCTTTGTTTAGTCCGGAACTGAAATACGTGAGGACGTGATAGCGGCAGCGCAGATGAAGAATGAAAACCCTTGTTAATAGATTTTAAAGATATCCTTGTTTGCCTAAGCAACAAAAAACGAAACCTAAAATCGGAATAACATCTTCCAAATGTTTTTCGTGTAACGTTACTTGATGAGGAGCTGTAAAACAAACCCTAAAAGTTTTCAAATCAGCCGCATGTTTGTCGCCATTGTTGTATTGGCTTTGTTGAAACAAACCAGCAACACGTGAAGAGAATCAGCAAACAACAGAAAGAAAAATCTAAGTTTGTAAACGATCGGAACACAAATGATTTTATAAATAAAAGTCAGGCCGATGATGCATTGTTTATAAAAAGCTAAATTTGGAAAAACAGGATGATATGATTTACAGGCTAAAATCGGATCTCAAGGCTAAGCTAAATGCTATTGTCCATGCTGTTTCCAAAACAAGGCTAAGCTAAATGCTATTGTCCATGCATTCAAAAAACACTTAACCCTTTGTGTGACCACCAGCCCACCATGGGCCCTAGGCCACATTGAATAATATTCTATAATAAACCTAAACTAATCTTTACAAACTTTATATTGCATTTGAAAGCTTCCACTTTAACACAGATGGGATTAAAAGGCAATAATGCAATAATTTGTATTTTCAAATTTGGAGTTGTGCTTCACACATTGTAATGCACTCATAGAACACACTTTATAGTTGTTTGTGCTACTATATGTGCACATAGGCTAATTGTAAGTTTATTCTTTAAACACAGGATTGCTTTATTGTGGGTGTATTTGGAACACTTAGGTAAAGGCTGTTGATGTTGTATTCTAGGCCATGTATCCTGTGTGAACTGAATTAAACAAGTGTGTGTCTATGCTGAATGTGGTTATAATGTGATTCACAATGAATTTGAAAGTCAGAAACAACAAACGCGCATCTCATTAATTCTTGAAAGTCCCGAGACAGAAATACTTTTCATATTCGGAGAACGAAATATTATCACGTTTGAACTAATTCTGGATTGCTCTGAAATTATTTTTCAAAATAGATTACAGGATTCGTATATTTCCACAAGTTTGCGCCAGACATTAGTGACGACTAATACTGAATATCAGATTCAAGTGTACTTGAATGAGGGGAACGAGTTATTTCCGTCCAGAATCAGCAAAGTGCTGTTTGATCAACCTGGATTCGGGTGCGTTCCATAACCTCTGTTCCTGAGGTGGCGTTCAAGTGGGCTATTCAAGTGCCTGTTATTGTGTACGTGTGAATACGGCACATCTCAGATATTTAGCCAATTACCTCTGTTTTGATAAGTCAGACTGGCGAGATTGTGTCGTGCATCCTTAGAAGAAGGACTGCAAAGTGATATAGTTTCCTGATCTATAAACGAAAAATATAAAGTAAGAGAAAATAGAATAATCAAACGTTAAAATGACTTTGCCTTCATATAGTCTGAATTTTTGTATCCTTGGTGGAAAACTCCCATAGCTACGATAAAACCACGCAAAGGAACATAGATGAGAATCAGAAACTGTGAACGTGCATCTCATTAATCCTGAAACAAAAAAACTTTTCATATTCAAAGCTTCAGGGAACGAAATTTCCCCAAATATAAATTGGAACATGTATAATGATCCTGTCCTGTTTACATTATGGGCCGAAAAGGTCGAGCCTACACTGTATAAACTCAATAAAAAAGGTCTTAACATGGACGCTATTGAGAATGAAATTTCCACTTGGTGGAAGACGGTGGGTAGTAAGCAGAAGAAATCAAAACATGGTGAAATAATTGAGGCTTTAAACTTCATGAGTTATAAACGGCTAGATAAGTCAACAACATTTCTATCTTCGCTTATGGATATTAAATGTGAAGAAGTGCATTCTAAAAATGCAGAGGCAAAAATGTCTGAGGCAAAGATTCAAGATCTCCAAACACAGCTAGATAAATTACTAGCTGAGCAGTTAGCCCTGACTGAAAAGTGTAAAAATCACAAATACACCATTGCAGATCTTAAGACTAAACTAAATGCTAAAAAGTGCATGTCTCCCAAAACGCTCAACAGCGATGGGACTAAAAATGTGCACTTCTTAAATGAGCCAGCCTGCTCTAACAATCCTGTATCTTTTCAGACAGGTGAAGCATGTGATAAAGTTTTGAACAGAGTGCCTGTTTCAGCCTTTAAGGTGATACGGCACCCAAATGGCACAGAGTCAACCATTCGGCGTCCTCTAACGGTAACTGAATGTAGCTTGTTTAAAACCGAGATCGGACCATTCCCCTTGAAAGGGCCATTCGAACCATGGTGGAGACGCATTGTTAGTCTAAAACATGCATTTCAGCTTGAACCAAAAGATATTTGGCAAATTGTTATCAGCTCAATTCCAGACGTTCTGAACTATAAGATACCACAGGCTTTGATGACAGGGAACATTGTGCAGTCAGTGTATCAAGATGAGCCTGAGGGTGAAATCTTTAATAGACTAAAACAATGTCTTCGCGATCTACGTGGTTGTAGTCCTGTTGGATGGGAATTGATTTTCAATCGGAAACAGAGTACTGAAGAATCGTTCGAGATGTATGCAGAAAAAATGTTTGAACTGTTTGAGGAGTATTCTGGAATTGAAGGTGTTAACCACAACAATGTAACTCTCCTTGATTTACTACTTACAAATGCAGGACCGCGTGTACAGCAATCGCTCATGTATGGTGCTTCTCCAGCAAAAAATACATTCGAAGGTATTGTTAGCTGGGCAACAAGAATTGAGTCACGAAAACAGATGCATGGTGAGGTAGCTGTGTTAGAATGTCATGAAAATCCTCCATTTGCAGGAGAATTCAGAAAGCCACACAGTGAAAAACTGAGCAGACCCTGTAATTCCTGTCACAAAACAGGCCATACAGAGGAAAAGTGCTGGTCATTGGGCAGAGGCAGACCTCCACCCTATTTCAAAAAACGCAGAAAACCACACTCTGATGACACAAACCAGCGCTCTGCAAGCAACCAAAGCTCAAATGCATCCCTCACTGAGCTAACAACTTTGGTCACTCAAGGCCTTCAGCTATTAGCGTCATTTGCTAGTCGGGTAGCAGCCCAATAGCAAATGGCTTAATAGTTTATCATCTAAATTCATTGAATCGGTCACATTTTTCCCTTAAATGTATTGACACAAGAACGAGCAGAGACTCTTCAGAGACCAGAAACAATATAATTTCATTTATATTCTTAAATTATAATATACATTATATTGTAATCGCCAAACAGGGCATTAATTTGAGAAGTATGACATTAACATTAATCCTTACAGTTCGATTTCGTTAACCTGCTACCCAGTGCCAAAAGGGCGGAGGTGTGTTTAAATTTTTTGCCTTTAAAAAACACTCCCCCGGAAGTGTGGCACAGGTAAGCAAATTTACAAGGAGGGTGTGAACTAAACATCAGACAGACCACAGCCTTTTGCAGGTAACTAGAGACCTGCACTAACCAAATGTGTGAACGACACCATGAACTAATTCATGCCCAGAGATCTGGCTGTAATGAAAGCAACTTGTAAAACCCGAAAACTGGGATCTCTAATGCTGTGACACAGCAGACTGTGAAGGCTCGACTGCAAGAGCAGCTTTAAGGTGTCACACACTGCACCGAAGCAGCAGCAATAATTCAGACCTGGTCAATGAAACTCGGTTTCATGTGACAACTGGAATTAAAATTGCAATGGACATGATAATGGAGCAAGCAAAATAATTCCACATGTCTGAATTTGAAACTGTTTGAAAACGTCAGAATTAACTGTGGTTCTCTCTGCATTTGTTTCTGTCAGGTTTACTTCTGCAATTCCTCGGAGGACGGATGCCAGGACGGGCCGGACCTCACGATTGTTAGAACATAACCTGAGACTCGGGAGATGGGTGAAAAGACACTTCAAGAGGCCATTAACATCTCACAATAGCATATCACTATATAAGCATGGCCTCCCAGTATACAACTGGAACTAAATTTACAACACAATTATTATAGATTAGATTCCACCCATCTCCTAGACATGAACACTGAACACACTCCTCCATCACTACACCCTCACATCATCATCACCTGGAATAGATCAAGTCTATCCAGGCTGAACACTATACATCATGGGAAGATCACCTCACTAAAGACCTATTGTACATCTTCACACTAACAGATCCGGATAGCTTCACACATATAGGATGATAGAGCTGATCAAATGACGACAGTCTAACAGAGACGCACATAGCATACTCCGTTCACAACACTCACACAAAAACACTGTAATATACATATGAATGGTCACAGCCACAAATCGATGATGCAAATTATAAGCAGAGACCGACCTGCTATTCAATTTTCAAAATGTTAAAATTTTCTGAATGTTATTAGGGTGGTTGGAAAATCAGAGGGCCCCTGATTTCTCAACAAACCACTAATAACAGAAACATCATAACTAAGTAGATCGCTTTGTGCGAACGCTTCAATCAATTACAGAATTTACAATTCAACCCTGTCATTGACTGTGACTTAGCCAACCACACACACACACACACACACACACACACACACACACACACACACACACACACACACACACACACACACACACACACACACACACACACACACACACACACACACACACACACACACACACACACACACACACACACACACACACGTGTATATAAATCCTTTTTTTTTATTTACCATGCTGTTGATTTCTTATAAGGTATTTGATTGGCTTAGAATGATCATAATATAATAAGATCAGTCACAAACATGATCCCTGCACAATCTAATCTATAGCGTCTTATTAACTCACTGTCATTTATTGTCTGCAACACATTTCTTCTCTCTCTTTGTCTTTCTGCCATTTTCTCCTCTGCTAAAGAAACTCTTAAGTCTCTTAAACGTCCTCATCCGTGCTCCTAACAATTTTGACCTTAAGACCTCTTTTTAGGGTTAAGATGCTTTCTGAATTACTTTTTTCTTTACTAGGATTTTTCCTTTAATTTTAAGAGTAAACGCCCACATTTCTAAGAATTTTCTTAGAATTTTGTCACTAGGAGCTACTCTTTTCATTAAGATTCTTTATGAATACAGGCCCTGATGTTTTGCAATGCAAGTATGAACAGTCATTCATACGACTTTTACATCACTCTGTAGTCTAGATCAACATTCGTCACAATTCTGCAATGATGGGAGTCATTTTACATACCGGTAGATCACTCTGTGAATCTGGAAGACAGCAGCGAGGTTATTCAGTGGAGGCTTTCACATCCTTGTCCTCCACATCGCCTTATAAATGAACGCGTAAATTCTGACTTCATCAGCCTCCGTGTTTACCTCTGTATAATTCTGTGCTGTGCATCATTTTTGCTATTGTTCTTTTGCACAGGGGACATGTCATATTGAGCAGTGTTTTCCAACCCTCTTCCCGGAGGCACACCAACACAAGTCTTCCTGTACCAAACCCACCTTATTCAACTCATCAGCTCATTAGTAGAGACTCCAAGACCAGAAATAGATGGGTTGGATAAGGGAGACATCCAAAATGTGCACGGTTGATGTGCCTTGGGATACACTGGTATGGTGTTTTTCTGTATTTTTCTGAGCTTGATAGCCCTCATGCACATGTAACGGCAAGCTAGTAAGAGTTGTGCGGGTAAACCTCACTCCTCTGGCTTCAAGAGGTGCACTGGTGACTAATGCTAGAGGCTGCTGTCTTTAGCGTCCTTGTTAGCATGCCCACCTCCCATGCTGAAGACGCAGGTTCGAATCTCACCCTGTGCTGATCGAGAAGGACCAGTTTCACTCATTGTATGGAAAGATTTAACTGCGTGTAAATCATTGAAAATTTATTTTGTGTTCAATGAAGAAACCAAGTCAAATGGGTTTGAAATGACATGAGTGTCACATCCTCCTTGGAAAGGGGCGTCCTCGCAATGTGATGACAGAAGTTCACAAAAACAGAAAAAGGGCCGAGGTTTTGGTGGAGGGCGTGGAGCTGGGGATGGACTGGACCTTGGGGGCGTTGGCCACGGGCACCATGGTGCCGCAGACGTTGGGAGGAGCCAGGGCGGAGTCCAGACTGAGGGGGCGGACGGAACCCTGGGGCCGATCGGCAGAGGCGTAACCATGGTGAGAGGTGGAGGAACCGGTGGAACCGAGCGGATGGTGGACCTAGGCGGCCCTGTAGACGTGGATGACCGGAGCTGAGACGCTGACCTGCAGTACTGAGGCGGTGATGTGGGGATGGATGACCGGGGTGACGATATGGTGAGGGAGGTAGACTGGGAGGTCAGAGGAAGGGAGGAGTCCAGGGGTGCCGAAGGAGTGCAGGGTGAGGGCACAGCCTGAATCCCGGAAGTCCGTGGCTGCCGCTGGGCTTTGACTGCTGAAGGCCGACCTGGAGTGTCACACGAGCCCAGCAGAGCTCCCGGACAGATGGACGGCAGAGGCGATGAAGGAGGTGTAGCCGAGCTGGTGGCAGGGGAGCCCGAGGCACGGAGGGTGAGCCGCACGCAGCGAGCGGCAGTGGCAGAGCCGAGGAGCTACACGACACCAGTGGTGCCGACGGATCCAGGGGGCTGGCCGTTACCAGCGATGGAGATGGGATAACAGGCAGGGATACGGGCAGAAGACTTCCGGACGGGAATGGCTAAGAAGATGATGTGAGTGTGGGGACTTGGGTGGGAATAGGATCCGCGGACCACAGGTCTATCAGGTCATAGTTTGCTCCTGGCTCTGAGATGAACTGACCTGGTTGCATCTGTAAGACTGGAAAAACTTGAAGGACTTTAAGAGAGGGCCACTCTCTGAGAAAACAAAGGAAATTAACATTTGAACTCCCCCTTATGCACTATTGAGATGAAGGTCTCACCTCCCTCATCCTAATCTACATTTCTGTCCCCCATTCTTCATCCTGGCAGAGATCTCCCAAACTCACACAAGAATCTAAATGGTTTAATGTGAATGATTATAATCTAGTTTTATACATATTTGGTATTATTTGAAATGTCTCGGTACGACTGGTACAAATGTCTCATTCCCAAAGAAGTAAACCCAAAAGGTAATAAAGTTCTTAGGAAGTTTAGAAATATCTTCCACACCCTCCAATACTGGAGGGTGTGTCTTTGAGTTAACACCTTCGACCATTTGACTGAATGCTAATTTTCCACTGCTAGCAAATGGTGACTTACAGGTAAAATTCCACTGTGAATGATGTTTAGATTTGAAATGAGGTCTGGGTATATAATGAAACGCAGCGAGAGCTCGGGGCCTTTTCTGTATCTGAGATCGGCCCGTGAGGCTGAGAGTTGCGAGTCTCTCTGCCTCACGCATTTCTTGTCAGATAAACTTTTCCTCTTTGTTCTAGAGCATTTGATGTTTTGCATTGACTATCCTTGAATTGATTATCAAATTATAATGATTCATTTACCTGACATATTAAATTGTGACATTTGATTATTCTAATTGACTTTGACATTATTTGCATTCAAGAGTTTAAAAGAATAGTAAAACATTCGCTCACATTTAATGATGCACAGATATCATTGAAAAACCTTTTCATTTTATGGAGTCAGATGAAACGAGTTAATACATAAGATAAAATGTATTGCATTTAACCAAAAATACTTTGCCACGAGAAAAGACAGTAACACGCAAAGACCTTCACCGCTAATTCGAATACCGCCATTGGATCGAGTTAGACGGACTTACAAAGTGGTGACCTCGACGTGATGTCGCAACAAATGAAATTCGCGAGCAACATCTTTTCCAGCAAAGTATGGGGATTTTAAAATCAACACGAGGTTTGAACATCTTCTCTTTCTTCTGCCGCTGTGGTAAGTCAACTTTTTCTTCCCTTTTGAGAAGTGTTGAGAAAATGTTGTTTGCATTGTTACGGTTCGGAGAGCCCTTTGTTTAGTCCGGAACTGAAATACGTGAGGACGTGATAGCGGCAGCGCAGATGAAGAATGAAAACCCTTGTTAATAGATTTTAAAGATATCCTTGTTTGCCTAAGCAACAAAAAACGAAACCTAAAATCGGAATAACATCTTCCAAATGTTTTTCGTGTAACGTTACTTGATGAGGAGCTGTAAAACAAACCCTAAAAGTTTTCAAATCAGCCGCATGTTTGTCGCCATTGTTGTATTGGCTTTGTTGAAACAAACCAGCAACACGTGAAGAGAATCAGCAAACAACAGAAAGAAAAATCTAAGTTTGTAAACGATCGGAACACAAATGATTTTATAAATAAAAGTCAGGCCGATGATGCATTGTTTATAAAAAGCTAAATTTGGAAAAACAGGATGATATGATTTACAGGCTAAAATCGGATCTCAAGGCTAAGCTAAATGCTATTGTCCATGCTGTTTCCAAAACAAGGCTAAGCTAAATGCTATTGTCCATGCATTCAAAAAACACTTAACCCTTTGTGTGACCACCAGCCCACCATGGGCCCTAGGCCACATTGAATAATATTCTATAATAAACCTAAACTAATCTTTACAAACTTTATATTGCATTTGAAAGCTTCCACTTTAACACAGATGGGATTAAAAGGCAATAATGCAATAATTTGTATTTTCAAATTTGGAGTTGTGCTTCACACATTGTAATGCACTCATAGAACACACTTTATAGTTGTTTGTGCTACTATATGTGCACATAGGCTAATTGTAAGTTTATTCTTTAAACACAGGATTGCTTTATTGTGGGTGTATTTGGAACACTTAGGTAAAGGCTGTTGATGTTGTATTCTAGGCCATGTATCCTGTGTGAACTGAATTAAACAAGTGTGTGTCTATGCTGAATGTGGTTATAATGTGATTCACAATGAATTTGAAAGTCAGAAACAACAAACGCGCATCTCATTAATTCTTGAAAGTCCCGAGACAGAAATACTTTTCATATTCGGAGAACGAAATATTATCACGTTTGAACTAATTCTGGATTGCTCTGAAATTATTTTTCAAAATAGATTACAGGATTCGTATATTTCCACAAGTTTGCGCCAGACATTAGTGACGACTAATACTGAATATCAGATTCAAGTGTACTTGAATGAGGGGAACGAGTTATTTCCGTCCAGAATCAGCAAAGTGCTGTTTGATCAACCTGGATTCGGGTGCGTTCCATAACCTCTGTTCCTGAGGTGGCGTTCAAGTGGGCTATTCAAGTGCCTGTTATTGTGTACGTGTGAATACGGCACATCTCAGATATTTAGCCAATTACCTCTGTTTTGATAAGTCAGACTGGCGAGATTGTGTCGTGCATCCTTAGAAGAAGGACTGCAAAGTGATATAGTTTCCTGATCTATAAACGAAAAATATAAAGTAAGAGAAAATAGAATAATCAAACGTTAAAATGACTTTGCCTTCATATAGTCTGAATTTTTGTATCCTTGGTGGAAAACTCCCATGGCTACGATAAAACCACGCAAAGGAACATAGATGAGAATCAGAAACTGTGAACGTGCATCTCATTAATCCTGAAACAAAAAAACTTTTCATATTCAAAGCTTCAGGGAACGAAATTTCCCCAAATATAAATTGGAACATGTATAATGATCCTGTCCTGTTTACATTATGGGCCGAAAAGGTCGAGCCTACACTGTATAAACTCAATAAAAAAGGTCTTAACATGGACGCTATTGAGAATGAAATTTCCACTTGGTGGAAGATGGTGGGTAGTAAGCAGAAGAAATCAAAACATGGTGAAATAATTGAGGCTTTAAACTTCATGAGTTATAAACGGCTAGATAAGTCAACAACATTTCTATCTTCGCTTATGGATATTAAATGTGAAGAAGTGCATTCTAAAAATGCAGAGGCAAAAATGTCTGAGGCAAAGATTCAAGATCTCCAAACACAGCTAGATAAATTACTAGCTGAGCAGTTAGCCCTGACTGAAAAGTGTAAAAATCACAAATACACCATTGCAGATCTTAAGACTAAACTAAATGCTAAAAAGTGCATGTCTCCCAAAACGCTCAACAGCGATGGGACTAAAAATGTGCACTTCTTAAATGAGCCAGCCTGCTCTAACAATCCTGTATCTTTTCAGACAGGTGAAGAATGTGATAAAGTTTTGAACAGAGTGCCTGTTTCAGCCTTTAAGGTGATACGGCACCCAAATGGCACAGAGTCAACCATTCGGCGTCCTCTAACGGTAACTGAATGTAGCTTGTTTAAAACCGAGTTCGGACCATTCCCCTTGAAAGGGCCATTCGAACCATGGTGGAGACGCATTGTTAGTCTAAAACATGCATTTCAGCTTGAACCAAAAGATATTTGGCAAATTGTTATCAGCTCAATTCCAGACGTTCTGAACTATAAGATACCACAGGCTTTGATGACAGGGAACATTGTGCAGTCAGTGTATCAAGATGAGCCTGAGGGTGAAATCTTTAATAGACTAAAACAATGTCTTCGCGATCTACGTGGTTGTAGTCCTGTTGGATGGGAATTGATTTTCAATCGGAAACAGAGTACTGAAGAATCGTTCGAGATGTATGCAGAAAAAATGTTTGAACTGTTTGAGGAGTATTCTGGAATTGAAGGTGTTAACCACAACAATGTAACTCTCCTTGATTTACTACTTACAAATGCAGGACCGCGTGTACAGCAATCGCTCATGTATGGTGCTTCTCCAGCAAAAAATACATTCGAAGGTATTGTTAGCTGGGCAACAAGAATTGAGTCACGAAAACAGATGCATGGTGAGGTAGCTGTGTTAGAATGTCATGAAAATCCTCCATTTGCAGGAGAATTCAGAAAGCCACACAGTGAAAAACTGAGCAGACCCTGTAATTCCTGTCACAAAACAGGCCATACAGAGGAAAAGTGCTGGTCATTGGGCAGAGGCAGACCTCCACCCTATTTCAAAAAACGCAGAAAACCACACTCTGATGACACAAACCAGCGCTCTGCAAGCAACCAAAGCTCAAATGCATCCCTCACTGAGCTAACAACTTTGGTCACTCAAGGCCTTCAGCTATTAGCGTCATTTGCTAGTCGGGTAGCAGCCCAATAGCAAATGGCTTAATAGTTTATCATCTAAATTCATTGAATCGGTCACATTTTTCCCTTAAATGTATTGACACAAGAACGAGCAGAGACTCTTCAGAGACCAGAAACAATATAATTTCATTTATATTCTTAAATTATAATATACATTATATTGTAATCGCCAAACAGGGCATTAATTTGAGAAGTATGACATTAACATTAATCCTTACAGTTCGATTTCGTTAACCTGCTACCCAGTGCCAAAAGGGCGGAGGTGTGTTTAAATTTTTTGCCTTTAAAAAACACTCCCCCGGAAGTGTGGCACAGGTAAGCAAATTTACAAGGAGGGTGTGAACTAAACATCAGACAGACCACAGCCTTTTGCAGGTAACTAGAGACCTGCACTAACCAAATGTGTGAACGACACCATGAACTAATTCATGCCCAGAGATCTGGCTGTAATGAAAGCAACTTGTAAAACCCGAAAACTGGGATCTCTAATGCTGTGACACAGCAGACTGTGAAGGCTCGACTGCAAGAGCAGCTTTAAGGTGTCACACACTGCACCGAAGCAGCAGCAATAATTCAGACCTGGTCAATGAAACTCGGTTTCATGTGACAACTGGAATTAAAATTGCAATGGACATGATAATGGAGCAAGCAAAATAATTCCACATGTCTGAATTTGAAACTGTTTGAAAACGTCAGAATTAACTGTGGTTCTCTCTGCATTTGTTTCTGTCAGGTTTACTTCTGCAATTCCTCGGAGGACGGATGCCAGGACGGGCCGGACCTCACGATTGTTAGAACATAACCTGAGACTCGGGAGATGGGTGAAAAGACACTTCAAGAGGCCATTAACATCTCACAATAGCATATCACTATATAAGCATGGCCTCCCAGTATACAACTGGAACTAAATTTACAACACAATTATTATAGATTAGATTCCACCCATCTCCTAGACATGAACACTGAACACACTCCTCCATCACTACACCCTCACATCATCATCACCTGGAATAGATCAAGTCTATCCAGGCTGAACACTATACATCATGGGAAGATCACCTCACTAAAGACCTATTGTACATCTTCACACTAACAGATCCGGATAGCTTCACACATATAGGATGATAGAGCTGATCAAATGACGACAGTCTAACAGAGACGCACATAGCATACTCCGTTCACAACACTCACACAAAAACACTGTAATATACATATGAATGGTCACAGCCACAAATCGATGATGCAAATTATAAGCAGAGACCGACCTGCTATTCAATTTTCAAAATGTTAAAATTTTCTGAATGTTATTAGGGTGGTTGGAAAATCAGAGGGCCCCTGATTTCTCAACAAACCACTAATAACAGAAACATCATAACTAAGTAGATCGCTTTGTGCGAACGCTTCAATCAATTACAGAATTTACAATTCAACCCTGTCATTGACTGTGACTTAGCCAACCACACACACACACACACACACACACACACACACACACACACACACACACACACACACACACACACACACACACACACACACACACACACACACACACACACACACACACACACACACACACACACACACACACACACACACACACACACACACACACACACACACACACACACACACACACACACACACACACTCTCTCTCTCTCTCTCTCTCTCTCTCTTTCTCTCACACAAACTCTCACACTCACACACAGACACACACTCTCGCACCTGTTGAAAGGAATGAACAATCTCCATTCTTGAATACATTTAAGCATGTTCCAAGTCACTTCTTAGATTTGCATAAGTGGCTGGCATTGGAAGATTCCTGAACAAACACTGATTATTATATACATATGCATTTATTGAATAGTATTGTTGTTATTACATGACTTCTTGATCCATAGAATCTATTTGATTGGTTTGATTACACTGACCTCTTGCTGCATTTCCTTTATATAATTCAGACCAAAAAATATATATATTTAAGAATTGGATATTTAATATGAGACATCCTTACCATTCAGGACCTTGAGAAACATATGAGACAGATGTACCATTCACACTTGCTGACAAGAACATGGTATTTTACATTGAACATGACATGATTTTGTTTTGTTGCATTATGCGTTTCTATGCATTTCTTCACGAGTTCAAGTTCATATGTGTTCAATCGTGAAGCGGACATTTAAGATGCTTTTCAGATGTCTCACACAAGGCAGTGTGAAGCCAAGGAGAGCCCCTTCATCCATCGAGGTCTGCCCAGACAACCACACCGCTGAAGGTGACAGGATTGGTCAAGAAGGGTCAGATTATCATCATGGGGAAGGTGCCAGAGAAGCAGAAGTTTCTCTATGAAGGAATGACACGTCGACTGAACAAGTCACAAAGGTCCAGATTGACTCTATGAACTTTGCTCACATTCTAGGCTGAAACGCAAGAAGAAAACCTGAACGCATTTATCCACCTGCTGCTCCAACTCAAGCTACATACACCTGGTGAGACCAGGTTTTCTGCAGGTGAACACAGCACTCTGAAAGCTTCTACAGATGCTAACATTGCAAAGACAATTTTTGAGTTACGTCTCGAGGATTACAACAACCGTCTTACTGTGACCACGTAAGTGTTCATCTGAATTTGACCCACGTGGTCAAGAGGCCAATCTGTAAGACTGGAAAAACTTGAAGGACTTTAAGAGAGGGCCACTCTCTGAGAAAACAAAGGAAATTAACATTTGAACTCCCCCTCATGCACTATTGAGATGAAGGTCTCACCTCCCTCATCCTAATCTACATTTCTGTCCCCCATTCTTCATCCTGGCAGAGATCTCCCAAACTCACACAAGAATCTAAATGGTTTAATGTGAATGATTATAATCTAGTTTTATACATATTTGGTATTATTTGAAATGTCTCGGTACGACTGGGTATATAATGAAACGCAGCGAGAGCTCGGGGCCTTTTCTGTATCTGAGATCGGCCCGTGAGGCTGAGAGTTGCGAGTCTCTCTGCCTCACGCATTTCTTGTCGGGTAAACTTTTCCTCTTTGTTCTAGAGCATTTGATGTTTTGCATTGACTATCCTTGAATTGATTATCAAATTATAATGATTCATTTACCTGACATATTAAATTGTGACATTTGATTATTCTAATTGACTTTGACATTATTTGCATTCAAGAGTTTAAAAGAATAGTAAAACATTCGCTCACATTTAATGATGCACAGATATCATTGAAAAACCTTTTCATTTTATGGAGTCAGATGAAACGAGTTAATACATAAGATAAAATGTATTGCATTTAACCAAAAATACTTTGCCACGAGAAAAGACAGTAACACGCAAAGACCTTCACCGCTAATTCGAATACCGCCATTGGATCGAGTTAGACGGACTTACACATCGACTCCGGGGCTGGTTCTGGAACAACCTCAGTGGGCGCCTCAGGCTCTTCAGCTGGTGAAGAGAGGCCGCCGTTCCGGAGCATCCAGGCCAGGTAACCCAGATAGGGCCTGATCTCCATGCGGAGGAGAAGCTGCAGCGTGGGTTAGCCCATCAAGTTCACCTTTGTTTGGTCGTTTATTCTGTCACGGCTAGGCAGATAAAGCAGACAGATGAGCGTAGATTTGAATGGTAAACAAGGTTTAATCCAACAGAAGGGGAACAGAATGTAACAGCGTGTTAACATTCACACAACAATAAAAAACAAGGGACTAAACTGAACTGGGAGAATATATACACAGGATAAACGAGGGAACTAACTAGACACGGTGGATGAAGGTTAACTAATCAGGGACTAACAAGAACAGGTGCAGACAAGACAGAACATAATTGTGACAATGCGGGTGAGTAAATTATGACAGAATTTTCTTATTTTAGTGAAATATCCCTTTATTTCTTATACTACAACAGACACCCACAAATTAATTCTCATCCACCGCATGTTTATTGAATGTATATTATTCTAACTGTCCCATACAGAAATGTAATATATGTAAATATATGTAATTTACATATATAATGTCAGTGCCCATGTATGTCTGCTGCATATATGAGAATATATGCAAAATTCATATATATAAAAGACATAGACATATATGAAACATATATTTCAAAATATAGCACAAATGGCCGTTTTCATGTAAGTGCCATATATTTTCCAGTATATGCACATAAATGTTAAATATATGTAAGACGCATATAGGTATATATGCATATATGTATACTTATTTCAATGCATCAGTATCACATGCATGTATGTTTACATACATTTATTAAATATGTGGGAAACAAATATCTATGTCACATATTTATACTTAATGTTGTCCATGTATGCGAGAAACCAATGCTATACTGTAATATATGCAGATATATGGTATCATATACTGATGAACTCAAATATTTTCTTCACATGTTTGGACACATAAATGTTCATATATGTTGCACGCATATATTGTGTTCTCAGATAAGTCAAATAAATGTATAGATATATGTCATGCTATTTAAAATATAAGTACATATATGGCCATATATTACATTTTTGTATGGGGTAATATATTGGTTTAAGAAAATGTTTCTGAAAAAAAAAAGTTGCCTTTTCACACGGTAGCCTTACTGTAATGTTGAAGGTGTTGAAGGTTGATATATTTGGAGGGGAGAAATAAACACCCCTTCAGATTGGATCACAGGTTAAAAATGAGCAGGGTTGGAAATCAACAGGCTGGGGTCGGATTTTTGCAGCAGAAATATGAATTGCGTCAGAATCTTTGCACAGATCGATCATAGACATGTTGAGCACCAGAGGAGGTGAAAATAAACCAAATCTGAGACTCCACATCCAGCCAAGAATATAATCATGTATTTTAAAAGATCATGATCTTTGTATTCAGGCATAGTACTATGAGGATAAACATTTCATGATGATGACATCAGTGTTGGTATTTCAGGGCACTTGACAGTGGTCTTCTGCAGTTCTTAGCATTTCATCTATAAGCCCCTATGCATTAGCGCATGTCGGGTACGGTTGATGAGCCAGAGCGGGGGTGCTCTAAAGGGACACTTCAAAAAGTCGACTCAGATGAATCATTTATGCTAAAGGTACCACGAAAACTGGCGTTGCCTTAGCGTGCCTTAATGAGCCAACCCCACTGTTTGTTTAGCCTGAATGGATGAGGCTCGGCACGATCCATGCAGAGCGGAAATTTAGTTCGCACAGCTGCCTCACTAATCTGCTAGAGCTTTCACCCCTCCCTGAGAGATGAGAAATCAAAATGTTTTCACTGCACTCCAGCACTGACAGAAAAACGAGATCAAGCCAAGAACAAGACATGATTAAACTAGGTCTAATAATTGCAGGAGAGGGGCATAGAAACATAGCAAAAAGCATCTAATTCTTACCCCCCACCACCACCACCACCAAGTGTCATCAGGCGATTTTATAAACATAGTGTATGTATTAAAATTGACTGTTAGCGCAATGATAGCTTCTTCTGGGAAATCTAGACACCGTATACATTATTAATGTCTGAAGATTATGTTTGCAACATTAGGTTTAAATATGGTGTTCTTAAGAAAAGCATCATTATTATAGCTCATGGTGGTGATTTGAATAACCCTTTAACACAAAATATTAAAATTAGGAACATAACTCTGCCTCAAATTATACAGGCCTAAATCTACGATTTTGTATTTGAATTGCATATCAAATGTCTATCCATTTGGATTACACAGTTTTACCATAAACAAATTCATTTAAATGCAAATTTGTCAGTCATACATAAATCATACAGGATAATGCATTTCAAAATGCATTTAATCAAATTGCTTAGAACCAACAAAAATGTTACCAATTTTATTTATGTATGACTGATAAATATGGATCGCATTAAGTTTATTAGTTTATGTTAAAACTGTTTAATCTGTTAATAATTTGTGCTGCACCGCGTGCTCCTAGACATACACTACATGGACATAAGTATTGGGACACCTGACCATTACACCAACAGGGACTATATGTAATGACATTGCATTCTAAATACATTGGTCCCCCTTTGCAGGTCTGACAGCTTCCACTCTACTAGGAAGGCTCTCAACAAAAGTTTGGGAGTGTTTCTGTGGGAATTTTTGTTTATTCATCCAGTAGAGCATTTGTGAGGTCAGTCACAGATGTTGGACGGGAAGTCGTGGCTCCCAATCTCTGTTCCAGTTCATCCCAAAGGTGTTCGATGGGGTTAAGGTCAGGGCTCTGTGCGGGCCAGTCAAGTTTTTCCGCACCAAACTCATCAAATCATGTCTTTATGTGCACTGGCGCATGCTGGAAAAGAAACTTCCCCAAACGGATCCCACAAAGTTAGAAGCATAGCATTTTCCAAATTCCCCCACAAAAAATGTGTAAATGAAGACTGCATGACTGGTTGAAACGATTGATTTAAATTATTAAGAGGACTGTTCCAAAACTTTTGTACATATAATGTAAATAATGCTTTTCAGACTTACCATTTTCCCTCTAAAAGGATTAGTCACCCCAAAATGAAAGTTCTGTCATCATTTAGTCAACTCCATGTTATTCAAAACACCCAAAACTTTATTTATTCTGCAGAAGAAAAAATAAATAGATAACAAGATATTTTGAAGAATGCTTCAGCTGGTTTGGTCCGATGTAAAATCAGTGGTGTCCAAAACATCACTGAACACTGTTGACTTTTATTTTATGGCCACAAAAAAAGCGCTATTTTTCAAAATTTCTTCTTTTATTCTCCAAAAAAGAAAGTCATACAGGTTTGTACCTTGGAATGACATCGGTGGTAAATGCTGACAGAATTTTGATGACTATCCTTTTAAGACAATAAAATCCCAAATTAACATTGCAATTGAGCAGTAGATATACCACAATATCAAACACATGTATATAGACTAGAGATGCGCGAATGGGCTATTATTTCATCCGCAACCGCATCACAAAACTCATCATCCGTCCGCCCACCCATCCGCACCAACGTTTTTCACCAATTTTCAAAACCGCACCCGCCCGTCATCCGCTGATTGGGAGATACAAGGCGCTGCTGATGACAGCCGCGAGACTAGAAAGCTCTCAGAATATCAGCAGTGAACTGCGTCTCCGATCGCAGGGACAAAAATAAATAAATAGCCTAAATTAAACGCACTTCGGCAAACCTGACCTTATCTGATAGGCTACTGTACAATATTTTCATTGTAGCCTAATAGAAAACTCATTTTGGCACATAATTTCAACATGCTGCTATTGTGGGGCGCCGTTTGTAAAGCATAACATTTTGTCACATTTAGCTTCAAACAATGTTTAAAAAACTGGTATGAATTTTTGACGGTCACTTTTTCTGACCTTCTATTTCCTTTGTTTTTAATTCTCCTTTTTTGAGTTTGTCACAAACCTCCTTCGCCCGCGTTGCAATCTCTGATAATAACAAGCAGTCTCTGCATAGACTTGACTAGCTGCCTGATGAAAATTTGACCATTTCAAAGTGTGCTCGATTTTTTTTTTGGATGTACGTATAGTCAGATAACAATTTTTAACAATGTATACATATATTTCTCATTTGATTGGTTCAACCACCCGCCACCCGCCAGAATTTAATTAAAATATTTTTTTCCGTCCCGTCATCCGCCCGATCCGCGGTTTATCCGCGGAGTGCACGGCTGTAACAGCCAACTGCGCATCTCTAACATAGACTTTGAGTATTGGAAAGGATGACGTTTTGGTTATTTTTAGATTTTTTTAATCGAAATTCTGCTTTAACCTAGTGTTTCTGTCATAGTTGATTCTTCATGAGACGTTGCCGTAATACATTTTTTAATTGTAATGTATGCACACAGTAACCTCAAGAGACCTTGTTCAATCCACTTACATTTAGCATAACCTGATGTTAAGTGCCTCTCATGTCTATTTTTCTCACTTCAAATATCACTCTTGTGTTTCTCATATCTATAATTTCTTCTGTTTATGACACGAGCAGTCGAGTGAGACAATAATATTGTTACTAAATTTTGGATGCGGCGCAGAGTCAAGTGTATTTTCAGAATAAGTAATGCCAACTTTTTTCTCTGCTATACTAAAGCGAGGAGTTACTGAAAGATTCATAGCAGCCTCTTTCAACAGGCGTTTCCATGGCAACCCAACATTTTCGAGCAGGGAATGAAGGCTGTAATACATCGCTAGACTAGCTCTCATGTGCTTTGATCTCTCTCTCTCTCTCTCTCTCTCTCTCTCTCTCTCTCTCTCTCTCTCTCTCTCTCTTTTACTTTATCCCTCATCTCCAGCCCTGTCATACACAAAGCCGTTTTCTCACAAGCTCGTCGTTGCCTGTGTCCACAGCTTAGAAAACTTTCAAAAGTTAGGGTGCACTGTATAAACATTGCTTTAATGTACAACAAATGAATAAAACAGACTGAGGTCAACGCCATGAGGTTACACAATGAAGTTCTCAGTAAATCTTCAGAACACATTATATAGAAAACAATGAATTCATAATTCATTGTGTGTTTGTCTGTTGTCAAATGTAATAAATCAATATGTCATGCATTAGAAATGGTTCATATATTTGTGAAATAAAATGGTTGAATTATTACACATAGCCTCGGGTTTGTGAAAGGAGAGCAGTGGATCTGTTTTACACACTCTCTGGCTTCTCTTCATTGTGTATTTAACTTTAGTCAACAAATCATTCACAAAGATAAAGGTGAGTTGTTTAATCCTAGTCTCATTTCTCTTCTCATGCAATCATGCTGTCTCTCTCTCGCTCTCTCGCTGTGGTCTAGCGGTGGCTGGATTAAGGGATTATAGTGAGCAAAGCACATACTTTGCTGGACTGACCGTGTGGTTGGATGACACAGCTGGTCAGGTGACACTACAGCTGAATCCAAACAGATGCACGCTGAGATTTGATTCACAGGGTTCCTAAGCAGTGTTCACTGCTCCCTGCACACTCTTCAGGGCATATCTGGAGAAGTTCACTTCACCTGACAAACTTCATTTGTAGTCCCCTGCAATGTCATTAATGCAAATGATAACACATTAGAAGTTGTGGATATGACATACACTCATCAGCCACTTTATTTGGTATACACTGCTAGTACCGGGTTTGACCCCCTTTTGCTTTCAGAACTGCCTTAAAGGGATAGTTCACCCAAAAATGAAAATTAGCTCATAATTACCTACCCTCAAGCTATCCTAGGTGTATATGATATTCTTCTTTTCTGAAGAATACATTTGGAGTTATACTAAAAAAAGTCCTGGCTCTTGAAGTCCATCAAAGTGCATCCATCCATCATAAAAGTGCTTCACACAGCTCGGGGGGTTATAAAGACTTTCTGAAGTGAAAGCTAGTTATTTTAGTCGATCAATTTTAAAAATGGATATTTTTCTCACATGAACGCATCACTTCGCTTCAGAAGGCCTTTATTAAAGGGGTCATATAATGCCATTTTCATACAAGATCATTTGATTCTTTAGGGTCTAAATGAAAAGTTTGTAATATACTTTAATTTAAAATTTTCGTTAGTATTGTAAGAAAACACTAATTTTACCTGGTCAAAAACAGCTCTGTTTTCAGCACGCCATTTCAGTGCATATGCCTTTAAATGATAATGAGCTTCGCTCACTCCGCCCCTATGTTCTGCGGGCGTTCATAACAGCGTTATGACCACACCGCACGTGGAGTATTTCCTTGACAACAGTTGAGGGTATAGGAAAAAAATGGCTGCGGGAGTCTCTGAGGAGGACACATCTGTGCAATGAATGGTTGGTTATTATATTGTCACTTTGATCTATCTTTGTGTACTGGCAGGGTAGAGTGACTTAGTGAGATGTACGAACGCTATGTGTTTACTGATGTAAGTTATACGTACTCAATATATACGTATATTGTTTTAATAACACAATAACCATAACGCGTTGTTCATTATAAACGTGGGATTATGAATTATATTGAGAACGTCGTACATAAAAACATGCCGTATGTACCCTGAGTGTAAACCTTAGCCGCATTCACCGTGAAGCAATTTGCAAAGATTAATATAAGGGTTAATAAAATTTTACACTTACTTTTTCTGGAGGTTCAGCAGGGAGATATGAATAGTTGGTAACGATTCTTTTTTCAGGAGCAGCTTCTTATCAAAATCAGCTTTACAAGTTACTTCCTTCGTTAATAAAGCAGTCTGGTGAGAAAAGATTTGCAAATCGCGCAAACATTAAAGCATTGACGTTGCTCGTGGGGAATATTCCCTTCGAAAACAAAACTCAGCCACTGTGTCTTCAGCGGTTCGGATTTAGGAACACCAAAATTACTGCTGTGTTCGTTATTACACCCAAGAACAGAACACCACAATCGCTTAGAGGCCATTCTGCTCCAGCGTATCAACAATGACGGACTATGATGACTGACAGCTCGCTCAGGGCAGGGATCTTTTGAAACGCTGCTGTCAATCAACAATCGTGGGAGGGGCGTCCGATTTAGTGACGTCACAAAAACGAACGGCTCAATTTGAGGCAGGGGAAAACATATAAGGAGATTAAAACAAAAACACTGGATAGATTTTTATCATTATATGATGGTTGTGTACAGGCACTGCCAACACACATTTCAGTACAATCAACTTGAAAAAGTGCATGTTCCATTATATGACCCCTTTAACCCTCCAGAGCCGTTTCTAGCACTTTTATGATGGATGGATGCACTTTTATGATGCATGGATGCACTTTTATGATGGATAGATGCACTTTTATTATGGATGGATACAGTTTTATGGACTTCAAAAAAATATACGGCCGTTCACTGCCATTATAAAGCTTTGTAGAGCCAGAACAATTTTTAACATAACTCCGATTGTATTCGTCTGAAAGAAGAAAGTCATGGACACCTAGGATGGCTTTTCATTTTTGAGTGAACTTAAGTGATCCCTTTAATTCTTTCATTTATTAATTCTGTAATTCTTACAGATTCAGCATGGTGCTGGAAACATGCCTCAGGGATTTCTGTCCATATTGACATGATAGCATCAAACAGTTGCTGCAGATTTGTCAGCTGCACACCCATGATGTGAGTCTCCCAATCTACCACATCCCAAAGGTGTCACGGTTCTGCAAGAGACAGAACCCAGACACAGAATGAACAGTGATGTTTCATTGACAAGACTGTAGACAGGGCACAACAATGATAGTGAGGCGTGAAAAGGGAAGGGCAGACAACACAACGACAGGCAGAGAGGATGGCCACTGAGACCAGTCCTGGGTGACTAGAGGCTTGAGGACTGCAGGAAGACAAGCAGGAACACAAGGAACCAGAGGCTTGATGATCTCTTCGATGTAGCACCAGTCTTACTGCCAGGCAGAGACTCACAGTACCAGAGGCTTGAAACTTGAGAATCAGACTGCTTCCCCAGCCTAGCTGCCAGGCAGTGAGAGTAGGGCTGGGTATCGTAACAAAATTTTCGATACCGATACCTTGACTTCGATACCGGTTCCTGAACGATACTTTTTTCGATACCAATTTTATCAATATAACATTACCTAAAAAAAAAAACTTTTATATTTTCAGTTTGTTGACTTTTTTACACTCATATTTTGAGTCTGTAAAAAAGCACCAATGCTAAAGTTTTCTATGTTTCCTAATCATTTAACAACATGTATTCTTTACTTCAATGAGTTCATTGTTTCTGCCTTAACTTAATGCATTGTTTAACAATGAAAGTAATGAAAATTAATTGAAATGCATTACACACAGTCACCCCTGATAACAGATCACTCTAAATTGTAATTTAGACACTTGCATTTTCTGTAAAGCTCCTTTGAAACGATATGTATTGTGAAAAATGCTATACAAATAAATGTGAATTGAATTAAATATAGGCTACTGGGGTGCGGGATGCCTCGCGCTCAGCACACATGATGCTTGCGCAAAGCACTGGAAAAAGTAGCCTAATGATTATGGATGTGTCGGGAAACGATAGCAAGGATATATTTTAATTGTTTATTAATGAACAAGTGTTTACTAAACGTGTTGGCTGCAAAGATGATTATTGCGAATTTGCGATGCTGACTCGTCATCCCTGCAGTAACGTTAGTGAACGCGTGCGCGTCTATATGGATTAGGTAATCAAACTATTTATTTCTAATTGTTTTGTTTAAAAGTAGACATATTTTGAACATATATAGAACTATTTATCATGTCTGTGAGGCAAGTATCCTATACGCTGAGTTTTGGTTTATATGTGACGCGCTCCAGTTCTTGTAGTCGAAGGCGGATAAACTTTCTGAGTGTATTCTGTGCGCTTTTAAGTGCAGATTTACCGTGTTACCGGTCTTGGCAGCAATTATCTTGTCGAAAATATATTGCATCGTGTGCTTATGGCATCGAGTCGGGTACATAGGTACAATTTGATCATTTCCACATATTTTCTATCTATCTGGTTTGGACGCTTACGCTTACACACACACACACACACACACACACACACACACACACACACTACAGCCTCACGTGCGACGAGGCACGTCTCTGGGCAGCCGCGTAAACTAGTGTTTATCTGCCACAGCCAATCATGCTGCATGTTTATTGTTTAACTGACGTTGACGAGATTAACCACTTAGGTACCGAAACTTGGTACCGAAAAACAAGACATGTTTCGATACTCGGTAGTATCGAGGCAATTCGGTCGGTACCTGAAAAGTACCGAACTCGGTACCCAGCCCTAAGTGAGAGTCAGTGGCCAGAAAATCTCAGGATGCAGGGCAGGGACAAAGACAAGACTCATAATGAACAAGACACAACAAGATAACAGAGCAAGACAAGAGAGAAGATAATAAATGAAACAAGAAGGTAAACTAAAACCTGATGTAATTAACTATGGCTAGATAAATCAAATAAAATGAAAACTAGAAATAACTAGTGATGGCAATTTCAAAACATTGCTTCATGAAGCTTCGAAACCTTTACGAATCTTTTGTTCCGAATCAATGTTTCGGATCGTTTATCAAACTGCCAGAGTCACGTGATTTCAGTGAACAAGACTTTATTATGTCATAACTTTGTAGACATTGGTATAATTAAAATGAATAATGGTAGTTAATAGTCTCTTATTGGCCTGTTATTCGAGCCATTCAAAGAACCAACAAAACAAACCTGACAATTCATAAAATAACATAAACACTTGATAATCTTTTTAGATGATTAATTAATTGCATTTAAAAGATTTTACTTAAAAAAATGCAAAAGGTGTTTTTATGCATGTTTGGCCCAGGTTTCTGTTGCATTTACACTCTTCTGACCACAAGGGGTCGCCAGGGAGATGAGTGTCAGATTGTTACGAAGCCTCAACACAATACGGCACATTTGCTTTAAAGGGATAGTTCACCCAAAAATGAAAATTCTGTCAGTATTTACTCACCCTCATGTTGTTCAACCTCGTAAGACCTTCGTTCATCTTTGAAACACGAATTAAGATATTTTTGATGAAATCTGAGAGCTGGATCACTCCTCTATAGGCTTCAAAGGGATTGAAACTTGCCAGCCCCGAAAAGTTATTAAAGACATCATTAAAATAGTCCAAGTGACTACAGTGGCTCAATCTTCAGTTTATCAAGCGACGAGAATACTTTTTGTTCGCAAAAACAAACACAAATAACGACTTTATTTCAACTATTCATTTCCTTCTCTGTGGGCCTCTAGTCAGTTAACGTAGTGTGATAGCGTAGAGCTACGTCACATGTAGGCTCACTATTGGCCGATGCTGGTCATGTGTGTGATCCGTCTGACTTACAACACAGAAGCTTAAGCTATTACACTAGTGAACTGACTCGAGGCCAACAGAGAAGGAAATGAATAGTTGAAATAAAGTCGTTATTTTTGTTTGTTTTTGCGCACAAAAAGTATTCTCGTTGCTTGATAAACTTAAGATTGAGCCACTGTAGTCACTTGGACTATTTTAACGATGTCTTTAATAACTTTTCGGGGCTGGCAAGTTTCAATCCCTTAGAAGCCTGTGGAGGAGTGATCCAGCTCTCAGATTTAATCAAAAATATCTTAATTCGTGTTCCGAAGATGAACGAAGGTCAAACGGGGTTTGAATAACATGAGGGTGAGTAAATACTGACAGAATTTTCATTTTTGGGTGAACTATCCCTTTAACTGTTTCAGTGTTCCATGAAGCCTCTATCTGCCCACCACTAGAAATAACTAGAACTTGCAAACTAAAAAATGAAACAAAAGAACAAGCTTACAGGCAATTAGATATTGGAGATTAAAATCTTAAGTAGAAATTAAATCAAAATTAAAAAGAGAAAAAAAAAATTAAGACGTGGGCAGTAACTAAATTGAACAAGACTAGAGGAAAAGACAAAACAAAACAGCAACAAGGATACACTAGAACAAATCAAAGGCACAAGACAAACAAGGAAACATTAAACAGTGACAAAACAGACAGGACAGTCAGGGCAGGACCCTGACAAAAGTAACTCTATTGGATTGGGATCTGAGGACTGTGGAGGCCATTTGGGTAAAGTGGACTCATTGTCATGTTTAAGAAACCCGTTTGAAGACTTTAGCTTTGTGATATGGTGCGTTATCCACCTGGATGTAGCCATCAGAAGATAAAGGGATGGATATGGTCAGCAACAATACTCAGGTAGGCTTTGGCATTTAAACGATACTCAATTGACATTAAGGGGCCCAAAGTGTGCCAAGAAAATATCCCCCACACCATTACACCACCACCAGCCTGAACCGTTGATACAAAGCAGGATGGATCCATGCTCCATGCCCAATTCTGACCCTTACATCTGAATGTCACAGCAGAAATCAAAACTCATCTGACCAGGCAATGTTTCCAATCGTCTATTGTCCAATTTTGGAGAGCCTGTGTGAATTGTAGCCTCAGTTTCTGTTCTTATCTGACAGGAGTGGCACTGCTGTATGATCTTCTGCTGCTGTAGCTCTTCAGCTTCAAGGTTCGACGTGTTGTGTGTTCAGAGATGCTCTTTGGAGACCTCGCTTGTAATGAGTGGTTATTTAAGGTGACTGCCTTTCTATCAGCTCAATCCAGTCTGGCCACTCTCCTCTGACCTCTGACATCAACAAGGCATTTTCGCCCACAGAACTGCCGCTCACTGGATATTTTCTCTTTTTCTGACAATTCTCTTTAAACCCTAGAGATGGTTATACGTGAAAATCCCAGTACATCAGCAGTTTCTGAAATACTCGGACCAGCCTGTAAGGCACGAACAACCATGACACATTCAAAGTAACTTAAATCACATTTCCTCTTTCCGATGCTCAGTTTGAATTTCAGCATATCATCTATATATGGCGAAATGCATTGAGTTGCTGCCATGTTATTGGCTGATTAGATACGGCTGATTGCGTTAAGGTACAGTTGAACTGGTGTACATAATAAAGTAGTCGGTGAGTATATAAATTACTGTTTATATATATATATATATATATATAAAACAATTAGAAATTGCTTTTTTTCAATAATTCAAATAATATTTATGTTGATTTTTTTTTACTGTATGCACTACTGTATTTTTAATCAAACAAATGCCTTGAGTTCTTTCAAAAAGCATAAAAAAATCCTTCCAACCCATATTCAGTCATCATTTATTCACCCTTATGCTACATCAAACCTGTATGACTTACTTTCTTTTGCAGAACAAAAGAAGATAATTTTGCTTGAACATCTAGGTTACTATTGTAACCCTCGTTCCTGGAAGGAGGGAGCAGAGACAAAACAAATTTTGTTTTGCGCTGAGGAGCTGAGACGGTGTCCCGATCATTCAGCGGTGGTACAGAGATTGCCCCCCCCCCCCCCATTAGCATTTTTTTGACAGTCAATAGTTTCGAGGCAATTCGGTCGGTGCCTAAAAAGTATTGAACTCGATACCCAGCCCTAGTGGTTCACGATGCAAATCTCACTCACCAATGTCCGGCTTGTTCTGTTTGCACCCGAAAGTGACTGGGTTCTCAGACGAGATCCCAATTCGTCAGTTTGTTCTGACGTAACGTCGCACATTACTGACTGATAAGGAATGTTCGTTACCATTTACTTTCATTGCTAAATAGGGATCTAATATGTTATGCACCAGAATAACAAAAAAGAACGAATAAAGTACTCCACATGACATATATCAAGCTTTCTGAATTCAGTCGTTTAATTAATCAGTGCTATTTCCACACACGCACACAAGATTCCTCACAGCTTCAGAAAATCAATGGACAAGTGGATGGACTCATTACCTATTCATTTAGCCCTGAATCTTTCTTTCTTTCTTTTTTTTTTTTGTTAGTCTGGAGAACATGTTAGGATGGGAGACCAGCTTACTATCCTGCTGAACACCAGTTAGGCCAGGAGAGACCGAGACCATATTTAAGGCACTTTAAACTGGCTACGACTAGCATACCATTCAATTGATTTTCTGATGGAAATTTTTTTTGCGCATGGCTAGAGGGAACATGATGATGAGCTTCTTCACTACACATGAACACAGGCACAGCAGAAGCTGAGAGAAAATAAACTCTCTGCAAAGGACACAGATAGATTCAATTAGCAAATGTAATAATGTTTGTAAATGCCGCTCCACACAGCATACACACTGCAGGGTTGAGAGAGATTGTATTATACAGAGTATTTTCACTAGAGTAAATGTAATACAATTACAAATTCCACAGACGTTCTTACAGTCGTGAAGAACTGAATGTGTCTGACTAGAATTCATGATCTGAAAGAAATGAACTGAAATAGTTCTGACCTCTAAATTATGTAAAATGAATACGGCAAGGTCCCTTGCAATTATTATTGTTGGCAGAAATAACAATGGCTTGGAAATAACCATGGAAGTTCTGTTCATGGCCAAGTTTGAGCCGCAAACAGTCACATTTCTGTGAAAGGATAGCATCAAGGACTTCCTTTCAAAACCCGTCAATGTGTCAGTAAAGTTACTATGTCAACAGTTTTCACTCATAACAGATGAAAAATTGGGAAATGGAAAAGAATGATGGAAAAAGTTCATGCAAAAATATTGTTATAGAAGACAAGACCGAAAAAGCATTTCTGTCAGGAAGTTCTGTTCATAGTCAATGTGTGAAATACTGGATAAAGCTTGTTCACACACACACACACACACACACACACACACACACACACACACACACACACACACACACACACACACACACACACACACACACACACACACACACACACACACACACACACACACACACACACACACACACACACACACCTATCTATCGAGGAAGTTGCTGGTCACAAAAACATAAGGCTGTTTTGCCCCCTGGTGGATGAAAGTAATAAAGCAGGCTCTTGCTTATCAAGGATCAAATAAATGAAACAAAAAAAGTGTTTAGGAACTTTTGGTCCTAAATGTAACATTTGGTCCTACATTTAAATAAGAGAATGAAATGTAATAAATAATCTAAATTTACAAACATAGGACCCTTAATAAAATAATTTGTTAGTAGGGTCTAAACATAAGAATTTTTGCCATAAATAAGGGTTGTCTAAATAGCTTTGAGATGTTACATTAAAAGACTGTAAACATGTTTATTGACTACCAATAATTGTTAAAGGTATTATAAATAATGTGAAGTTATGACCATTTGTACGAAACAGTACAATTCAAAACTTTGGAGTAAGAAATTAACACTTTTATTGAGCAACGATGTATTCAATTTGTCAAAAGTGACAGTAAAGACTTATATATTTCAAATAAATGCTATTCTTTCTTCTCATAAAATAGAAAACATGTATTTCAAATTGTAATATTTCATTGAGAATATTTAGAGAATACTGTTCTGTATTTTTACAATACTGATTTGTAATCAAATAAATGGATTAAACTTCTAATATGTTTTAACAGTTACTTATTATTATATCAAATTATTCATGATGCATGTCATGAAGCAATCTAATATAGTTAGATTACAATGAGCGAGCCTGTTCGTTTTGTTTATATTTCTTATTCTATTTTTTCTATTCTGTCATATCCATGCTGTCCAAAAAATAAACGTAAGAGTAGTCTACACATCACAGCAGAGCAGTGTAAAATCATATAAAAAGACGAATAAGCTGTGCAAAAACGTTGGCTCTTATGTGTAGCGACTGTTACGATGGTATGATGAGTCTAAATAAAAATAAATCTATTTTATTTTCACTCTTCACTGTGTATTTTCATCGGAATAATTACTATTAACGTTTTTTATTCAGGTGAAAATTAGTTAAGACAAAAGTCTCCCATGAGGCATTAACAGTATGCTGTGAAGGAAAGCCTACACATGAAAGGAAATCTGAAATTGCTTTATCCTGCATATGATAATCATATCACAACTTTGTTTTATGCAGATCTGTTAGTAATTGTTCAGATCTGTAGGTGTTACTCCGCAGGGAGACAGGAGTCCGGTCCTGGATGCGTGTGAGGATGTTTATGTTCGTGGGAATACTTGCACCTGACCGGATTTGCGGAGACGTGGTGTCCTCTTGAGAAATGACTCAGCAATCCCATGAGGATGCTGAAAACAGATGGATATTCCTTACTGCAGGTAACTGCAACAACTTCCCACTGGATTTAAAACACAAGGACAGGTGGTTTACCGTCTCAAGATCAAAAGTGAAACTCCGGTCTTCAGCATCTGTTTCCAAACGGGTGAATTAGAGGGTAACTGAGAAACACAGTGAAACATGTAAATCTGTCACTTTCTGTTACCAGGTTTTCTTTTCAGATTCGCCCCTTTCATTTAGGTTTGTTCTTAAAATTCAAAGAAAAGCATTCACATACTCAACCATCAAAATCCTTATAACATAACTTGCATCTGTTAATATTGGGCACAAACCTGTTAAATATCTGATTCTGAACATCATCACATTTGTCCATTTGTCCAACCCAAAAGATAGATTTTAACATTTCCAACAATGACTAGAAAGGAGCAGGACATTTCTGGGATCATCTTTGCTTAATACAATCATTTGCAAACGCTTTTTGACCCGGAGACTCATGGTCCAATTAATGTTAAATCATCTAAACTGTGATACAGATCATCTCTGAACGGTCATGTGCAGTTTAAAGGATACCAAAAACGCAAACAAGTGCCACATTCCAAAGAAACACGACAAAAATATAAATGCAATCGGCGTTTTGGCGTTCTGTTGTCCCCTTGACCTGTTGAGGATGACGTCTAATAATTTTTCCTCATGCGCCACCTACAGGCTGCTTATAAAATCACAATGGACTCTATGCACAGTAGCCTAAGGCCCCATCCACACTACTGCGTTTTCGTTTAAAAACGGAGACCTTTTGCTACGTTTGCACCTCCCGTCCACACTAAAACGGGAAAAACGAAGACCCAAAACGGAGAAGTTTAGAAACGCTGCAGCTCCGTTTTTCGTTTTGAATCTCCGGAGGGCGTTTTAGTGTAGACGGGACAAAACGGAGGAGTTTAGAAACGATGACGTAGAAGGTCACGCTCGGCTCTATGATTGGGTGTCATCACCCATGACGTATCCTTCCCTGATTCGTCAGCCACCCATCACATGTCCCGTCACCGGAAGAAAACAAACAAAAACATCCTGGACTACGTAGCTGATGTTAGTGAGTGCAACATGGATAACGAATTACAAGCGTTACTGACTTTGATGTCTTTGTTAGCAGCTGTTGTGCAAGCAAATTCTGCATTTTACAATGCTATAACTGCCTACATGCGCCGGAGGCGAACTATTATTCGAGCGATCTATGACAATTCCCGTGTGCAGCGGCGGTCCATGAAAAGAAATCTCTGGTCTTCGACATTTTCTAATCTTTGCAGAGGTAGCTAACGTTACTTGCTTCCTCATCAAATCTGAGGAATAGTCCATCCGTTTCCTGTTTACACCGGCACGGGCATGCACAGTGTTGGAGAATGGTCACGTGATCCGAATTTTCAGTCGTTTTAATGTGGACGGAGATCAATTCTAATACAAAGCTAAAACGCTGGTGTGGACGGAGATCGTTTTCGTTTTAATTCTCCGTTTTTAAACGAAAACGCAGTAGTGTGGACGGGGCCTAAAACACCAGTCAACAGTCAACAACCCGAAACAGTGACTGAATCATGTCGTTCTATACTTTGACACGGTTAAGTTTATTTATTTATTTATTTATTTTTTGTGTGTTTATGAAATCAAATCAGGATTGGACCTAACAAATACTGCATGGGTACGGGTAGGTATGTTTACTTTTTCAGATACATTGTGTTTATATATTTTCCCATGGCTGGCAGAGAATACAAGATAATGCTGGTCTCTGGCATTTATCCTTTTTTTTTCTGTTAATTTAATATATTTAGTGAATTAACATAAGCCAAACATAGGCTAAATTGGCTAGCTAATAAGCCTACCTAATCAACTAACAAGTGCCAATTGTGAGTTACCATGTCACTAATGCTAATCTGGCCAGTTTAAAGCACACAGATGGTTTTATAAAGAAACTATGCTTTATATTACAGCCTGGAAAGTACTGCGTAATTAAAACTAATTTTCAGCGTAACTTTCTGTATTTATATAGTGTACCTATAAAGTACTTACATGTAAGTATAAGGGAACAATATGTAAAGTTTGGGGAGTAAAGGGGTAACAACCAGGAGAATTAAAAAAAAATATGTATACTGTATTATAGAACTAAGGGGTATAGAACTTTACTATTAAGATACAACAATCTTACATTTGGGATCAATTTTGTCACGAAGACTGCTGCGTGAGGAAACTTCAGGAGACGAAAAGCAGGTTAACAGTCTTTAATGAAAAAACAAGGCAGAGCCGAAACGGCCGATCAACAGAAATGTCTCAAAATGTTCGTGAAGAAACAGAGAAGCGGCCGCAGCAGGTCTCGTGGACTGGAGAAGCGCAGATCCCTCACACCTCTTCTGGACTCAACACAGGTAACCGCTGATCTGGTAAAGTAGCAGGTGGATAACTGACAACTGGACTAGACAGGACATAACAAATAACAGGAGATCAATAGCGATAACAAACGTGACGGTCAACAATAATCCGACAAACTAGAGTGGAACACATGAGACTAGAAATAGAGAGAAGCTAATGAAATGATAGAGAACAGGTGCGATAATGAGAAGATGAGAAACAGCTGGGGAAGATAAGTGAATGAAGAGTGAGAGCGAACAAAAGGGAACAGATACAGAGAATGACCAGAAGAGGGAGACAGAGACCAATAAAACACGAGAAGGGAACCAGGATCATGACAGTACCCCCTCCTCAAAGTGCGCCCCCTGGCGCACTCAAAGATGAAGACTGACGAGAGCGAAAGAAATCGTCGATGAGCGAGCGGTCCAGGACATCCCGGGCGGGAATCCAGCTTCTCTCCTCAATACCATAACCCTCCCAGTCGACCAAAAACTGATGGCCACGACCACGAGGACGGACATCAAGGATCTTACGGACCCGGTAGACTGGGGAGCCCTCGACACGAACCGGAGGGTTAACAGGGCGGGGGGGTGGGCGAACAACGGGCTTGAGAGAAGAGACATGAAACACGGGGTGAACACGGCGGAGATTGGATGGCAATCTGAGCCTCACAGAGACAGAGCTAAGGACCTGAATTATGCGATAGGGCCCAATAAATTTGGGAGCCAGTTTACGAGACGGATACTGGAGAGGGAGATTGGCGGTGGAAAGCAACACTCTTTGACCAACGGGGACTCTTGATACGACGTCTGTTAGCGGACCGACGGGTGATGGAGCGAGACCTTAAAAGAGCGGATCTCACCGTCCTCCAGGTTCGTTTGCAGCGTTGGATAAACGTATTTACAGATGGAACATTAGATTCCGGACTCGAGGAAGGAAAGAGAGAGGGTTGGTACCCTAAACAGCTCTGAAAAGGAGACAGGCCGGTGGCGGACGAGGGAGCGGAATTGACCGCGTACTCTGCCCATGGAAGTTGCTCAGACCAGGAGGCAGGGTTGCGGTACGCGAGGCTTCGCAGAATTCGGCCAATGGTCTGATTAGCGCGTTCAGCTTGTCCATTGGTCTGGGGGTGAAAACCCGAGGAAAGGCTGACCGTGGCTCCGATGAGGCGACAGAACTCTTTCCAAAACAGGGAAGCGAACTGTGGCCCTCTATCGGATACGATATTCTCAGGGAGACCGTGGATCTTAAAAATGTGATCGACAACAATTTGGGCGGTCTCCTTGGCGGAGGGAAGCTTTGGAAGAGGGACAAAGCGAGCCGCTTTCGAAAATCGATCGACGACAGTAAGAATTACAGTCTTTCCACCCGAAGGAGGAAGTCCTGTAATAAAATCAAGGCCAATCTGAGCCCACGGACGTGACGGAACAGGCAACGGTCTAAGGAGACCAGCGGGAGGTCTATTACTAACCTTAGTCTGAGCACAGACAGGACATGCCGCAATGAAACGACGGATATCACGTTCCCGAGTGGGCCACCAAAATTTCTGAGACACAGACGCAATAGTACCCCTAACCCCAGGATGGGCGAAAAGCTTGGAGGAGTGGCCCCACTGAAGAACGGCACGACGAGCGGAGGGGGAAACAAATAATGAACCCTTAGGGCAGCCACGAGGAGTTATTGCGTGAGAAAGCGCGCGCTTGACGGTTCGTTCTATTCCCCAAGTAACAGCCCCTACCACTCGTTCCTGAGGAAGGATAGACTCAATGGGTGACGACTCGGGGGAGGAGAATTGACGAGACAGCGTGTCAGGCTTTAAATTCTTAGAACCAGGGCGGTAGGAGAGGGAGAAATCGAAACGAGCAAAGAATAGAGACCAACGAGCCTGACGAGCGTTGAGTCTCTTAGCGGATCGGATGTACTCAAGATTTCGGTGGTCTGTCCAGACCACGAACGGAAAGGTAGACCCCTCTAGCCAGTGACGCCATTCTCCCAGGGCTAAACGGACGGCGAGAAGTTCGCGATTACCCACGTCATAGTTTCGTTCAGACGGAGAGAGACGATGCGAAAAGAAAGCGCAAGGATGGATCCTCTCGTCAGCAGAAGACTGCTGCGAGAGGATGGCTCCTACTCCTACCTCTGAGGCATCAACCTCGACAATGAAAGGCTTAGAAGTGTCAGGGGTGACGAGAACCGGCGCGGTCGTAAACAATGTCTTAAGATGATCAAAGGCGGTCTGAGCCGCGTTACTCCAGACAAAACGAGACTTGACAGAAGTTAAAGTGGTTAGCGGAGCGGCCACCTGACTAAAGTTCTTTATAAACTTACGGTAAAAGTTAGCGAACCCTAAAAAACGTTGGAGCGCAATACGAGAGTCGGGTGTTGGCCAATCGGTGACCGCGCAAACTTTAGCTGGGTCCATACTGATGCCCTGTGCCGAGATGACGGAGCCGAGAAATGTAACAGACTGAGCATGAAACGTGCATTTCTCGGCTTTGACGAACAATTTGTTCTCTAAAAGTCGTTGGAGGACTCGACGTAAATGCTGCACATGAACCTGTAAAGACGGAGAGAAAATCAAAATGTCATCAAGGTAGACGAAGACAAAAACGTTTAGCATGTCTCGCAGAACGTCATTGACCAAAGCTTGAAATACGGCAGGAGCGTTGACCAGGCCGAACGGTAAAACCCGGTACTCAAAGTGGCCCAGGGGGTATTAAAAACGGTCTTCCATTCATCACCCTCCTTGATGCGGACTAGGTGATACGCGTTGCGAAGATCCAGTTTTGTGAAGCAGTTAGCTCCCTGCAAGATTTCAAAGGCTGATGACATAAGTGGCAAGGGGTAGCGGTTCTTGACAGTTATGTCATTCAAACCTCTGTAATCGATGCAGGGACGTAACAAGCCGTCCTTCTTCTTCACAAAAAAGAACCCTGCACCAGCCGGAGAGGAAGAGGAAACTATGGTGCCAGCGTCTAAGGATTCAGAGAGATACTTCTCTAATGCCTGACGCTCCGGGACAGAGAGAGAATAAAGCCTTCCCCGAGGAGGAGTAGTTCCAGGAAGAAGCTCAATGCTGCAGTCATACGGGCGATGAGGTGGAAGGGATGCCGCCCGGGATCGACTGAAAACCGCTCGCAAATCGCGATACTCCTCGGGAACTCCTGACAAATCACCTGGCTCCTCCTGAAAAACAGAGACAGAAGACACAGGAAACACAGCAGACACCAAACACTTAGCATGATACGAGAGATTCCATGACAAGATTGTGTTCTTGGACCAGTTAATCTGGGGGTTATGTTCTACCAGCCACGGATGACCCAGCACCACAGGTATATTAGGGGAATGAAACACCAGAAAAGAAATGGTCTCGCGGTGGTTACCGGACACGGTGAGACTCAAGGGGGCAGTAGAATGGTGAACCCTGGCGAGAACCCGTCTATCCAAGGTGTAAATAGTGGTGGGCTCCTGAAGATCAATGAGGGGAGCGCCATGCCTAAGAGCCCAGGCCTCGTCCACAGAATTGCCCTCGGAACCAGAGTCAATAAGAGCCTGACAATCTATAGAAGAGTCGGACCAGCGGAGATGAACAGAAAAAATAGTCCGAGAAGGCGGCGGAGGGCTTAGAGAAGATGCGCTCACCAGTAACCCTCGCTTTACTGGGGAGCTTTGTCTTTTAAAGGACAGGAGGTGACGAAATGGTTGTTAGCGGCGCAATAAAGACACAGACGGTTCATAATTCGACGCTGGCGTTCTGAAGCAGAGATCCGGATTCCACCCAGCTGCATGGGTTCCTGGTCCGCCGCAGGTGCAGTAGCAGGGAAGCCGATAGACGATGAGAGAGAAGGCGGGGCCGCTGGACGTGCTCGTCGACGCAACTCAAAACGTTCCTCCACACGTAGAGCCAAATCAATGAGGGAGTTGAGGAAAGATGGTATCTCACGAGCCAGAACCTCATCCCTGATCTCGGCGTTTAACCCTTCGACAAAGCGCGCTACCAGCGCGGGCTCGTTCCAGCCACAAGAGGTAGAGAGCGTGCGGAATTCCACCGAGAAGTCGGTGACAGAGCGTCTTCCCTGACGCAGAGTGGATAACTGACGAGAAGCCTCCGGTCCCCGCACCGAACGGTCGAACACTCGGAACATCTCGTCCTTAAAAAGGGAATAACTGTCGAGGCAGATGGCTTCGGAATTCCAGACCGCTGTTCCCCACTCACGAGCCCGTCCCTTGAGAAGTGAGATGATGTAGGCTATGCGAGTCCGTTGTTCAGAATAAGTGTGTGGCTGAAGCGAAAACACAACTTCACATTGGGTTAGAAAAGACATGCACTCGGTAGGCTCACCCGCATAGCAGGGGGGATTATTCACACGTGGCTCGGAAGCGGAGGAATCAGAGGACCGGACCGGATCTGTTCGAAGAAGATGAAACTGCCCAGACAAATCAGACATCTGGGAAGCCAGCGTCTCAACAGCCTGGCGAGCGGCGGCGAGTTCCTCTTCGTGTCTCCCCAGCATGGCTCCCTGGATCTCAAGCACGTTCTGAATGGGTTGCCCATCAGCAGGATTCATGGTGGTCGGATTATTCTGTCACGAAGACTGCTGCGTGAGGAAACTTCAGGAGACGAAAAGCAGGTTAACAGTCTTTAATGAAAAAACAAGGCAGAGCCGAAACGGCCGATCAACAGAAATGTCTCAAAATGTTCGTGAAGAAACAGAGAAGCGCTCGCAGCAGGTCTCGTGGACTGGAGAAGCGCAGATCCCTCACACCTCTTCTGGACTCAACACAGGTAACCGCTGATCTGGTAAAGTAGCAGGTGGATAACTGACAACTGGACTAGACAGGACATAACAAATAACAGGAGATCAATAGCGATAACAAACGTGACAGTCAACAATAATCCGACAAACTAGAGTGGAACACAAGAGACTAGAAATAGAGAGAAGCTAATGAAATGATAGAGAACAGGTGCGATAATGAGAAGATGAGAAACAGCTGGGGAAGATAAGTGAATGAAGAGTGAGAGCGAACAAAAGGGAACAGATACACAGAATGACCAGAAGAGGGAGACAGAGACCAATAAAACACGAGAAGGGAACCAGGATCATGACAAATTTAGCAAGAACATACACTGCATACCTTTTTGTAATAATGGTGTACCAATACATACTGTATACGCTTTTAATAAATCACAGGGTACATATCTATGCATTCATACAGTAATCTTTTTAAACAAAAGTGCATTGATAACTAAAACTATTGCAACTTTTGCTTAGATATTGGGGAAAGATACTCTTGTTTCATGTAGTGGTGCTTGATACCCTCTTGTTCCATGTAGTTACAGGGTAAGTACAATAAAAATACATATACAATCTTATATCACTGACTCGGAAACCTTTATTTGAAAAATAAGATTGTGTATGTATTTTTATTGTACTTACCCTGTAACTACATGGAACAAGAGGGTAACAAGCACCACTACATGCAACAAGAGTATAAGCAATATCTAAGCAAAAGTTACAATAGTTTTTGTTTTCAGTGCACTTTTGTTTAAAAATATTACTGTATAAATGCATAGATATGTACCCTGTAATTAGGACCGGCGCGTGCACTTCTGCCGCTCTAGGCGAAAAACAATTGTGCCGCCCCTCTATTTGCAACGTATACCAGCAACAACCACGCCCCTACTGCATGCTAGAATCTCCGAAAACAAGCCGATTTCAACCTCAAAATGTAAGCTTTTAAATATACCAATACTGCTATCTCAAACATGGAGAGGCTTCTTCGTGATTTCAATTAACAGATTCTCCAAAAAATTGAAAATCACCAATTTTGAAAAAAAACTCTTCTTTCTCATTTTGCTCGAAAGTTGTGCTGCCGACTTGTGTCCCTGGTTTCTGTGACGGGTCACATATACATGTAACACAAAACCAGCAACAACACACATAGACCAATAAGACATAGGCCTACATATAATGCAAATAGTGCGCAACGCGCGTTTGCCCAAAATGTCAACACTATTAAAGTTTATGCAGGAGGCAAATGCCTGCATGCTGGCATTTTTCTTTAAGCAGTCATGACAGGAATTTTCCATATAATCATATTTCACCTCCACAAATTACTGTTGCAAATCTCTTTACACCACTTTCTTATGTGCGTAAAACACACACAAATGAAATGACCGCAAGCACATTATATCATCAGCAGGTTCAGCATCTTAAATAACGACTAAAGAGCAAATAAAGCTTAACTTACGCTTCAGAAGCCCGCACGGCGGGCCTTCATCGCAGCAAAGGTCTTAACTGCATCCTCTATTTGATTCTCTGTGCCATTTCATGTTCTATGGAGATTTTTGCCAGTCCATTTAGTCTGTTCCCTGTTCACAAACTGTTCCCCATTCAAAGCAATCGGGACGTCACGTATGAAACAGCCAGCCACCGCTGTCAGCGAGTCACCGTATGAAAGGACCGAGGGCGCGCACGCCGCGCCCATGCCTCCGGTTCAGTTTCCCGAGCCCACGAAGTGCGGCGATCGGAACCCGGAGGCCATTCTGCCCCTAGCTGTACATGTAAAAGCATGGGAAGCGATTCCAGGGATATCAGAATACAAAGGGGCCATAGAACTGGTACCTCCTTCTCTGAGCGGCCCGGCCCTTTGCACAACAGTTTCGATATTTCTGCGCGGAGTAGATGTGCTACTTCCGAAAGTGCGGGGGACGGCGAGCGAACTGTAGTGAATAGCCCTGTCTTATTGTGCTCAGCACCCATTCTGATATCCCTGGGATCGCTTCCCATGCTTTCACATGTAGGCTACAGCTAGGGGCAGAATGGCCTCCGGGTTCCGATCGCCGCACTTCGTGACGAAGTGACGAAATGAAATAAACAAAATGACTCGAATGACTCAAGAGAGTCAGTAAAATGATCCGAACTTCCCATCACCCAATCATGATTCGTGAGAGCAGGGACGCGCCGGCGCTGCGGGGCGGCGGCAGCTCAGTAAAGCATATAAATAACCTATTTTGTGAATTGTTCATTTCGGTTGGCACACACTTTGCCGCCCTTACAAAAGTGCCGCTCTAGGCAATTGCCTAGTTCGCCTATATGGACGCGCCGGCCCTGCCTGTAATTTGTAAAAAGCATATTACAAAAAGTTATGCAGTGTATGTTCTTGCTAAATTGCTCCCAAATGTAAGATTGTTGAATCATAATAGTAGAATAAGTAGCCCTTAGTTCTATAATACTTACAGTAGCCTATATATATTTTTTAATTCTCCTGGTTGTTACCCATTCCTTCCGCATACTTTACATATTGTTCCCTTATACTTACATGTAAGCACTTTACACTATAATTACAGAAAGTTACGCTGTAAATTCGTTAAAAAATAAAAATACAAAAAATTTCCGGGCTGTAATCTAAAGCGTTACCAGAAACGAGATATCAAAAAGGTGATAAAGGCTCTACTGTGGCATCTATCAAGCTGTAAAAAGCTCTTGCTTCCAATTGAAAAGACCTCCGAGGAGAACAGGTTAATTTTTACCGCTCAAGGGCACAGTGGACTTTCAGATCACATCATCATCACCTCTAACGGATTTAGTGAGGAGTTTTTCATCAAGAACAGATATTACTTTTCGTCACCTGAGATGTCTTTCACACCAGAAAATAAAAGTCAATGTGAACTTTGCTCTATGGAGAGCAATGCTTTGGAAAGGTAGGCCTACATAGGAAAAAAAATATGTATTTTGTAATAAATCATACCTGAAAAAAGTTGATTTATTATATGATAATTAGATATTCATCTGCTTCAGTGAAATGACATGTTCCACTTATCTGTCATATTTATGATATACTGTATCAAGAAAAACATTTGCTGCGTCCGAATATGCCTGTTTCATTATGCAAAAAACAGGAGGCTAACCCAAAAGTATGTAGGTCTGAATAATTTAATATTTTGAATTAGATTTTACTTATATATTTTCTGTTTTAATTTTAGTTTTTAGTATTTATTGTGTGTTTTTGTCATTTTATCAGTTTTTTTTAAATATGTTAATTTTAGTAGGCCTACTTCGATTTAAAGTTTAGTTTTTTTTATATTTTGATTTCATTTCAATGTTTATTTTATGTCAAGTAATGAATGTTTTTTTAATGGTTTTAGTTTTAATTAACAATTAACCCCGGCATAAAAGAGTATTAGTAGGACTTACTGTTTCCTCCGACATTCTGAAGTGTGCATTCGATGGACACTTTACTTTCCCATGAGGCCACGGGAGGAGTTGTGAATGGCAGTGAAGCGACGCAACTGACGCCGTAGGCCGCATGCCAATGGCTGCGTTTAACTCCACTTTTAGTCATACTCCCCTATACTCCTGCAAACTTCCCTAAGAACTTCCCCTCAGGGGAATCCCCAACGCCATTTTGAAGTGCGTTTCCCTTGGTCAAGTGGACGAGAGACCCTCGACCCCTCGATTCTGACCAAGGGAGCGAGTCTACTCATATATAAACTTCAGTCAGATCCATGAACAACAATGTTAAGTTCGACTACAAGGTTTGAGTTTACATGCTTGATGAATTGGACAACTGTTGTATTTCTTATGTAGCCTTATGCATGGCTTTAAAATTCATGTTTGAGGTCTGGCTGTCCATAATTCATGTTGTAGAAAAAGATTTGTAAATCTGTTGAAGTAATATTCTTTCCCCCCCTCATAAATCAATAAACCAAAATTCAAAAACCCCATTCAAAAGTCCTGTGGGAATCCATGACAATTAACTTCCCAGGTTGATCTACAAACTGACGTCATGACTGAGCTGCTCTATTTGAAGAAGAGCAGTTTATGTCTAATTTATCAAGGTCAGATGTTAACTATGGTATATTAAACACTGGTAGCTGAAAATTGATGAGACCAACGGCGAAGTGGCAGTGACTAAATGTCAGATGATAAATCAACCTACAGCTGCCCTGCAAAAATATCATTTCCAGAACACTTAGACATTCAGTCATTTGCTGTGAGGTCAGTGTCAACATGTTTTTCCCCAATGGACAAAAATAGCATTTTGCTTTTGTCACTCGGTGTTATTGCTTTCTTCATCTATCACACAAAATTCTCTTTGGATCATCACACACACACACACACACACACACACACACACACACACACACACACACACACACACACACACACACACACACACACACACACACACACACACACACACACACACACACACTCTTCTCCACCGCTGACCAGACTCAGTCAGCACTCCCCATCAACGCGTAATGAGAGAGGACGTTTTTCCACTTCATGCTATAATTGGCCCAGTGGACAGTTTTAATGGAATCATTCAAGAAAATGGGCTCTTAAATACAATATGTTGCCCTGTCCTCCTCCTTTTTTCCGGTCTTGCTCACTCTATTTATCTCTTGTTCTTTACGCTTGTTTCATAGCCAAGTTCAAGGTGCTGTAGGTTTTGCAGGTACATTGCACTGAAAGGCCTTGCAATTATTCGCTGTCATGTTTGTTTCTGTCTGGATATGCTGTAAGTAACTGTGACAATTTGTATTACAGAATTCATTCCATGCATGGCTGGTCCGTTTCATGAGTTTGTACTAATAGAGCAGGGGCCAAAAAGAGAGAGGGCGTTATGGAAAGCACTGTAAGTTCTGGAGGACCTTCTGAACTGCTTCTTTTCACAGTGGTAAAGGTCAGTTTGGTTGATTTTTTTCTCCTCCATGTTCAAGAATTTTTTTTTGTTTCTCTTACAGCATACTCTTGAAAAGAACTTTGAAAGTAATTATAATTGAATCAAATATTTGGCAGGACAATTTTTTTACACTATTTTCCATCATTATAGGCAGTCGCTCTATGTGTAGATTGGGTGAGGATGGTTTTATGTTTGTCAGTGTCATAAAACAGGAGATGAGACGCATTGATCAACTTGAACAGGATTTTTATTCATTAGAGTTGGTAAATGTCTTTCAGATCATCAAGCAGGTGAATGGCATAAGCAGTTCAATTGATAGTCACACTGAACTGAAGAATCTTTTCCTTTTCAGGATCAATAGTGGGGCTCAAAGATGAAAAGCAGCAGGATCAATGGCTTGAGGAAGATGATGTAGGTAGGTGCACTCTCATGCAGAGACTGACAAGAATGGACAAGTGAGTGGAACTGTGTGCTTATAAAGGGCTTCTAATGAGGATGTGACAGGTTAAAACTCTGATGATTGTGAAAGTGAACCAATGGCTGAAGCTGAAGGACATGGTGCTGATGGCATGCTGGCTGAACCTAGGGATGAATGGCTGAACCTGGCTGAACCCAGAGTGATCGGGAGAAAAACGTACAGACGCAGCCATGTGTGCACTATGGCATCCAATCCCAGCGGGGCTGGATGTGTGAGGGAGAACCACAGCGGACAGTGTGTCGTCTCTTGAGTCGTGAACAGATCCACTTCCACTGGGCCGAACGGCATACATACAGTATTGACTCCACCACCTCGGGGTAGAGCCTCCATTCCCCAGGCCTCAGCCACTGCTCGACAGGATGTCTGCTCCCTGATTCTGATCCCCTGGGATGTATGTTGCTCTGAGAGACGCTGGGACCACAGGAGGATCTGATGTGCCAGTCTGCATGGAGGGCATGATCTCAGACCCCCCTGATGATTTATATAGGCCACCATTGACATGTTGTCTGACCTCAAAAGAACGTGGTGACCCTTGAGGTCTGACAGAAAACAGTTTTAGAGCTCGGAACACGCAAATATTTCCAAGCAATTTATGTGCCAGGAGGAATGATGGTCCTGCCATAGACCTCTCGTAAAACGGCCGCCCATGACCGCGCCCCAGCCCGTGAGGGAGGCGTCTGTCGAAACGGCTTTCCGGCGACATGACGCTCCCAGCACGGGACCTTGTGACAGAAACCAAGTTTTTTTCCACAAAGATAGGGAACAAAGGCATCTGCGCGTAACCCTGATAATGCGGAACGGGTTCCCCTCGGGGAAACCCTTTGGTCAACAACCACCACTGCAGGGCCCTCATTTACAGCAGGCTGAATGGAATGACGTTGGACGCTGTTGCCGTGAGCCCTAACAGTCTCTGAAAATGTTTCACATTGATGGCTTGGCCTAGCTTTATCCTGGTCACCGTAGCCAGGATGGACTTGATCTGTGCAGGGGACAATTGTGCCCGCATCGTGACAGAGTCCCACACTACTCCCAGGAACGTGGTTCTTTGGGCTGGAGCCAACACGCTCTTTTTCGTGTTGAGTCTCAACCCCAGGCTCTGGATGTGGGCAAGGATGACATCTCGATGCCGAACTGCCAGCTTTTGTGACTGGGCCATAATAAGCCAATCGTCTATATAATTTAGCACCCCGATACCCTGAAGCCTCAGCGGAGCTAGAGCTGCATCCATACATTTGGTAAATGTGCGAGGGGAGAGACTTAAGCCAAATGGAAGAACCCAATATTGGAAAGCTTCGCCCCCGAAAGTGAACCTCAGGAACTTCCTGTGAGATGGAAGGATGGATCTATCATGACAAACCATTCCTCAGATAGAATTTGATTCACGATGATGGAAATAGTGAGCATCTTGAACCTGAATCTCCTCAGAGACCGATTCAAGTGCCTGAGATCTATTATTGGACATAACCCCCCATCCATCTTGATAAATATGAAGTAGCGGCTGTAAAACCAGGACTCCCTGTGTGGGGAGGACCACGTTCTATGACCTCCTTTACCAGCAGGGAGTTTACTTCCTGTTCCAACACCCGACCCTGCTCTGGGTCAACTGCAGTCCAAGCCACCCTGCTGAATTTCAGTAGGCGGAAACCGAACTGCAGTCTGTACTCCTATTGAATGGTATGCAGGGCCCAAGGATCCATCAGGGTTCGATCGAAAACGATTCTCGGTGTGCGGACCAAGCTCTGCCTGGCCGCCAGCCTGTAGGGCAGACAGTGCAGCCTGTGTTAGCTGGAAACCGATGCGTCCCGAAGCGTACTTGACGGCATGAAGCCGACATCGATTTCCTGTGGGCTCCGCGGAGGAGACAACCTCGATCGCTTCGCCACGGGTGGGGCAGCCCGAAGAGATCCTGCTAGGATCTCTTCCCTGAAGACTCTTTCGGGAGTTAGCCAGTGGCTCTTCCACCCGAGGCATCATCCCCTAACCATTTTCTCATCTAATTTGTTTACTGACCAAATTTCCTGCCTTTCACGTAGCCAACTGATGTCTAAACACGCCACGGCACGAGAAACAACCTCTACCAGCTCCTCATGTGCGGGGATATGGAGCGGCAAGTCATCTCCACAAACCCCACCCTCGATGCTGAGCACATCAACTTCCTCTGAAGCAGACAGCTCAAACATTGGGTTCTCCGCTTGTGAGGAATAAGCCATTAGGCAGGCTTCCGAACGAGGCGGGATAACATCAGTACTGGCAGAGGATTCCTGAGAAAGTGCCTCAGCAGTCTCAGGATACCCTGTCAGATCCATTTGCGAACCTCATGGGGCGTGAGCCTGGCCATACTCATTGATGACCAAGCAGGAGCGCAGCACTCGGATTGATAACCTTTCACAATCCTCACAAGCAGGCCTCTCGAGAGCTGCTTGAGCGTGCTGCACTCCCAAACAGTGTACACACAATTGGTGTGTGTCCCCAACCATGATGTAGTGAGGGCGGGGATGCACACACTGCTTGTATTGTTTATTCGCCATTTTTATTTTATTTTTCTGATATATACTGTGTATATATATATATATATATATAGAGAGAGAGAGAGAGAGAGAGAGAGAGAGAGAGAGTTGCTTGCAACAGTGGACAGTGACATACACACAACAGAGCGCGCTTGCTGAAGAACAGAAAGCTGAGGCTGTTGTGTGCCGGCGTCCCTTTGTAGCTTCCGTGTATGCCGTCACATGTTATGTCATGACGCAACACCAATCACGATTGGCTTAGTTTCATTCATGCTTCAGAGGCGCTAAGCTTGGGGGCGTTCCCCAAAGTGTCGTAGTCGACGCAGTTCGAGTTCCCTCGAAAGGAAACAATATTTTTGCAATCACTATGTAAAATTTCTTTTTTGTAAAGAGCTAGAACGGCAGACAACAAAACCGTGTGCTTGCTTAAAATACTCCGAACGTTATTGTCCCCTGGTGTGGATTCTAATAGTTATCGTTCTTGGTGTTAATAGGCCTTAAATCAAATTTGACATTTTTTTTTTTTATGGAATATTGTGGTATGTTTTTAAATGATTTATCTGTGCACTTCATTTGCTTTGTAATCTTGAATCAAAATAACTTCTTCTCCCTCTGATGATGTGTTTATTGGCACGAGGGTGGTACAACCTGTCACTCAAATGAGATCCACCAATAGCAAACCACAACCATCCAATCAATTCCACATGGACAAAATGAAGTCCCACCCTACATTTTCTTTCTTGTTTAAGTTATTTTAGAATATCAAGTTAAACTAAATAAGAAATGTTGCGTTGGCAACTAGCTGAAATAAAATAAGTTTAAGTTTTTTATACATATTTTATTTTATTTCATGCTGAACAATTGGCACAGTTGTACGTCTGTCCCTCGCAGCCTTGTTTTAATTCACTCTAAATAAAATATACTGTCTATCCTGACTAAAGTCCATAGTTCCCCTTCCACCTCCTCACGTCCTCCCTCTGTAACTGGATATTTCTATGCCTAATCAGCTCCTATTACTCTGACTGACAGGAGCAGTCCTGCTCTTCTTCAGTTAGTGGTTTAAAGTCGAGCCAGCATCAGCTTCTGTGTGCAGATGTGTGAGCGTGTTTGATTCAGAGACGGGTGTGAGTGTTTCTGTACGTGTCTGTACATGCATGTGTGCATCTGTCTGTAAATTGTGAGAAGATGAGGTGAGAGGCCTGGATACACATCCAAGCAGATATATTGATTTTAGCAGAGTGGATTTTGCTCAGGATGAAATTACTGCCAAAGAAAAGCCTGTCATGCTTCTTGTAAAACAACTTTATGCAATCCAAATACTTTTTAAGAAGGCTGCCTCAAAAAAAACAACAACAACAACTACTGTACACTTAAATAACCCCTTTCTTTCATCATTATGATTGTGTAAATAATAATATTCCCCAACCTCTTTCCAAGGCCACGTTCAAAAAGCAGCTTAAAGTGGTTGACAGTTTTGTTTCAACATGCTGTTAGTTTCATGCACAGTTGTTATAAAGAAGACTATATGTTGTGTAAACAGAATCCCATAGAATCCAGATACAGATGTGAGCTGTGCGTTAGTCTATTAAAGGGTGCCTATTATGGATTTTTGAAAATAACCTTTCAAGTAGTGTGTAACATAGCTCTAAGTAAATGAAAACATCCTGCAAAGTTTTAAATCTGAAAGTGCATTGTATATAGTTATTGTCTTTCAAAGGTAAGAGTTGACTCTGAGTCAATGAAATGAATCGTTTTTCAAACAAGTTATAAGCCGTTTCGTTGTGATGTCAAAACAAAACATTAGTATATTGCCCGCCCACGTATTGCACGTGCAGACACCAGGGAAACTTGATCCTCAAACCAGCAGAACCTCAAACTCGAACCTCGATTCCTGTACTGGCTAGCATCATGTCGAGAAGAAGGCACTGTGCATAATTTAAAGGCAGTTATTTTTCACTCCCCAAGGATGAGCATGTGAAGAATCAGTGGTTAAAATTCATCTTTACCACGATATCACAGCAGTATAATCCTAAACTTTTGCTGTGTTCCCTTTATTTTTACTGATGACTGCTTCTCAAATCTCGGAGTTCAATGAAGGATTCACAAACAGCTTGCTCTTGAAAGATGGTGTTCAAAAAACTTAGTTTTGAGTTTTATATTGTGTAGGTCTCCTGCTAAATAGCTAACCCATGATATCACTGTCTTACTGAAATACTTCTGCTATTCAGCTGTGGGCCACTATTACCTAAAACTCTTTCTATTAATGCAGATTATTTGTCGTTCTCACTACTTTGAGGAAATATTGTTTTACCAACGTTTATATCAGATCATTCACTCTAGAGCTCGGCTAATGTACATTGCATACATGCACTTTTATTGATACTGTTTCCACTTATTCACCGCAAGATTTCCATTACACGAGAGTAGATGTTAAAACTTCATGCTGATTTGTACTTGGCTTTCGCCAAGATAAGCACCAGCTAAGACGTAGCTTTACAGTAACCTATGCTTCTCCATCCATTTACGCTTCTTTCCATCTGGTGGCGTGAATCTCCTTCTGTCTGGTGTTAATAGTGTATTTGCGCGTCAGCACACACAACGGCTGCAACCACAGTGCGGTCCCCCCATAACAACCCTCTCGATTGAGCGGAGTAGGGAACATCTCTAGGGTCTTCAAGTGGGCACCTTCCGTCCTCAGTGTTTCGTTGACTAGCCTACGACACCTCAAGAGGGCTCGACAGTGACTCTGGCGTCCCAGAGTCACCTCCCTCCGTCCCCCACTCAACTCAGCCCAGCTTACTGACCTCTACTTCCCTCTTGCTGCTGAGACCTAACCACAATCTCACAATCTCTCCGCAACCCAACCATACGCGCCAACCCGTTTGACTAAGGCTGTCGAGCCCCACTGGTGCGTTAATATGCAGTTTCAGTGGCAACGGTTCCGTATGGCATACCACCTACCGCAAAACACAATATCTGCCCAACCATCCGTCATTCACGCAATATACACAGGAACGTAATGACTGTAAATACTGTACAACCTCTACAAATAAACCAACAGTGCTGCTGAGACCTATCCACAATCTCACAATCTCTCCGCAACCCAACCATACGCGCCAACCCGTTTGACTAAGGCTGTCGAGCCCCACTGGTGCGTTAATATGCAGTTTCAGTGGCAACGGTTCCGTATGGCATACCACCTACCGCAAAACACAATATCTGCCCAACATCCCGTCATTCACGCAATATACACAGGAACGTAATGACTGTAAATACTATACAACCTATACAAATAAACCAACACCCTTCAAGTTTTCAAGAATTCTACGAAACTGTAGCATGGCGGCCTGTACTCAGCCAGCTAGAATCTTTCCGTCTCAACCACAGCCAGTTGCTGCTCCTTTCTGCTGCTTCAGATAAGTTCTTTACTGTGCGACGCAACTCTTGACCACTGAATCCGACGTCTCTGAGGAACCGGGTTGTAGAGTGTGCCACAAAACCTCGACAACCCACTTCCACTGGATAAACCTGGACTCTCCATCCTCGCTGTTCTGCTTCAGTGGCCAGATGACCATACCGCAATTTCTTCCTCTCATATGCCTCATCTACCGCATCCTCCCATGGCACTGTACATATTAAACAAATACTCTGTAAATAAATTAGTACAAGTAAAAAATATGCACTTGTTAATGCTGATGGTGAGGAATTACAGTTGCAAAATCTTATAATGTACCTCAAACTGAGTAGCGTATCACTGTGAAACGTCCTGCTCAAGTCATCCTTGCGATAGAGGTTTGGGTGGACAAACAGTGTTTCATCATCGGACTCGCGCTCACATTTAATATGGTCAAATCCAGTGTTGTGCAAGTTACTTCCAAACTGTAATACATTATATATTACTTGTTACTGTTATTTAAAAGTAATTCATTACCTTACAATATTACTGTCTCAGAATTGTAATGCGTTACATTACTCCTGTATTACTTTTGAGTTACTTTCACCAAAATAACTATACAGAAGTAGAAGTTAACATTCTAAAATGACTAGGGCTGTAACGATATGCGATATGAAACCGAAATCGCGACACTCAGATCCACGAACCTGCAGAATGGCGACACACCCCTTCCAACTCCCAGCGTTATCCATACCGTCCAGATCCAATGCTACCACATCTTTAAATTACTATTAGTATTATTTGAAGTTAACTTAACATTATAAAATATGTAGACCTACAACACAAAACTAGTTGAGGATAAATTATTTAAAATTTGGGAATTCCAGCGTTATGGACATGACATTTGCAGACTTGCAGTCAAAACTTATATAATTATATAAATTCTCAGAAAATGCATTAATATCAAAATATTGAAACGTCTGTTTATCCATAGGCTCCTCCCAGAAAGGAGTCCAGACATTAGAAAAATATCAGTCTACACATGCGTTTTATATTTAATATTAGGGAAATCGACAGTCATGTGTGAGAAAAAAAAATCTTTAACTTTTAGGAGGCAACGATTTTTTTTTTTTTTTGTAATTCTGTGAATTACACTGCGCAAATCTAATGAAGAAGGGTTGGCTCTCCACAGAACATAAAATATTCATTTTATTTTATTTTTCGTGTTCGCATTTATGAGGAAAAAACAATGTTACAGACGTGACAGTTCTCCGTTACAGACGCGACCGCTCTGAAGCGGCACTAAAAGACTGCTATAAAACTTTCACAGACACCTTACACAGAAGACACGAAGCCTTTCTTTAAAGTGAATTTCGTTTTTTATTAATTGTACGGACCTGAAAAATATATCTATATTGAAATGTCTACTTGTAAACAGAAAAATTCAAAACGAAAGAAAACAGACTGCTCTGCTTATGAAATGAAATGTGCATTTCTCTCTGGTGCATTCACTAGCCTACTGCGAAGATCGCGAGTCAGCATCGTCAACTTCATCTCGACTTTATTAATAAACAATCAACATGTCTCCTTGCTATATTTGACATATTCATAATCATTGCTTTTGCCGGTTCTTTGTGACAGCTTTTCGGTGCTTTATCGGCAGCGCCGCCGCCCTTAGCCTACATGAACGCGTCACCACGGCATCAAAAACATGATTGCGTGATGAAAACATGAAAAATACCACATTAACATAGCCTAACTGTTTAGAAAGAAAACACAGAACGAATAGCCATGCGCATACGTCCATCTCGCGAATGTAGTCTTCTTCATGCCATCTTCACCATTAGCCGCTTTTCCTCTGGCCAGCGTGAGCACAGAGGCCGAAATCATACCTCACGGCACTCCTGTAAAAAATAAATCGCTATACAAATATATCAGACGCTGCCATTTAGTCTTTAATTACAGACTTGGACACCACACGCGGCTATTGACTGACCACGAACAGGTAATTTATCCTACTTGCATCTTTCATTCGTTAATGTCTGGCAGTCTTGCTGTTTTTTTTGTTTTGTTTGTTTGTTTGTTTTACGATTAAAACTAAAAGTATGTTGTAACGCAAGCCTTACCGAACATGTACCGAGTAAAATATTACTGAAAATTGATTAGTAATGCCTTACACTACTGCGTTACAGCAAAACGTAATATGTTACTGTAATGCATTACTTTTGTAACGCGTTACTCCCAACACTGGTCAAATCAACGTCATTGTTTGTTACTGTGTTTAGTTTATGGTGTAGGAAGCCTCAGGACAAGCAGAGCTGACGTTGTTATGGCAATGGGTGTTTTTGTTCTCGACGCGCTGTACACGGTAAACCAATCACAACAGACTGAGCCGTCTGGCCAATCAGAACAGAGTAGCTCGCGGAAAGGAGGGATTTAGAGAGATTGATTCATTTGACGAGTCGTTTGAGTATCATTGAAAATGTGATGATTTGGAAATGCATATTATGAGGAAATTAAACAGTTTTCTTTTTTACCTTTGATGCACGTAAACATGTTGTAAGAGACTCCACAACAACATTAGGAAACTTTAAAATAGCATAATAGGGGCCCTTTAAAATATTACATGATTTGTCCTTTTTATGACAAGGCAAGGTAGTTCAGGTTGTAAAATGTCATGTGGTGTGACTCAAAAAAAGTGTAATATTTACAAATGAATATATCATGATATTACATAGAAAATAAGGGGTAGGAAAGGATGAGTACACTCCCGTATATTTAAGATGTGAAGAAAAAATGTAATTAAATAAGGCTATGTTCACACTTTTGGGTTTAATTTGATTAAAAATGGACTCTGGTGCGATTGCTCTGTTAGTGCGGTTCATTTGAATAAGTGTAAACGCTGCCATCTGAACCTTGGTGTGCACCAAACAAAACTCTGATGTGATTTGACTGAAATATGAAAGCAACATGGACCAAAGACAGGACGTGATGTTACAAGATCTGAGCATAAAAAGACAGAATGCTCAAGCATACCTGTTTTTTCTCATAGTCACAGTGTTGCCCATTACAGTTCGGTACTGGCATTGGAAATGCTGTTTTGACTTCTTTACACAATCTATAAGCTCTTCTGGAACTGTGTTGGGGAAGCTGCTCTGAAACGGTAGTTTGAGAAGCTACAAGCTACTCATAAGTTAAAGGTCCCGTTCTCCGATTCCATTTTTCAAACTTTAGTTAGTGCGTAATGTTGCTGTTAGAGCATAAATAATACCTGTAAAATTATAAAGCTCAAAGTTCAATGCCTAGCGAGATATTTTATTTAACAGGAGTCCCCTTTCAAAGCCTACAGCGAACGTCCGGTTTGGACTACATCCCTCTACTTCCTTTTTTAATGACGTAATTAGAACAGTTTTTTGACTATTCTCCGCCCACAGGAATACACAAATAAGGGGGCGTGGTCTTGTTGAGCTCCCACGGAGAATAGGAAGAGTATCGTTTGTAGAGTGTGTTTGTCGCCATGTCGTCGAGATGCTGTTATTTTCATGCCGGAGTCAATTCACCTTTGTTTGGCCTCCCCAGGGACGCTGTACTTAGAGATCAATGGTTACAATTTATGTTTAACTCGGTTCCCGAAAAATATAATCCTCATTTAAAACTATGTGTAGCACATTTTGCCGAGGACAGCTTCCTCAATCTCACTCTCAATCAGTTTAATGCCAGATTCGCACAAAGATTGTTCTTGAAAGATGGAGCAGTTCCCTCTTTGTCTGGAGAAGGCGTTGTTTATGGACCACAACCGGTAAATGTATTTTATTATTTAAGTTGGTGCGTTTAACCGTTTCTGTAACTAATTACACAAAGCGCAACGCTGTTTAGCTTTGTTAACTAGATGGGAAATCAGACACCATCGTTTGTTGGTGTTTGTAATGATCAGTTTAAATTATTTGTTGATTATATCTGATGTTTACTGTTTGACCACATGGTCGTTTAGCTGCAGCAACGCGAATCATTGTTCTATGTTTATGTAACGTTACTTACTGTAGTAAAGCCATGTTTGTTTACTATTCATTGCAAAGCTATTATGCTACACTAGTCATATGTACGAAATTGTAACTGTAAGAGGCGTGACCTTTCCGGGCAACGTACGATAAGCTGCTGTCAAATCACAACACAGGAACCACTGGCACAATCAGAACTCGTTATGTATTTCTGAAGGAGGGATTTCATAGAACAAGGAAGTCATCGGCTCGTTTTTTGGACAGTGAAAACAGCGGTATACAGATAAGTAAATTGTGTGAAAAATACTGTGTTTTTTTACACGCGAAACATGAACACATGTTATATTGCACACTGTAAACACAATCAAAGCTTCAAGAAAACATGAAGAACGGGACCTTTAAAGTAGTTAAAATTCAATCAAGCTACCCTTCTGAAAAAGTATTTAGCTTCACTACAATTTTCTATCAAAAGGTAGCTGGCTGCATTGAAACTATTTAGATGGGTTTTGTATGTTACAAATAAAGAATGTTATAATTAAAAGATTTGAGGTTTAAAACAACGTAATGCAAAACAATTATTATTTCAAATATAATTTTATTTTGCAAACTATTCACACACACTATAGACGTATATAAAATATATATATCAAACTAGCTGTCAAAGTGCAAAATTGCTACAAATGTAACATCAAATGCAGTGATGCAGCTCCCAGCATTTCCTGTTAACAGAGCCGCTCTGAGATGCGAACCATGAGCTGTTTTGATGAACAGTGCACTTCCCTCTGAAACCTGCCGCAACCTATTTAATTAGATGATAGCGTTTCAGAAAACAGAAATATACATTTGATGTAGAGTGCAATAAAGCAAGACAATTGTAAAAAGGATATTATTCACCTGTATGTGCTTGAATTATTTGACTTTAAATTCAAAAAATTATAGCGTTTAAATATTTGGTTTGCAATAATTAAAATAAATGTGAATTGCATTGAATGTGAAATATCAACCCACTCCTGTACGTCCTTTAGATAATCATCAGATGATTTATTTTCAGTGAACTGTAAAGCCGCAAGATACTTGATAAAACAATAGATGGCAGTAATGCACAGTTTTAGTTTGTGATCTAATAAGACGACGACACTGTCCTGCTTCAATGCATTGCAGACTAATCAAAACGCAAAATAGAATGTAGCTTTTGGAAAAAGTAGTTAGCTCCTGGAAAGCTACAGTACACAGTTTTAAAAGCAACTGTGCAACTGTCGAGCTACTGAAGAATGTAGTTAAGTTAATAGCATCTCTACTTGTAGTTAGCTACTTCCCAGCACTGTTCGCGAGTGCTCAGCTGGTAAAAATACCATCATATGTACACGCATACAACGAGCACATTTAGCCCAGAACACAGCATTGTTTTAGATGTTCGGTAAGTAAAAGCCTTTTTTTATGTATCTGGTGTGGTGTTAAAAATGATAATGTGAGTGCTAAGCGAACTAAATGTATCATTAACTTTTTTGGTCCGGACCAAAAGAACCAAGAGAACCGAACTAGAAGTGTGAAGAGTCAAACTTTTTAGTAATTATGTCTGTCAGTCTCAAACTCAAAAGAGACATTTGCTTGTTTAAATATTGATTGCATCTGTGTTTAGGTGTGCTGTGTTCACTGAGCCAAGCCCAAAGTTCACCCTGTTGAAGTGTGGTCAACACCTGCTTCCCCTCTTCCAAATAATTTCAATAAAACATCTCAACACTTCTGATGAACAACACCTCTCATGGCTCATGAGTGCAGAGGATCGGGAGAGAGAGAGAGCGAGCAGTCAAAATGAGGGAGCAAGAAGAGGGCATAGAAAATAAATTGCACTTTTCTTTTTACCTTGTCATGTGGCAAGGCTAAAGATTGGGCCAAGTGTAACTGTTTGCAAAGTCAATCTGAACGTGTTGATTGGGTGTGGAGGCTGCTGAGAGACACTGAGGGATACGTGTGACGCCTACAGTACATTGTGCTCAGCAAGGTTTGTTCTCGTGCGTCAAGCAAACACGTTTTATTCGAGAATTCATTTATTTAAAAAAAATATACTTAAAGGGATAGTTCAACCAAAAATGAAAATTCTGTCATCATTTACTCACCTCAAGTTGTTCTTAACCTGCATGTGTTTCTTTGTTCTGTTGAACACAAAATAATTTATTTTGAAGAATGTCGGTAACCAAACAGTTGACGTACACTATCGACTTCTATTGTATTTTTCTTCCTACTATGTAAGTAAATGGGGTCCATCTACAGTCTGGTTACCAACATTCTTCAAAATATCTCCTTTCGTGTTCAACAGAAGAAAGTGTTAGGGGATTTACAGTTAAAGACCCAAGGACCAGATATGATTAATTAAGACCCGGAGTCAGAAGTACAGTCAATTTAAGGCAAGAGTGAGACTTGATTGCCGTTTCATCAGCAGATGTCAGCTTCAAGACTCACAAGGAGTTCGTAGACAGCTTACAGTTACAAAGATCACAGCAATTATACCCTTCACAAAGGTCTATGCTACGTCCTTGCTTCAGGTTGCATTTTATGATTAGGTAAGAAATAGATTTTCCCCACAAATTTTCCACACATAAACAGACAGACTGAAGCATATCTCCATCGATTATGCAGCTGACACTCGGACCCTGAAGTTAGGCACGTCGTGACCTTCCAGACAACAGATTTGGGTCGCTGGGCGCCAACATGTCCAGAACAACAACTCAGTCAATCTCCAATAATGCAGTGGCTCCTTAACCTGTAACCAAGAAGACTAACACACACACCGACACACAGCTTCTTCAAGGCTGGATTTGGCCAGGCTCTAACTATAAACAGGAGAGACTTTTCAAAACATCAAGATAATACTTTCTTTCTCTCAAGGAGAGGACACTTTAACACAGTAAAGTAAAGACTTTAGCTAAGAAATGGTCACTTAAACTATTGGTTCCAATGACTCTTTTGTGTTTTAACACATGTTTGAGACCTTTCTCAAACAAAATTAGTCCATATTTCATATCTGGAAGCTGGGCTAAATGAGCAAGCACTGTTACTGCATTCCTGGCATATGGGCCAGACCCTTTAGTCACCTCTCAGATATTTCATACAGACATTAGAGAATACATGAAAAGAACATTTCAGTAATCACACTAGTAACTTATTTAACAAAGTAAAATCTCATAAGCCTAGAGAAGTCATTCAACTCATGTGATATTTAGAACTAAAAATATTGATTAATACCTTAATTATAATCACTCATTAGATATACATTGAAGCAGCGGTGGATTCCAGAATCCTCACCTTCAAAAGAAATGCATACATATTTGGGTTGATAACTTCAGGGTGAGTAAATTATGACAATTTTCATTTTTGGGTGAACCATTAAGTGAGACCTAAATGTAATGTTTCATGCTATTTCCAATTAAGTGAAAATGTATTGAAGTTTTGATTTATATTAAATGTAATGTATTTAATTAGTAATTTCACATTTGTAATGATGAAGTTGTAATTTAGTACATTAAGGATATATTACCTTAAATGTAAAACTGAATATTAATTACAATTCTACTTTACATGTGCTTTAGTATGTTAGTCAACATATCAAAGTAAGTGCACTTCTTTGAAACATGGCAACATATTATTAAAACATAATAATCTAAAATGTAATTTGAAGTAAAACTTTTAATTTGATATTACTGCATAGTATACTTTTATGTGGATGTGCACAGAACATCAATTACAAAATGGGAGATCTATTAACCATGCAGTAGTAGTGACCACAAAAGGTTTGAGTGCTTTTGTATGAGCAGTGAAGTGACATTTACCTCAAAGTTGATTCAATTATATGCTGAGCTTTGGTAAGTGCTCAGGCTAAGATTATTATAATATACATTGTTTCTATGGCTTTGTGGTTTGGCCTGGCATTTTAAAATGAGTGGAGTTTCAGGCATCTCTGTGTCGACTGCTTCTACATGCAAATCTGTATCTGTTGCTGTCGTAGAGGCGGCTCTCAGCCCAACAGCAGGGTTGACGGGAAAGGTCGTCTCATCTGCATAACTCCACGTTACTGTTAATGCGTGCTATGATTGGATTGTGCCTTGTGGCCAGTCAAGCGAAGAAATTTCTTATTTCATGCCCTCCTAAATGAATTCTTCTCCAAGGGCTCCAGTGTGTTGGGACTGTAGCTCATCCTTTTAATGGATGTGTGTGTGCGTTCGTGTGTGTGTGTGTGTGTGTGTGTGTGTGTGTGTGTGTGTGTGTGTGTGTGTGTTCACATAACTGTGTGAAAGTAAGGAATGATATTATAATATGAAAAATAACCCCCCCCCCAACAAAACAATTTCTTTATTTATCTTAAAGTCTCCTTATAGTTATTCTGTCTCTGATGGTTTCAAAATTCAACATGGTTTAAAACAGCTAGCAAAACATGTAACATGCTGTTTAAAAGCCCAGCGATACCCCTAAAGGTTAAACCAGAAGGTTTACTTCTAAAGTACCATTACAACGTCCTCATATTGATCAGCCATGATACAAGACTGACAACAGAGATCATCACTTGTACTGTCTGTCTAAAATATTGAGTTTGCAAATCAGTTAGATGGCTTCACACTGAGGCTACTCAGTGTGTAGGCACACATAGAGTCCTATTGACATTTGCATTATCGGTTCTCTGTGATTGGTGACAAATTGACTTTTCCTCTCTTGCCTCCCAGGGACTTTAAAGCAAGAGCCATTTTTTGCATTGTGTTTTCACACTTGGCTTGTTTCAGGGCCTGTACATAAGTAATTATGACATGCAATGATACATATGACATGATTCACTTGTAGTTTTATGGAAACAGAATCTGTAGCGTATTAAAAAAAAACTATTTTAAACTGGCATGATTGTTGGGCATTTACAGTATTTACAAATTATAATCTTTATGTCAGGACTCGGGTTTGATCTTCCTCTGTTTTCTTTCTCTTTTGTGTTTGTTTTTTCCACGTGCATTTGCGCTCAGCTGTTTGTGTTTCGCAATCAGTGCATCTGCTCGCTTGCGCTCACCTGTCTCCGCTTATTGCTTGATTTCTCAGCTACATTTATGCTTTATTTCCCTTTGTTCTCTGCCAGTATGTTCTGTACCTTTTGCTGGTCACTTTCCGTTTATTTCCCCCTTCTTTAGTAGTTTTATTTGGTTTTGTTTTATTTTTATCGATATTTTTCTCTGCCCAGTTGTGTTGCAGTTCCCTGTTCCTCTCCAGCATTCACTGGTCTTGGACTGTTGTGTCACAAATTTAGACAAAAACAAAAACAAATTTAGGTTCTGGGAACGTTAGTTTTTGGTTCCTAGAACTTTCCCTTAACGTTAGGGGAACGTTCCCGGAACGTTTTCCTTACGTTATAAAAATGGAAGCTAAAAATAACCTACATGGAACGTTCCTATAACGTTCTTGTTTGGTTCCCAAAAAAATAACCTCATGGGACCATTCGGGAACGTAAGGGGAACGTTCTGTGTTTGCTGGGATGCTGTTCCTGTGACCGTCTCAGCCTTGCCTTGCTTTACCCTGTCTCAGCCTTCCCTTGCTTCTGACTCCAAGTGTGATTTTGTTTTGTTTTTGCATTTTGATTTTTGTCCTGCTTCCACTGTCTCCAGGCCTGTTTCCTCTACTGCCTGCCCAGGTGTTTTCTTCTTTTGGGACTTGGATCTACCGCCCCAGTCCTCCTCTGTACTGGGAATTCAGTGTGGCTTGGACACTGCGTCAGGTGACGCTATATTTTTGTTTTTGAGAAGTGCTCTCCTGCCCCAGTGGACTCTTTTTGGACTTCCTCTTTTCTTTTGTACTTCTGTTATTTTTCCTGGGCTCATTTTTAATAGTAAAATAAAGATTTCTGTTACCTGCTGCTGGATCTGTGTGTTTTCCGTGACACATTCTTTGTCTTTTTCAATAATCTGTTCCACTAGAATGTATTTCACAGTACAGAAAAAGTGTCTGGTGCTGCCTCTGTTTTATCATACCTTTTTTATTTATTTTTTGAAAGGAACTAGGGCTGCCTCCCAATAGTCAACTAACTGTTAGTTGACTAGAAAGGGCTTGGTCGACCAAAATGTTTGTTAGCAGTTAGCTACTATTTGCCCCTCATTATTTTAGTATATTATAAAAGGGTGCAATTTATTGAGTGTAAATGATTATATTTATTAAATACCTACACCTAACCCTACCCGCTGAACACATTGGGGCGGTTTCCCGGACAGAGATTAAGCCTAGTGCTAGACTAAAATGGCCCTTTAAACCAGTTTAACAGAAATCTGCTTTCTCTGTCATGGCTTTAAATAGTCCTAGATTTAGTTTAGTCCAGAGTTTAATAAACTGATTTCCTGGAGGAAGATTAGAGTTACCCCAAGACTAAATTGAGTCTTAAATTAAACCTACCAGGAGGCAGGTTTAACTTCAGATTAACAATGTGTTTCAAAGAAGACACATGTATTACTAGTATATATATACAGTTGTGGTCAGAATTAATTGCACCCCTGGTAAATATGATCAAAAATTTTCTTTTGATCTTCCATTTAAAACAAATTGCAAAAATCTAACCTTTCATTGAAGTAAAATAATTGAAAGTGGGGGGGAAATCACATTATGAAATAAATGTTTTTCTCCAAAGCACGTTGGCCACAATTATTGGCACCCCTAGAATTTTTTTACGAGTGAAATATTTCTGAAGTATATTTCCATTAATATTTACCTTTTTTTTTAGCACACCAGGGTGACTAGGAACATGAAATTGTCTTCTTGACTCTTCAAGAATGACTTCTTGTTTCACAGGAGTTTAAATATGAGGAAACACAAAGGCCAAATTCCCTCAATCATCCACCACAATGAGTAAAACCAAAGAATATAGTTCTGATGTGCATTAAAAGATTGTTGAGCATCACAAAATAGAAAGTGGCTGTAAGAAAATAGCTAAAGAATTGAAAATCCCCATTTTGACCATCAGGGCAATAATTATGAAGTTCCAATCAACTAAAGATGTTACGAATCTTTCAAGAGACAAGTTTCGCACGCTCTCCCTTTTGCACCATATATCTCGTTAAATGTGGAGCAAAACTGACTTGTGCATCTGTAGAGGCAGTGGTCGGAGCCAACATGAATATTCATGAGTTTCCCGGGCATGCTCGTGGAACTGCTCATTTTAGTTCACTCAGAGGTTCCCTCCTCGTTTCTCAGCAGGTTTAATGGGTTATATATATATTTTATAAGGTAAATATAGTTTCAGCGCGAACTTAAACTACAATTGTGTATCGTTTCTTAATGTTCATAATGTTTTTATTAATTTGCACATTTTGTGCATTCGTCAATGACTGAATGATTGCAGGCATTCATTTCGTGTAGGCCTATATAAAGTATTTAGATTCTTGTGTGAGTTTGGGAGATCTCACCACGAGTGGGAGGGAGTGGGGGTCGAGGGAAAGCACGAGAGTGAGTTCAAAATGTTCAATTTCAAAAGAAATGCCTGGAAGTCTGTTTGTAATTAATTATATATATATATAATTAATTACAAACAGACTTCCAGGCATTTCTTTTCTTTTCTTCCATAGCTGATGTGTGCTGTTCCATATCTGATGTTTATTTAGCTTGCTTAAAAAAAATTTCTCTTGTTCAGTAAAAAAAAATTTCTGATGCCATTGTTTTCCTTGTATTTGCTTCTCAGTTCCATGCAATTTTTAGCTTTTCTTGGTTCATTCCATGTTTTATAGGCTACCTCTGTCATGCTAATTCAGATTAGTACAGTTGGTTTTAAATTAATCTGGTTTATTTTAGTTCAGGGCTCCATAGTCCAGGTGTAACTAATCTGTACTTAATCTGTGTTACAGAAAGCCATTTTTTAAGACACGATTAACTATTCTAGATTAAGGCCTACTCCAGGCTTAATTTAAACCCTGTCCGGGAAACCGCCCCTTTATTATTAAATAACCGGTAGGCCATTGAATTCCACTTTTCACATATTTTCTTCATGTTTAATGAAAACAAATGCCTTTCCAATCTGATATGTGATGGGGAAAAGGGAACAGAATGAGTTTGGCAAACGGCGGATTCGAACTCTGGTTTAAACTCGCACTAAAAGTATCTGTTACGTGCCTTACTCCCTATGTCAGATTACAGGTGTTTTTTGTACTTTTGTCTTGCCCAACCAGACATTGGTGGGCGGAGTTAGTGTAAATAGCTTCTACCAACAAGGCGGGCTATTTGCACTTGGTTATTTTAATGGCGTCCCGGATCACGTCAGAGGATATGTTTGTTCGGAGCACTTGTGTTATGTAAACGAGGCACTGTGTAGAGAGTTTGCAAAGCCAACTGTTTTGGATCTGACAGCAGCTGCATCACAAACCGTAAGTAAATGATTTCATAATGCTGTAAATTACGCTTTTATATGGATAATGTCTTCAAAACACTCATATGAAATAGCGAGTGGGCGTTGATACCGTTTCCTATGAAATGAGATTAGCCAAACAAAACAGTGTCCATTTACTGACAAGCCGTAAAAAGATGCCCCTTAAAAACTGACCATTTCAGACAGAGGGTCAGAACGAGGGTTGAAAATAATCGTTTGCACATATATATATATATATATATATATATATATATACAGGTCCTTCTCCAAAAATTTGCATATTGTGATAAAAGTTCATTATTTACCATAATGTAATGATAAAAATTAAACTTTCATATATTTTAGATTCATTGCACACCAACTGAAATATTTCAGGTCTTAATACTGATGATTTTGGCATACAGCTCATGAAAACCCAAAATTCCTATATAAAAAAATTAGCATATTTCATCCGACCAATAAAATAAGTGTTTTTAATACAAAAAAAGTCAACCTTCAAATAAGTATGTTCAGTTATGCACTCAATACTTGGTCGGGAATCATTTTGCAGAAATGACTGCTTCAATGCGGTGTGGCATGGAGGCAATCAGCCTGTGGCACTGCTGAGGTGTTATGGAGGCCCAGGATGCTTCGATAGCAGCCTTAAGCTCATCCAGAGTGTCGGGTCTTGCGTCTTGCGTCTTGCAACTTTCTCTTCACAATATCCCACAGATTCTCCATGGCAGGCCAATTGAGCACAGTAATACCATGGTCAGTAAACCATTTACCAGTGGTTTTGGCACTGTGAGCAGTTGCCAGGTCGTGCTGAAAAATGAAATCTTCATCTCCATAAAGCTTTTCAGCAGATGGAAGCATGAAGTGCTCCAAAATCTCCTGATAGCATTGACCCTGCCCTTGATAAAACACAGTGGACCAACACCAGCAGCTGACATGGCACCCCAGACCATCACTGACTGTGGGTACTTGACACTGGACTTCAGGCATTTTGGCATTTCCTTCTCCCCAGTCTTCCTCAAGACTCTGGCACCTTGATTTCCGAATGACATGCAAAATTTGCTTTCATCCGAAAAAAGTACTTTGGACCACTGAGCAACAGTCCAGTGCTGCTTCTCTGTAGCCCAGGTCAGGCGCTTCTGCCGCTGTTTCTGGTTCAAAAGTGGCTTGACCTGGGGAATGCGGCACCTGTAGCCCATTTCCTGCACACGCCTGTGCACGGTGGCTCTGGATGTTTCTACTCCAGACTCAGTCCACTGCTTCCGCAGGTCCCCCAAGGTCTGGAATCGGTCCTCCTCCACAATCTTCCTCAGGGTCCGGTCACCTCTTCTCGTTGTGCAGCGTTTTTTTGCCACACTTTTTCCTTCCCACAGACTTCCCACTGAGGTGCCTTGATACAGCACTCTGGGAACAGCCTATTTGTTCAGAAATTTCTTTCTGTGTCTTACCCTCTTGCTTGAGGGTGTCAATGATGGCCTTCTGGACAGCAGTCAGGTCGGCAGTCTAACCCATGATTGCGGTTTTGAGTAATGAAACAGGCTGGGAGGTTTTAAAAGCCTCAGGAATCTTTTGCAGGTGTTTAGAGTTAATTAGTTGATTCAGATGATTAGGTTAATAGCTCGTTTAGAGACCCTTTTCATGATATGCTAATTTTTTGAGATAGGAATTTTGGGTTTTCATGAGCTGTATGCCAAAATCATCAGTATTAAAACAATAAAAGACCTGAAATATTTCAGTTGGTGTGCAATGAATCTAAAATATATGAAAGTTTAATTTTTTTCATTACATTATGGAAAATAATGAACTTTATCACAATATGCTAATTTTTTGAGAAGGATCTGTATATATATATATATATATATATATATATATATATATATATATATATATATATATATATATATATATATATATATATATATATATATATAAAGTGAATTATAAGTGAACCTCAAGGAACATAATAAAATAATAATTAAAAGTCCAAGTCATGACCCCTTTAAAACCAGAGTAGATGAGAACTAACTCCTTTTTTAATCTGTTCTTTTTTTATCAAACATCTGAGATTGGATTTCACGAAAATGACTCAAGTGTGAAAGTTGGCCAAGAGAGACGTCGTTTGGCATTGATCAAACAGTCACACAATGATCTTCATGATCTCTACTGAAATCAGCCATTAAAGTGATTGCTTCGTTTAATCAGTCTCTTTTCAACTTGGCCATCTCCTCACCAATTATTCCTCTGTTAGATCACTCTGTGTGTTCATCCAACTTTGTACCTCTTATTTAAAGGAGTTAACCTGTGTGAAAATTACAAGATGAAGAAAAGGAGATAGCATCTCTCAGTCAGAATGAAAATGCTTTTAGTTTAATCTCACATGGCTGCCAGGTAACGGAGAATCTGCCATATTGTGCTATAATAAAAACAACCTTTGTGGCCACAGCATTCCCTTTTATCCACTTGTTTTGGGGCTGATTTTTTTGTGATCATTAAAAGCTGATCTTACATTATCCTTTAAGATTAGTGTGATTATTTATTCTCTCCCTCAAATCGTATTAGTGAAGCAGAGTCAGGGAGAGTTTCAAACAAGCAAGCACTCACATTTTCTTGAGAAATCGTAAAAAAACCATGTTAGCCAGCATTATCTCGGATGGTGTCCAAGTGTGTGAGATCAGGTGAAAGATCAGCCCTGTTATGAGCTCGCCTCTTGGTTTATCTGTGTTCCCTCTCTCTCTCCAGAGGAGGATAAATCAATTGCAGTTACAGAAGAGTGGAAGACAACGCTGATCTCACCATGATGCATTATGGGTACGCTCTGCAGTGAAAGCCACGGCTGTATTTTAACAGAAAGCATTATTCTCTCTAATTAGGATTCACTGGCTCCGGCTGGACATTAATAGGGGTTTCTGGGTCGGAGTGCACGCAAGCTTCTGTGCCTGTTGCACACGTCCTCTGCCTCTGAATATTCTCAACACTTTTTATCAACTCATGGGATGACATTTGCCCGGCTCTTTCCCCCTGCGCGCCTCCTCTGCCATGACCCGTACGCTTTGCTCTCAGAGCATCGACCTGAAACTGGTTCCTGGAGCTCCACTGCAGAGGTTCTGCCCCGACATGAGGTTTGGGGCTGGAGGTGGGCGGCAGTGTCACAGTCCACAGCCACTGTGAAACTCTTGCTTTTCCACTAATGAGGGAACGTGCTGGAGCCTGCAGAAGTCTGAGCGTTAACAACCCTGACCACACAACAGGAGGTCACACCAGGTTCACATTTACTGCATGAGCCAAGCCCTAAAATAGACCTGAAATACAGTGAAAATCAGAGAAAAATGTAGTAACATTACAAGTGTGTGCATTGACAAATGGTGGCCCGGAAAACACTGATTTTTATTTATTTAAAGCGAGACACTACTGGCAAAATCATTTTTTTATGCTCTGGTCAATTTTGAGATTTTGTGCTATTTGGGTAATAATATGGTTTTAGCCTTCAGATTTACTTTAGCTGCAGTGCGCCACTGGTAGAACTCAATTACAGACCTTTAAAGTGAGTAATTTCAAACACCAACCACTGAGAAAATGGTCCCACGGAGGTCAGTGCAAGTAAAGCAGAAGCAATTAGTTTCTTCATTCCAGCTCTTTAGTGCTCTCACTGAAAAGTGTTCTTGTTGAGAGGAACCAAGGTCAAACCGAATGTGGATGATTCTGTATCTGTGAGATATGTAAGATGTGTAAGTTGCTTTCTCTCTCTGGATTGATCGATAACCCCTGACAGGTTTGATCTGATTAGTCTTTTGTCTGAAAAATGGAGTTGAGACTCTATGGCTATATTCACACTGCAGCAGAATACTGCTGTCTGTCCTAATATAACGAAAGTAACACTGACAGTGATTCTGACCAGCCTGTCACAGTTAACACTGGCTCAATCTATGGTGTGACTTTTCCACTTTTTCCCCCGCTGCTTTTCTTTTGATCCAACTGGCAATGTCACGGATGTTGATACTAACATTGCTATCTCTATTAAATAAATGTTGTTTTTTGTGATACCCAAAGATAAAATGCATAATTATAGCAACATTAAATGCGGGTCATCATTTGTCATTTATAACATTGCAACCCAGGCTCAGTGGAAATGCATATATAGGCTACAATTAAATGCAGTTTCCAGCTGGAATAAACTCTGGTGGCAGTAACACATTATGATTATGACTAATTTCACATTGGTTGAGCTCAAAACACTTTTATTACAGTGCATGATTTGTAAATGAATACATTTTAAAGGGGACATATCATGAAAATCAGATTTTTCCATGTTTAAGTGCTATAATCGGGTCCCTGGTGCATCTACCAACCCAGAAAACATGAAAAGTGACAACCCAGTAACTTTGTTTTGGTAAGCATTTCTTTCCAAGCATGTCAAAAAATAAGCCGATCAGATTTCGCTCCACTTCTGACGTAGGAAGTGGATCTTATTATAATATTACCGCCCCTTGATCTGCACGTTTCCACCCGTGGAATATCTAGATCACACGAAGGACCTGTGCCTAGACACGAACTCAACACATGAAGAAGTCAGCCGGATCCGGGCCGTATCCAGATCAGATGGTGGACCTGTGCCTAGACATGACCACAACACATCCCTGAGGTATCAGCAGAGATTGTGTCAACTAGACTCTCCCATGTGAAGGCCTCATCGACACGACATCACTGATCCTGAACAAACCTGTCTCCATACCGGCGTGATGACTCCGATCTTTAAGCCACGATTAGGTGGACAATAAAAAACAACAACATCAACATCATAGGTTTTATGACAGCACTTGGACACAACCACAACGCATGATGTAGTCAGCCGGATCCAGGCCGTATTCAGACTCCGATCTGCAACCAGATGGAACTGGATAATATTCTGAATGTTCTGATCCAATCTGACTTCTGACCTGTAATGCCTGGATCCTAATCATACACTGTTCATTTCGTTTGAAACAATCTGAGTTGTAAAAAGCGCTATACAAATAAAGGTGACTTGACTTATTGACTGCATTATGTGTTTGAAGCTGTTGAAATTGAAGCTGTTGGGTAAAATACAGTGCTGATGTGCACTTCTACACTAGAGGGAGCTGTTCCTCTGATATTCCTGCTCTGTTGTGAGTCTTTACAACCTCATTGCCCTTCACTTTGCAATGGCTGTTTAATCTCTTTGAGTACTTTATAAAGAGATGAGAAAACATGCACTTATTATGTGGCCTCCTTAATATCTGCTTTGGTTCCCTAATGCCCCTGTAGTCGCGGTGAATCAAGGTGACAATGTGTGTGCATTAATGTGTGTGTGTGTGTGTGTGTGTGTGTGTGTGTGTGTGTGTGTGTGTGTGTGTGTGTGTGTGTGTGTGTGTGTGTGTGTGTGTGTGTGTGTGTGTGTGTGCACAAGACAAGCTATCTGCATTTCTAGAAGTATTCATTAACCCTTTTTTGGCTAATGTTTCTGCAGTTCAAGGTTTATTTCACCTCAATAATAAAACAATTCTTTGATTTAGTTTTTTTTACACAAAATCAAAGAAAACTTTGTTTCGAATTTCTTCTTTCTTCTGTTTACGTTCCATGATATAAACATACATTATGGGGAAAAAAGCCATTTAATAAGAGAAATATAATTTTCAGCATTTCTGTTCTCCTTGAAAAAATACAGCTGCAAACTGAAAGAAAGAAAACAAACAAAAAATCCCCCATTTATACAGAGAAATAGTTGGATAATGCTGGTTATATGAAGGTTCTGCTGTTTGTGTACATGTCTTTGTTCATTATACACTTTTCAGTGACTTTCAATCAGCAGTTCCAAACCTTGACATTTCATGAAAACATGGTCCCAATGGAGTTACATGCACATTACAGACTCTTCGCCTACTCGGCATCATTGTTCCTCCTCACCTGTGTGATGTTTTCACCTCAGTCTGTTTCGCTGATGCTCCTAACACCTTGAGTTTCAAAGAACCCGGTTGATGGATTCTCAATGTGATTAGAGTGGGATTGATCAGCGGTGCTAATTTGTTTAAGCATGTTTAGATGTTGACAGCACTTGGCTTTGAAGTTGGTTAGATAAGAATTTAGAATATTTAAAGAGCTCATGAAATGAATTGGGATTTTCCTTTAAAGTAATAGAGCACTGTAGAGATCGCACTCCTTTCAAAAAGGCTACTTCAAGTTAATTTTATTTATACTTACGTAAAATTAAAGTGTATTTTAAGTATACTTTATGTAGTAGATATACTAATATCAAAGTGCTACAAGTATACTTGTAAGTGTACTGTTTCAATACTTGCAACTAAATTGGCCCACTTTTTATTGTATTTAATTATACTTTTAAGTATACTTTAAGTGTAACAGTTGTAAACTGAGTACACTACTAGTTTACGTTTGGAGTTATAGTTTTTTGTTTGTACTGCAACTATACTACAATTTAACTGATTGGTATACTGATAGTTTACTAGTCATACTAGACATTTTTTAGTTAATGAAAGTACACTTTGAAGTACTACTAGTTTAGTAGTTTTATTCTGCAAGTATACTTGTAAAATAACATCATACTTTATAAGACAGTAAGTAAAACTGTAAAAAGTAAATACTAAATACTAAAAAGTATACTATAAGTATACAAGCCAAGTATACTTAGAATACTTAATTATACTTTTAAGTCAAAAGTATGAGTATTGAAAGTACTCAAAAGCATTGTATCCGATCAAAAGATTGAGCACAAGTAGGTCAAACATACTTAGACTTTTCTGTCAGTATAAGTCAAGTATACTTCAGTATCAAGTATTCTTAAGTGCAATTTTTAAGTATATTTCTGAGAAGTACACAAAAAGTAGACTGAAAGTACTGTCTTATTTTCAGTTTAAAAGAAGTGAACCAATAGCATACTTCAAAAACTTACAACCAAAAAAGCATTTTTTCAAAGTCTTTTGAATAATTGAAGAGAATAAGCTCTATAACAAAAGTTATGATCCTTACATGTTTTATTAATCATATTAATCCCCACAAATCAACAACTATTATACATTAAAGCCTAGATACAAACAATACAAATACAAAAAGAAGTACAAGGCTAAACGTAGGCGATAATGATTTTACTTCACCATCACTAAGCTTCCAACAGCTCTTTCAGTCTTTTCAATGAGAGTTTGAGTTAGAATAGTTTGCAAGAGCGTGATTATAAACACAATGAGGCTGTGAAAGCGGACTAATGAGTAGATGAGTTCACCTGTTCGGCTGATGACGTTTAATGTCAACCTCTGTAGTCCCATCAGCATTTACTTTATTCAAGAAACAAAACGTGTATCAGTACCAGTGATGGAGCAAAGACGGTGCAATCTTGCTAGAGACTGGAACTGATGCAGTTTGGGATGGATAAAAAAGGATAATGAGTAAGAGAGTGGCTGCAGTGTTAGATATCTTCTCATTACTTGTGTGTCCATGGTCCTTCACACCAATAACCTTGTAAGCAGTCCACCCTCGCCTCCAACAAGAATCGAAGAATTTCTTGTTTTATAAGCCGTGTGTCAGCTTTTTCTTTCTGCACTGGAACTAATTGTTTTCCGTTCAAACACATACTGAAACACTTATTTTAGTGTCTTGCACCCAAGCAGCTGTATTTATTGCAATTTAGTTTTGCATAGACAAGTGTCAATGTTAAAGAACGATTAGAATGAAAAACAAATCACAGAACATGGATGAGAAACAGACAGCTTGAAGGGTTCGTTCACACAAAAATGAACCCTTTGAGTGCGAGTTACAGTAGACACCTACCTGTATTATTAAAATATCTTATTTTATGTTCCACAGAGGAAATACGTTTGGTATGAAAAGAGGTTTATGAGTAAATTATGACTGATTTATTTTTTATTTTGTTGGTGAATTATTCCTTCAACAACCATTTTTATTAATTAATTTGATTGAATTTCAAAATGTCAATTGTTCATTTGGACAGTTCGAACAGTTCACGTTATGAACCGGTATAAGAAATAAATAGGTGCTGCTGAAAATGATGATCTACATTTTGAGTCAGTTACATAATGTTACAAAAAAGAAACGGCAAGTAGCACTTAATTAAATATGACATTTTAAAGTAGAAACACTACTATTTTCTTGTAAAACATACTCCAATAATGTTTTATTTACAACTTTGAATTTGTTTACCATTTAAATCCTGTGACTCAAATTGAGATCCTCATTGATTTTTGTGACAGACACAAGCTGCTCTGAAAGCATAAATACATGATAGTGTGTACAGTATGTTTATATTGACCCCTTCATTTATGAGCTGTGTGTCCATATACAGTGTGTAGAAAGACTGTGAATCGGAGCTCGGCTTCTGTAATGCGTTATAAGGAGACGTCTTCAGCGAGAAGCACTTTGGGTAAATAGACCCAGTTGAGGCTGAGCCCTAATTGGCAGTCAAGGGAGCGTGGGTGAGATTACCAATTATTACAGAGCACAAAGCATGAGCTATAAAAGCCCCTTCTGGAGTCTGGTGGAAAACCCAAATTTGCACAGATGCTGAAACAAAAGACATACTGCAATGTCGCACAAATTATTAATGAATGTGAGGAGTGTGGGAATAACCGAGGATGAGCACGTCAGCCTTTGAAACGGTGATAGTCCAGTGTACTCATGCTCTTAGTACATTACATCAGTGCTCATAATGAAAAGTGAAACTTATTTTACCAATGTCTATCAAAATTGCATGTAGTAGTAGTCCAGTTTGAGCTAATAGGATTCATCCAGGTGATGTTCTGGAATATGGTATTGTGGGTGGAGGCATTTAAAAGTGTACATTTTCTGACAATTTGTAAGAAAGGGATAGTTCACCAAAACAAATTAAAATTATGTCATCATTTACCTTTAAAACTTGTATGAGTTAAGTTGTTCTTTTGAACACAAAAGAGGATATTTTTAAGAATATTGGTGACCAAACAGTTGCTGGCCCCCATTAAATTCCATTGGTTTTGTTTTCCTACTATGTTTCCTAACTATGGAAGTTTGTTTCCGCCACAGAATAAAACATTTGAAAAGATAATTGTACATTTTTGTCTCAGAATTGCGAGATATAAAGTCAGAATTGTGTATTATAAAATCAAAAATGCGAGATTGTGAGAAATAAACTCACAATTCAGACTTTTTTTTTTCAATAGCGAGTTTATATCTCACAATTCTGACTTTATAACACGCTATTGCAACTTTATATATCGCAATTCTAACTTCTTTTCTCAGAATTGTGAAATATAACTTGCAATTGCGAGTTATAAAGTTCAATTCTAAGGAAAAAAGACTGACTTTTTTCCACAGAATTGCGAGTTTATATCTCATAATTCTGAGATAAAAAGTCAGAATTACGAGATGTAAACTTGCAATTGTGAGAAAAAAAGTCAGAATTTTGAGATAAAAGTTGCAATTACCTTTTTTATTCTGTGGTGGAAACAAGCTTCCATACGCAACTGTTTGGTGACCAACATCCTTCAAAATATCATCTTTTGTGTTCAACAGAAGAAATACATTTATATATGTTCGGAACAACTTGAGGGTGAGTAAATGATGACAGCATTTTCATTTTTGGGTGAACAATGCATTTAATACATAACTAAAATTTCTTTGGCATAGAGTTCAGATTGTGTAGCGTGTGGAACTTTCTAGAAAGATTCTAGCAGCAGGTACTTTACTTCCAAATATATTCAGTACTGCATACAGTGGAGTACAAAAGTCTGGGACTGCACTGAAAAAATATAACACTGAGCAACTCTTTTCGACTTCATTCTTCTGCTATTATGATAGTTCTCAAACCATGTGGGAGCACATCTGGATCACTATGGAAGCATATGGGTAGCAATATTCAGTTTGAAATGCATTATGCAAAGTGGCAACGTATTTCTGTATTTAAATTTACATTTTCCATACCAAATGTGCACCGTTCGTATAAGTTGCGAAATGAAAATGTATAACAGAAATTATTAGATATGTTTAACATGTTCAAGCAAAAATTGTAGCAAAAGGATTATTTAAATGTTATTTTTCTTAATTGCATTTACACTCACAGTTAAGACACTTGCATTGCATTTTCATTAAATGTCCTGCAATGAATGTAGCAAAATTCAATGCGGAATTGAAAATGCATTCTGAGCCGAGTCCCCGCCCCGCCCTGTCAATCATTGCATCAAGGCGGGGCCAGGTGTTGAAAACATGGTATTAAGCTATCAATAACATAGCTATTAAGAGCGAGGCATTTACTCACAGATGAAGTGGAGCAAGACCAGAAAAAAGTCAATGTTCCTGAAGATTATGCTCATCCATCAGTGATAGAATTTTGCCATCAGTGATCAATCAATGATCATTTGGCATATAACATTTCACCCATATGCTTATAGATTTTACACAAAATTGTGGTGCTTTCATTAAAAGGTCAAATCAAATATGTTGACATTCTGACAAAACAAATATTTTGACATTCTGACTCGATGTAACTTTTCACAAAATTGTTATGCTATTAAACCTATAAATATTACTGTATTTCAAAGGCCTCTAAATCATCAACACGACCAACACTTGCACACAATCTACTACAGTTGGGCATTTAGACTTGTTCAGTAAGTAAAAGCCCTTTTAGTTTAATTGTAAATATGTCCATCTTCAGGTTGAGGTTCACGTGTGAAATCTTTACTGATATGTATAAAGTAAATGTAAGTATAACCTTCAAATTGTTAGTGATATTTCAATATGAAGACTTACTGGACTGAAGAAACTTAGCTTTACCTGAATTTGTAGACAAATCATGTTAACGTGAATATCAAATATGATCCATCAGATTTTTGAGGAACGTTTATTTGTTCAGCTCTCAATCATCATTTTGAATTAAATGTTTTTCCCCCACAATTAAAAAAATGCTTAAAAAAACATTTAAAGTTCCAACTCATCTTTGATCACCAAAATGACATTAAAAAAAAAAAAATGTCCTTGAAAAAAAAAAATATTTTCATGCCTTAAAATATCTTGAATGTTACTCTACACCCTTGCTTCATTTAGTATATGCGGTTCTGTGAATATGCAAATGAGCCCCGCCTCCACTCACTCACAGCAGTTCAGAGATCCACTGGTTGACGATCGCACGTTGATCTGATTGGTTACGAGGTAGTTTGTGACGTCAGAAACACTAGCGATTTCAAACCGTGTTTTTGAGACTGTCTTTGGTTCACTGCAGTTTTAAAGAGAAAATACTCAGCAATGGTGTTGAATTATGAACTTAATTTACACATGGTTTGTCTTAAATCATAATAAACACCACGTAGACATATAAACAACATTAAAAGCTTGATTTTCACCACAGGGGAACTTTATATCTCTCTGTCTTTGCAAGATGATATTTAGAGTAACAACTGATATTTATATGTATTTTAAGTAAGTGGTCTGCTATACTGTTATAAATATCCCATTGATTTACATTATAAGCTATCATGATTTCTTTTTGTCCATATAAATATCAGTATCATTAAGGCTGGTCGTTCTGCAGGCACATCTTCCATGTGGTTCTGCTCCTAACTAAACACTGCAGTGTCTCCATGTGTGCACAGAGTTATGCTGGAAGTCACACAATGGCTTCAAAGTGAATATATCAATATGATTTTCTGCAGGAGATAAAAAATGGCAGAACAGATCACATTTTACCTCTGCTCTTAACAAGCAGCGAAGTCATCTGATGTTGGATGCATTTGTGGATAACAGCACCCGAGGAAAAAAAAAAAATCATATGAGGTAATTTTTCCTTCTGCACCTTCAACTAAGCTGCAAGAACAAGCGTTGTATGCTAATGCTTAATGCACACAGCTCGCTTTAACTTCTGCAAACTGATGTGTGCTGTATACAGTTCTTTAGCTGTGACTTATTATACAGAAGCATTCTAACCCAACCTGCAGCGTTCATGCACAGTGTTTGTCACATGCATCAACCATTAAGTGAAATATGGAGCACAATACTATATGATCCTTGCATGTGTTTATATACGTGTGTGTGTGTGTGTGTGTATTGGGGTAGCAGCTCTCTGTGTCAGACTGGCTTGTGGAAATGTTACGATGTTAGCCCGGGTAATTTTAGACGACACAGAGCAATCAATAGCAGTTGAGGTACAAAAAGGAAAATCAATGTCTTAATTTGTCTTTAGGCAGAAGAGAGAGGGAAGGGAGGGGGCAACACTGGTTGTGTACCGAGCCAGACTCTGTCAGCTTTAGACCCGTCATAATGAGAGGATCGATTAGACCAGAGCCTTGACATCGGGTTGCATTATAGAAGACATGGGTTAACGCAGCTAATGTGCATCAACAGAGGTTTTTTGATCTTTTACCAATGTTGATGCTTGATACCAGTGGCTTAATGTCGAGCTGCTACTAGTCCTGTTCAAATAAATTATGCAGAAACCCACAATGTTTGTTATGTCCTAAAATGAGCCTCTTTGTAAGAGGAATCGTGTTCCCCCCAGTGTTCAGATGAAGCTTACGCCACTGTGAAGAACACATTCATCTCAGATAAAGTAATACATTTTATTAGTGTTTTTTTAGATGACTTTATCCATTTGTTACCCAGACAAAGGGACTTGCACAGGAACTAAAAGCCACATAAATCTTTGTTAAAGGAATAGTTTACACAGAAATGAAAATTCTGTCATCATTTACACAACTTTGTTGTTCCAAACCCATGTGGTTTGCTTTCTTCTGTGGAACATAAATGAGTACATTTTGTAGAAAGTCTAAACTGCTTTTTCCATGCAGTGAAAATAAATGAGGACTGTGAAGCTTTAAAAAGCAACATAAATTGTTTTAACCCTCTGGTGCTTTTTACGTTTTTTTACGTATTTTACGTATTTTTTATTTTTTATATATAATTTTTTACTTCATCGGAATGGTACGAAACTTGGTAAAGGTTTTGGCACTTCCTTTTTGAAAACAAAACAAAAAAATAAAATCATGACCTTTTTTCACTTCAGCAAGAATCTGCAAAGTGACGTCTTTGAAAAGAGATGAAACTTAAGTCTGTGCTTTCAAGCATTCAAGATTTACAACATTTTAAGTTGGAAATGTAATTTTCAGGTCTGTGCTCAAAAAGTGTATGAATGGATTATAACTTATTTATTATGATTATTATGGAAGAGCACCAGATGGACAATACGACCTCTGCTTGCTATTACAAGTCTTTTTCCGTGTAATTTTAGTACTATTTATATACTAGTATAGTAATATATAATAGCATTTTTCTTTTTCTGTTTTCACTGATTTCATGAGTATGATACAAATGTATTCTTACTTTTAGTTTAGCTGCTCTTTAAAAATTAAGATTAAATAAAAAAACAGGTGCATTTTCTCCAGGTTGGATCCATGGCTTATACCCAGGGTAAAATACTTTGTATTCCTGCCAATTAGAAACGTAACACAGTCAATTACTTGAGCAGTGGGAGGGAATGAGGAAAGTTGCCCAGAGTAGGTGAGGAAAACAAAATGGGCAAATCAACTGTTGTTAATTACATAGGAAGAGTTAGCACCAGGTGACTAATGATTGAAGTCCATTCCTGGAATCTGTGCTGGATCATGGGATTATATACGCTCGCTGACATATGTCACGATATGAGAGGGCACATCATGTCAGACATGCAAGTTACAGTGGTCTTTATAGCCTTCATTCAGACTGATCACACTTTCCTTGTTTTTATCACACTAGATTAGTTCCTGCTGACAAAAAAAATGTCTTCTTCATTTTCTGATATCAGTGATATAGAGGGAAGGGAAATATATCAGATCTACATATGCCGTAGATCATTTATTGGAGTTGTATCATAATGCTAGTGTTATTATATGTCTCATATTGCAGTTCTTTTAAGGTTTTGAAAGTACTCTAATAAGTACAGCTATTTAGACACTTTTTAGTTAACTTTACTTAATGTCTTATCTTAATTGTAAAAATCTAGTAATCTGTACTATTCACATACTATGCTTTGTTTACTCAGAAAACCCAAGTTAAGATTAATTGATTAGTTTGAGTGTGGTTTTTGAGGCGGGGAAAATCTTAATTGACTTTTCACTCATTTCCTCCACTTCTGCAGTTATTTTTTTCTGTTTGCATTCACTCATTTCCCAAAGTCATCTTGAATGTTGAATTGTCAATACAACTGAAATATTTGAGAGAACATCACATAAGCTGACTTCATAAATTGATGTTGATTTTCCTAAAATGTTTTAGTCACCATTATGGCGATTATTGTTCCCCTTGGTTGGGCAATTGGAACTTCATTTATTCTATTGTAATTCTCTTCCCATTGATGCAGCAATGCAACAAGAAATCAGTAATTTGGTTTCAAAGGAAGAGAAGTAAAATATAAATATGTATTTGTACAGTGTACAAATAATACATGTTTAAGAACTTTGCAAATGCATTTCAAACTATAAATATTTTATAACATTTAAGTTTGTCATACCAACCAACATCCCAAACCTTAACCGGTTAATCCCATGCCCATTTTTGTAAGGTTGATTGTGATCTATCATGATTCGCTCAGATGCAGGATGAACTAGCCAACTATTCAATTATTAACTCAACTCAAGCATAATGAAAAAAATTGGCTCAAAAGTTTTCACACCGAAGCAACAAATACTTGATGGATTAAAATTGTAGAGTCGAGCAGATAGGAAAACCAGCCATCTAGAATGGCAACAGTTTTGATTAGTTTGTACTTCTCTCTGGATCCGTGAAATGCACTTGATTTGGACGGCCTCTGACATGAATCTCTGGAGAGTCTCGTGGGTGCCGTGACTGGGCTGCAGCGGTGGTGCCAGACATCACAGCTATACCGTCAAAACCTGCCGAACGCGTCCTCTGGGAGCAGGGCGAGAGGGCTCTCGCGCTGCTGATGTAGGGCTTGTGTTCTGCGAAGGATGACTTCATTTTCTCTTAATCTGCACACGGTCCCCCTGAGCTGTTGAGTCGCACAGAAAAGCAACCGCCATTGGATTTCCTTATCCGGCTCAAAGCTGCCATGCTCTCCTTAACAACACAATCAAAATGCGATTTGGTGGGGTTCATTTCAGGTGATTAGAGCGATAAAATACAGTAGCTTTACCAGTGCTGAGACTTCCTTGTAATTTGCACACACCTGCAGATGTGACAGGCGCTTGAATCAGAGGTGTCTGAATTCCTGCAGCATTTCCGTAAATTATGGTGTTCATCAACAAATATGTCTGTGTACGTATTTGGGAGGTCCTCAGGTAACCTCTGTGTAGAGTAGCAGATGGATAGAGATTCTGCAGTGTGAGATGTCTTTGATGAGGCTCTGCAGAGCATGAGGCAAACACATCTAGCCGGCAGAGCCAGACTGCTAGGGCCCGGTGGGCCGCTAAGGTGCACACACCTGAAAGATAAATGACTGGAACGAATCTGCTTCCCGTCTAGTTCTCTCCGTCCTCACTCAGAGGCTAGAGCTATTTCAGCAGCTGCTGTATGACTGATAACCACATAGTGTTGTATGGCACTGCTTTCAGAATATTCCCTTGGATTCGAGACGTGCACTACTAGTATGGCAGAATAAGTACAAAGCTAAACACTTTGCTATAATGTAGCATATGAAAATGTGATTTGCATGTAAATAGAACATGTTTCTGGATTAACATCCCTCTAACTATTGCTTAAACAATGTGATTCCTTGAAGAGGACTTGGATTGCTTTTTCTTTTTACATTTTCAACTTTCTTTAGCGAGCAAAGTTGCTGTTTGAGCATTAACAAGGTCTGCAAATCTACAAAGAACAAAGTCACTAGTAAGCCCGTAACAGACAGCGATCATAATAAAAACCTATACAGACAATAGCAAACATCCTGAGGTCACAATTACTTGAAATTTCAATATTAAACAGTTTATTCCAAAGATACTTACAAGTGCAACAGAAGGCCAGGTCAGCATCCATTTGCAGGCTTCGGTTTCTCTCAGTTCCCGCCATTCTTAAAAAGCCGGTCCGATATTTACTCGAGTCTGACTTCTAGCTCGGTCAGTCTCTCGTTTCCTCTATCGTTGGTCCTCCGACAAAGATTTCCTAGCTTTCTGCTTCTTTTTTACAGGCTCAGCCATAACTCTATCTATCGTTGCCCTTTGCTTATAGCTAGCCGGTGCTTGAATGGGGGCGTGAACGTGTGCAGTGCCGTCAAGCAATTCGTTACATCGCGAGACCTGATATCACGCGATACTTCCTGACGGCGAGGCCGGCGGCCCGCAGGCCCAAAGTTGCAAGTGAGTTTTTTACGCTCTCAGGCACCAGGGGGTGCGAAACCACAACCATTCAACCCGAAATAAGTAATATAACCATTCCACTGACTCCGAAGCTGTTCAGTTAAGGTAAAAAAGTTGCCTGGTGTCCCTTTAATAGAAGGGGTAAGTGGTCAGAGGCAGGATTCAGAATGAGGTTAAGGAACAGAGTAAGAACTAGGGGTTGGAGTTAGAATATCGCACTGGAAGTTAAAGGTTAAGCTTAAGAATAAGAGGTACAGCTCAGGGCTTATTGAAGGGATGGACGAGTTCTGGTTGATAGATTTGCTCTCCAAAAAATAATGGCGTTCGAAGCACCTCCTACTTATGTAAATAGTTACAGATTTGGCTATCTATAGATTTTGCAATATGCCATCATGGCTTTTTGCTGTAAAACAAAATAACCTTTGCATAGAGTGTTGTGCTTGAATGAGATCAACACTATCCGTGGATGTGCAGCTCACGTTGTTTCAAGGAGCATGGATGGTGGTGTTAATAGATTGCTGTAGATAATGATCATACTGAAGATAATCAATTAATGTTTTAGCAAATACGCTAAAATGTGCCACATGCAGGAGGCCAGTATTAATAGGCTGCCTTGAGGCATCAAGAATCGTTATCACCGACTCGATGTCATCCTTTGCCTTTTTTGCTCTTATGAGTTTTTTTTGTCATTGTGACTTTGTTAGTGGCCTGAATAACTACAGTGCTCACCAGATAAATCAGGTTGAGCAGACTCAAAGGACGGCAACATTAACAAGCCGTCATGTTCTTTTGCTTAATGGAGTCGTAAATACAAAGGCACTGCTAAAGCTCTGTCCATGTGTTAAAGCCTTGGGGACCAGGTCTCTCTAGCATTGACACATGTCTCGCAAAGAGTGCGACACAGATCACTCCAGGTCATGTGACTTAGTGATCAAATGTCTGCCACTGCCTACATCATGTACAAGGCTTTACACAGCTCTGCTGATGGATCTATAGGAGTGTGAAGTCTTTTAGCAATTTGGTAGACAGTTGGGAGGTCAGTGGTTAGGGGCAAAATAGTTTTGACATCAGAAGAACGTCTGTACGCTGTCAACGGCCCTTCATGTTTTTTTATAGCCTGGTAATTATAGCACTTGTATTGGCTGAAGTCATTTAGTATTGGCTAAGAGCTGTGGCCAGCATTTACAGGATCAACAGTAATTACCACGCAACACCCTTGTTGACAGTAATGCAGTCTGGCAAAAAAGCTGTATTTATATCCATCATTGCACTATGTTGACACTGATACTGAACTGCAAGGAGTATGAGGTATTTGAAGACAGATCAAAGTTCATTTTCTTAATAAATTCTCCCTACTTATTGAAGAGTCAGTCATCAGTGCATGTTATTCTAAAGGAAAAGAGCATAACCAAGTTCATCTGGTTGGGGAAAAATATATACGTGTGTGTGCAGTGGTTAAAGTGGGATTTGGCAGGTGGGGGAACCCTCACATTTTGGACAAGAGTGTCACTGTGGCACCAAGTATCACAATACTTATTTATTTGATATTTACTTGATAATACTTTATTTACTTATTTACTGAACACTGGGACAAAAATTGATCTCTGGCACTGTAGCCACACCAGCCCACATTAGCACAGCCCCACCCACAGGTACAGCCATGTGCATTTAAATGTGAGGTAGTTAGGGGGGTTGGGGGGCATGCTCCCCCGAGAAAATTTAGATTTCTCTGACCTACATATGTGCAATTTAAGACTTTTGAAGGCCAAAAAAGTGGATAATACATAGATTTAAAACCATGTCAGTGGGCATTAGATTATTTGTCAATACCTGCTCTCTCCTCATCTCCATCTTTCTTTTTCTCTCAATCTCCTTATCCCGCCCTATTTCTTCCCTTCCTAAAGCTGAACTTTGACTGTCTTTTCATTTTCGTCAATGAAGAAAGTAAACATAGGCTCAACTGATATTTTATTAATCATATTATCATAATCAATGATATTAATATTAATTAAGTTTTATTAATCATTTTCTTAGATAAGTTAATTTACTCAAGGCTACCAGGTCAGTATTACCAATAGGAACCATCTACAAGCTTCTACAAGCTACAGGTTCTCAAAATTAAATACAAATTTGGATATTGATTTATTGGCCAATATATCAGTAACCGGTTTTCAAATATAAATAATGATTGGTTATCGGTATTGGCCAAAATGTTCATGTCGATGCATTTATTCCTGTGATGGCAAAGCTGGATTTTCAGCATAATTACTCCAGTCTTCAGTGTCACATGATCCTTCAGAAATCATTCTAATATGATGATCTTTATTTAAGCAACTAACAAAGAATACTAATTGCAATTAGAACGTATGAGCAGGAAAACACAGTAGCTTTAACTCTTTAACTCAACTTAAACTCCAAAAATAGAAACAAATGCAAAACAAATGTGTAAGAGAAAACGGGTTGAAGATTAGCCAATAGGCTGCCGATTTATTAAACATGCTATTTGCTCACAAAGGTGATTTATTTAGCATAGTGAAGCCTCTCCACCGTTGACATTCATTAAAAAAGGCCTCTTGTCTCCAGCACCATTAGCACTTTAAACTTGTTTGGTTAAGTTTGCAGGCTTGCCTTCAAGTGGCTTTGATAGAAGCATACTAGCAACGGGAAAATGAAGTAAAACACAGGAAACAAGGGAACGCAAACTAGGAGTCCATGAAAACAAACATAAACCTGACACTGATTTGCTGCGTCCTGAATGCATCCCATTAAGCGCATTGCAAACTCCATTAAAAATTGAGTGTTGTCTTCTGCCAAATATAATTCCAAATATTCAAAATAGTAATTACAAGCATGATGGTCATACATGTTCTAGCATGAGATACATTTCAGTCAGTAAAACTATTATGTGTGTGTGGTTTTGGCACAGTGACTCCCAAAAGCTGTCAAAGTAGCTCCCATTATTTGTGGCGGCTCATAAGGCCTGCCAGGTGTTGGCCCACCACCCTTAAGCAGACAGATGGAGGATGAATTTAGCGAGGTGAAAGATGACTCTCAGAACCCGTCTCTCTCTCTCTCTCTCTCTCTCTCTCTCTCTCTCTCTCTCTCTCTCTCTCTCTCTCTCTCTCTCTCTCTCTCTCTCTCTCTCTCTCTCTCTCTCTCTCTCTCTCTCTCTCTCTCTCTCTCTCTCTCTCTCTCTCTCTCTCTCTCTCTCTGTCTCTCTATCTACCTGCTAAGCCAGCGTGAATGAGCTGTTGCCAATGTCAGCGGCTGTACGTCTAAAGCCATCGCCCGATGAGAAGTGTCATATCAGACAGATGAACCATCAGCATCCTTCAAATATTATTCACACTTACCCCAGAGAAGATAAGGTTTATCCAAAGTTCAAAATTAACATTTTGCCACTTGCCATACGTTTTTTTTCCCCATCATAAAACTGTATTTTACAACAAAAAAAAAATTCCTTCCTTATCAGTCTTTTCATTGCACATAATAATGAAAACAACAGAAGACTTAATTAACGGAATCAGTAAGGGTCAAACTATTATTTTTTACATTTTGACAACCATTCAATATTTTATTCCCCTCCCAACATCCAGTTTTTCTGTCATTTTCACTTTTGCTGAATGTTCAGCAAACAGAAACCCTGTTTCACTGGGCATCAAACTATTTGCATGCACAAAGATATGTGATTAACAACAGCTAATGTCACATCCCGGCCACGCAGGTAAAGCTCGACATTCTGCTTTTGACAGGTTGACCTTATGCTGGGATTGTAAGATGTTTGTCATGCTTGTCGCTATTGTGGAACCATCTTAATGAAGACGAGCTCTGCATTAATGAGTGTTCATTTCAGGTGAATCTCTAAATGAAGCTGACTTTGTGATGCAGAGTCTTTACTGCTATTTTAGAATCGATATTATGACATTATTTTCATTGATTGTATCTCAAGTAAATTGATCTTGTTTCAAGCTTATTTCGATATTTTTACTGAAAAAAAAAAGATTGACTGAAGTTCTGAAAATAAACACAATCCCCCTATTTGCACGCAAGTGTGCTACTCAGGTGAGTATACGGCATGATTCCTCTGGGCGAGAATTTATCATTGCGAAAATATGTTCATTTTTTTTGTAATCAACATTGGAGAACCCCCCAGAATATGTAAAATATGGAGCATCTGTGCAAAAAGAGAGAAATAACAGGAACAAACTCAAATAACCCTCTCTCTGTGTCTCTCCAGATATCCACATGTAACCCTTGCCTGAGGGCTAAGCAGCACTTAGACTGCTGCGATTATTTGTCATTCTGAGCACCACCTCACTCCTTCATGCTGCAGAAACCACACAGAACACATTCAAAACATATTTAGTATTTGATTTGTATAAAAAATGTCCATCCATTTGGTTTACACAGGTTTAGCATAAACTAATAAACTTAATGTGATGCATATATTTTTCATGCCATACATAAATGAAACAGAAACAGGAACGATTTCTCATACATTTGAACTAATTGCATATTCATTGTTCCACTTTTACCCATATTTTAAACATGTTCATACTTTTTTTTTTGAGTGCGGAAATCGGAAAAATGTTTCAAAACATTTGCGAGAGAACGCTAAATCATTGACTTACTTGTTTTCATCCCATCTCATATATTTTTTCCTACACCATGTCCCTTTAGGGTCTCCGTACATTAAGTTTAGTAGGTTATCCAAATGGATAAATCTTTTAATATGCAATTCAAATACATAAATCTTACATTTAGGTCAAAAGGTTGTTTTTTTCCTTTTTATTTTCATTTGTGCTTCATGCTTGAATATCTTCTTGTTTTTCTGCAGTGAAAATAAAGAATATAAGAATATAAAAACCAAGAACCAATGTTGTTTTTGTTTTTTTGCCACGTTTGACAATGCATATATGCAAATGAGATTGCAGAGCTACAGCAGCAGGTGAATGGGACTTTTTATTTTGGTATTTTTCTTTTATGCTATAGTTTTTGTCTTTTTAGAGTATTAAGACCCTGATATACTCTTTGCGAGGTATACTGACATACTGTTAGAGAACGGACTGAACTGAAGAAAATGAACTAGAGAATATGTTAATGTGAAAGAAGGCGGGGCCTCAGAGCCACACCAACCTATTACGTCATCCAATGGTAGTTCGAAAGAAAATTACATTTGTACATTTTCTAAACATTCTAAATAAAAGATATAGATTGTACTGAATGCCAGCTTGCTTATTTGTCTCAAGATACGGATTTATTGAGTCCACATGTCATGCAAACAAGAAACTTTGCTTCTAACCACAAGTCGAGAGCTGTCGTTCCAACCACACAAATTTGTGATGCTGCTTGCGAATGTTCGTTGGAACTATGGTTTCGGGAAACACAGACTTGTTGAACTAAGCTGATAACGACAAAACTTGTTACCAAAGTTGGAGCAAACGTTTATAGAAAGTTCGCTTTGACAAGCTGTTTCAAGCTTTGAAACAAATTTCGTGTTGGCCTGATTCTGGTCGAAATGACATCACACCAGTTTTCTCTTCGATTACACTTCAGGTATATCAGGACTTTGACAGGCTCCGGTCATTATGCTTTTGTTTTATGGAAATCCTTTTGTGTTTGGTGCGATATGAGAGTGAATAAATGCTTTTCATTGTGGCTTTATTGCAGCATCAATTCTGAAAGCAATTGATCTGGTTCTGCAATGGCTTTGCTTGTGCACCAAGCAAGTCTCTGTGTTGACTTTGACCATGTGGTCAAGGTGAGATCTTCCTCAGATTGGTGGACCTTGATCTCTCAAACGCCTGTTGTTTCTTTGATGTGATTGGCCACAGGTCACTGCTGGACCTCTGCTCGGAGATCATAAATGCTTTGATTTGATTAATTCCTCACCTGGGACATCATCATGGAGGACGTTTGGCGGTCTCCCCCAGAAATCTCAAACAGCCCTCAGGTAAATGATTAAGTGCCGAGATCAAAAGCCAGACTCGCACTTGTCCCCCTGGAAACCTTTACTGTCATGAATATTCCATGAATATTCATTCTCTTCATCCACACCTCTTTCTTCTCCTCTGATGGGGTGGATGCGCGTGGGACAGCCTGCTGCTCATATGGATGCTGAAGAACAGCCACTAAAGGTCAAATCCCAGCTGTCTTAAAGTTGAGAAACGCAGGACGAGACCAGCTCTGAAGTACAAAGGCGTGTGATGTTTTTATAAGACTGTAATTTCCAGATCAAAGCAGACGAGCATACTGACTGTGCAGTTTTGAGTTTCTCTTTTGTTTGATCAATAGAATGCAGAGACAGAACATTTCTTTGTTGAAACTAGTCGTTCAGTGAATAGAATTTGTAAGGGAGAATAAAGGACGTTTTCTTGTGGATTGCAGATATTTAATATCTGAAATATAATGAAAGAAAGAAATCTGAGGTACTCAGCTTTTGGACATCTATTTCAATTTTATTTAAAGAGGACAATCAAAGTTTATTTGAGACAAGAATCCCTCAGTGACCACGAGGAATCATTAGGATTAGAATTAGAAGATCAGAAGCGCTTGCTGGAATATTGCTCTCTGTTCCCCTGATGATATGACTGTGGAGGAATAATCCATATAGCCTGAAGACAGGATTAAATAAAAAGGGACAGTAACAATGTAGAACAAAGTTTATGCCACAAACTCATTTTCTTTTTAAATACATCCACTGCAAGAAATGTAATATATTATAGTTCTTATGGGCCAGTCTTATGGGCCAGGGAAAACAAACCCTCTCAGGTCCACTGTAGCATGCCTTGCCTTTGTAAAATGCAGCTCTGGTCGAACAATCATTCCCAGATAGATTTTTAGACTTAATAAAATTGGTAGCTGGAATAAATAAACAATCTACTTTCCATGGGCCTTGTCATAAGATGGTACACCCTTGTGAAAAGCAGTACATTGTTGAATACTTTTAAAAAGAGTACCTGTTACTAAACATACACTTTTAAAGTGCAGTGCAAAGTGAATGTAATGTTTTCAGACACAACTGCAGGTTAATTGTCACAGGTCATCTGTTCCCTTTTGGTTATAAGACTCTTATTTTGAAGGTTATAATTTTTCACTGTTTCTGTTTTCACTATTCCTTTGGTTTAGTTCCTGTTTTCATGGTTACCAAGGCTATGGTCCTGTCCCAAATGGCACCATAAGCACTCACGGACTTCCTATGAGTCCGCACTTTCGTGACGTAGCGCTGCTTTGACTGTAGGGTCAAAGTTTGCTTCGGAGCTCACTTCAGTGCAGGCCCGGCGAAAGTAAGCATCAAGGTAGCACATCGACCACAAAGGGAGGCGCTCGCGAGCACCCTTCTGAAACATAAAATGACATATGGGACACCCTACGGTTTAATGGACACACTCACGCGGCAGCCATTGTAAGTCCACAAGACAGAAAGTGCTTATGAAGTGTGCCATTTGGTACATGGGCTATGTAAAAATAGTCCCCTATGGAACACTTGAAGGATTGAATGAAAACGAGTGAGCAAATTTGCTTATTGGCAGGGCTGCCGCTTTTGCATAGTTTGTGCTTGCTTTTCAGTGAAAAGCTGTCTCGTGATATTGCCATGACGGAACGTGAGGGTGAAATTAGCATAAAATATGTCACTGCTACATTCCCATTACATTACGGTGCCCACTGCGTCACTGCCCCCATGGTAGTTTTGCTGTTTTTATATATATATATAAAAAAACATTGTAAACTATTGTAAACGTCTGCTCTGCTCATCCAGCACGAGTCACACACAGTGCAGCAGGAATCACAGTTCACTGATCGCGTGACGATTGTGGAGGATTCGATGCACAACAAAGCTATCAAACCTGGACTGTGTAGTTGTGGCTCTGGTCTCTGTTTGCACTTTGAATATTGAGAGAGTAGTGTAACGTCTTAAGAACGACAGGCAAGGGAGGCTCCGTTTCTGAACTTTTAATCGGAACGCAAGAACAACTGAACACAAATGCACCAGCCTAACCCACTCGCTCGTTTCTCTCAACCCGGCCTTTTTCCAAACTTACCTCCTTAACCCTATAACTGCCGGCGCAAAATAAAACAATTTTAAAGAGTCTTTGCGCTACAGTACTTTGATTATGGTTGCATTTGAACTTATTGTTTGCACTTAAAAAAAATGTTATTTATTTGTGTTATTTATACTGTTTTTATTTCTATGTTCAATTTGTGGAAAGGAGTTCAGTTAGGAGGTCACACACAGCCTCAATCAGAAGTTCTGGAAGTTCATAAATGTTCAGTAAGGTCTGAAGAGACAATCATACAGGAGAAAAGCCAGTCAATCGAGTTTGTGACGACAACCTTTTACAGTGCTAATACTCATTAAGTAGAACCAAAATTACACTCATTACTAGTTAAAGAATATTAGTTAAAACATTTCAAAATGCACCTACAGACTATTTTTCCATTCATGAATTATTTCGTTGAGGACTTCAATAAAATATTGTGCAAAAATCTCGTCTCATCTCGTTCTTGTGAACCCAATCTCGTGTCTCATGTCTCGTTTCGTCTTGTGAGATAAGTGTCTCGTCACACCCCTACTGTTTACTAAGCAGTTGTATTTGGGGTTTTGCTACTGGTTTCTCTTGTATTCTTGGATGATGTTCTTCCAGTTATGATTATAAGCTGTGATTACATCCATACTTCTACTCTCCATACTGCAAACCGTGACGCATTTAAATTAAATGAGAATGTATTGTTTTTCACTTAAGGACCACTTTGTATATAGTTTCATAATCACCTCTATAGTCTTTGAAATTCAGTTAAAGTGTACTGCTGAATGTTCTGACAAGCATTTAACTAAAATATACTTTAATTTTATTTCTATTGAAAGTGTATGTTATGTATTTTAAACATTTGTATTTACACATTTGTAATGATGAAGTTGCCATTTAAAATATGAACTAACTGTATATCACTGGCAGGTAAAAATCTGAAGGACTTTTCATGTTTTAGTAGTTCACGTCTTTAATTGCTTTAGTATGTTAGACAACACATCAAAAGAAGTGTACGACTGAACAAATCTTGTGTGTGTAAGAACCTTGACTTACAACTTAGAAATGTGTATACAGTAGCCTATATTAAACATTTCAAACTACATCCTTTTATCTGCACACACAAATCCAGATTCCAGTATGAAGATGTCAACAGAAATCTTGACTGCAGGCTAAAAAACTGGCAACCTTTAATGCTGACCTTTGCCTATGCATCCCACAGCAGCCAGACCAGAAAAGTCATTTTGATCCCTCCGCCTTAAAGTGAAGCTGGTTGCTAGGAAACAGTCTGTCCAGGTTGGAAGTGTAAAAAGCTGTTTGCACATTAGCATCTCTCTGCTCAAGGTCACTACCCTTCTGTTTGACCAGAGAATCTGAGACCCACTCACAAACACTGTCGCCTGAATCTCTTGCCCATGCAAAGCGGTCAGTCACGCTTCTGATATAAAGATTTACTGATTTAGATTAAAATAATCCTGAGAAAGCATTCAAAGACATCTTTAGGGCTTTTCATTGTATTGTTTGAACAAAATTATCATCTGCTGGCATCAAATTGAATTTCTGTAGCAAGACTTGTCTCCTCCGGCAAAGTGACTTTAGTTTTAAAGGACAGTCATTGGAAGATTTTAACAATTAACAGTACATGTTTATAATGACAAAGCATGTCATCTGGTTATACAAATCTAGTTGTCAGGTATCACAATGGAACAGCCCTCATGTTTCTTTCTGTCCATGCAGTCCTCTGTCTATTAGCTTTGTTTTTAAAGGCGGAACCAAAGGATGGGCACCGTTTCATTTTCCTCTGTGCTCACTGGGGTCTTGAGCCAGCAGGACATGGGTCAATAACCCACATAGTGAGCATCTCAGCAATCTGCTGCCCAGTGTACGAATGATCAAATTTAGTGCTCCCAAAGCTTCTTGAACTTTTAAAAATATAGCTAGTGGACATTTCTGTCTGCAGCTTAAATGCTTTTTAAAGCCAGATTCCAAGCAAATGTCTCTCTTGATAATTCTGTAAAGATGTCTTCTTAAGGGTCGATGGAAAATGAGTGTCATGTTATTCACCCTTAAACACTGTAAAGTAAGCATATTTCTACTTGGAGTCACTTTGTGTACAGCATCTTCTTAATGATAAGTAATAAAAATAGCTGACGAATGCTTGTTTACCTCTGGGTTAAATTTGACTATTGTTCAAGCACATTGAAAATTAGACAAGCATTACATTTGAACTGTCCAGTGTCGTTGTGCCCTCTGCTTCTGAATGGTTGCATTAATTTGTATAATATTTACCCAGCTATCGGTAGAGAGATGAGCTGGGAATTAGTAAGCAGGAACCAGTGGAAGGTGTTTCAAAAAACTATACTGTCAAAAAGCCCCACCCTTTGGATGAGATGTTAAGGTCCTGATTCTCTGTAGTCATAGAAAAAAATCCCAGGATGTCCTTCAGAAAGAGTATGGGTGTAAACCTGGCAACCTGCCCATTGTCCTTGGCCCATCATCCTGACCTCCTAATCATCCCAATACATATTGTCTTCATCATTTTCCTCGCCAACAATAAGCTGGTGTGTGGTGCCCGTTATGGCTCAATATGACTGCCTTTGCATCATCCAGGTGGATGCTGCACATTGGTGGTGGTTGAGGAGATTCCTTCCTTCTGTATGAAAAGTGCTTTGTGTGTTGAGAAAAGTGATATATAAATGCAATTAATTAGTAGCAGTATTAAACCTAACCATCAGTGGGACGTTAGCAGATTGTATAAAATTGTACACACAAGATTGTACAAATTTAAATAGCCACCAATTCAGCAACATGCAAATTACAAGTAATCTTGAGATTGTGTTGGTATCAGTTGTAACTCCTTTTGGGTGTTTAGGGGCTCCTCTGGTTCACCCAAGCCCTGATGCATGACAGCTCCCTGCTGGGAGAGGCTACATCTCAATGAAAGCTCTAATTTGTGTCTGCAGAGTGAATAAGATGAGAATGTTTTTCATTGGATGGATACAGGTGGTCTGTACCTGTAGGCTATCTAACTGCATTCCATTTCAAGCTGCTATCTGCAGTTACTCTATATAGTGCAGTTATAGAATCTACCAGCAGGGGCTAACTGGACTGTGCAGACCAGGCAAACATTGATCATGGCAGAGACAGCAAACCCTGAAGGGTGTGTTACACTGTCGGGAGTTGTAGGCATTGGGTAAGGATGTTTAATGCATAGGGATGTGAGTCAGAGTGAGTGTACAATTATTTTGAGTATTCTCAATGCCATAAGCAGAAAACGAATCCTTGACTAATGCAGAGAGGAAATGTTTAAAAAAAAAACCCTGATTGAATCATCAGGCACTCTTGCACATGATCCATATTCCTTAGTCATTTTATTGAACCCCTTCCAGTACACCGAGGTGCCAATGAAAGACACAAACAAACGAATTTACTCATTCTCAATCTAGCTGTTCGTCACGTCAGATGATGATGCTTTTTAGTATGCCAGTACTATGGATGTTGATGCTACTTGAAGGCCGATTCTTGAACCATTCTGCCACATGAAAGAAACTCAGACATGCATGTTTGTGTTATTGAGCACATCTTTTTTTACAGCATTTTTGAGGTACAAATACCAACCGAGGCTCATTGGGAAAAATATGCCTGCAGCAAAATGACATTGTTGCTTTTTTGCACATTTCACGTCACTTTCAAAGTGAAATGTCCCATGAGTGGCACGAGAAATATATGAACGTGAAACTGGCAACATTTTATTAAGCTAGATGTTGTACATATTGTGGCAATTTGGAAATGAAGTGTCCGATGAGTGGTGCTAAAATTGTAATGCTCTATCGCGCTTGAAAATAACAGAGATGGGACCAAGTCACACATGTGCAAGTCTCAAGTAAGTCCCAAGTATTTTTTTCTTGGGCAAGTCAAGTAAAGTCACAGGCTATGTCAAGTCAAGTCCTGTAGTAGGTCAAGTCAAGTCCAATTCGGACGTGCATTTGGGTACAATGGCGCATTCATTCACTTTTCTCTTTCGCGCAGGTCATGTTTTGAAAGACGATGTCCTGTAGCTTACTAATTTAAATAAATAAAAATGTATACAAAAATGTGGTGATGTCCGACTTGTTTTATGAAGAAGAAAGCCTTAAGTTTTCAAAAAGCATTAGACATATAGACCCACTATTCTGCTTCATAAGTACCATGTTGACAATATGACATGACGTGGTTTAATGTAGCCTAAAAATTTATTCCCAAAATTTCTCTCCCATTGCTCCTCATAACCACTGAAAACGGTAAAAAAAAATCGAACGAAAAGTCGATGTATTATGGACGTCATCTGAAATTAAGCGTTTCTGCTTTACATGTTCAGCATTGCAGTGGAGCGGCTGTGGGTTGACTCCCCACGGTTCTCATGGGCTTTATGTATAAAAGCTTTATTGTTTAAAGTACCTAAACAAGGATCACCAAATTTCTCTCTCATATTGCTCCTCATAACCACTGAAAACTGTAAAAAAAAAAAAAAATTCTAACCCAAAGTCCAATTATTATGGACGTTTAGTTAAAAGTGGTGGGTTCAGAAAATTACTCAAGACGAAATCTGGTTGGGTATTTTTTGGGATATTATTTATGTTTGGGCCTTTTTTGGGCCTGAAATTAATCATTTCAAATGATTACATTAGCTAACTACCAACTAACCCGATAACATTAACAAATTGACAAGCACTTACTGGGAATGGCTCTTCAAATGACGGACGAAATTGGAGGTTGTCGTCTGGCTGTCCGCGATGTTGATATTGCATGTCTTGCAAAGCGCTGTTCGTCTTTTGCCATCTTGCGAATAACGAGAGGGCGTGACTGATGATAGAGTCGTGATCCAGTCATGACAACGCTATTCTCAGCCTGCGCTCCAGCTGGATCAACTTTATTTTTTTTAAATAATTTATATATAAAACTGAAAACATGATGTGATTAACACTCAAGTCATTCAAGTCATCGTGTCGCAAGTCAAGTCAAGTCCCGAGTCTTGAACTTCCAAGTCCGAGTCAAGTCTCAAGTATTTTATTTTTTGTCAAGTCAAGTAACAAGTCATAAAAATAGCGACTCGAGTCCAAGTCACCAAGTCACAAGTCCCCATGTCTGGGAAATAACAAACCAATTAGATTTAATCCTGACCCTAACTGATAGCGTTAACAAAAGCAAACGTGAGATACTGCGTAAGTGTTGAAGCAGCCATGCCATTTTAGCTTGTTTAACTTCAACAAGTCTTTGATCTCATTAATTATATGCTTCGAAACCGCAAGTGCAAAACTGTAAAAGTTCTTACCATGTCAGAAAAGCCACACATATGGAGATGGTTATGTGATGTAAACATTAAAATGTATTAGTTTACAAATCATGCACTATGGTAAAAGTGTTTTGTACAGGGAACCATGCAAAAGTCTTATTGAATTGATAACATGCCCCTGTAATTGAATTGATAACCTGCCCCTGTAATTGTAATGTGTGTGAAAAGGAATAATATTCATACTGGAAACTGCAATGAATTGTATGTATAGGTGGGTTTTTGGAGTTTTGCAAAAATTTAGGTCAGTCTATGTTGGCAAATTCAATGAATTCACACCCTATTTACAAATATGGTACAAACAAAATATACAATGAAATGGATATACAGCAATCTGTTTTTTATCATGATATTGTCTTGTATTACTATAACTAATCGCTACTAAGCTAACATGTAGTTGCACAGTTACTTATAGTTAGTAGAATGTCTAAGGTGGACCATCGAATTGGTCCAGCTATGCTGGTCACAGAAAAGATACTGGCTTAAATGTATGCAGTATGCAAATTAATGTTGGTTCACAAGGTCAACTGGTAAAAAAAACTGTTCTCCGTTCTCTTTTTAAGCTAATAAAAAACAAACAAAGACAGACTCTTGTTGAAAGACCTGGAGTAAGGGATGGTTGGGAAGGTGTAAGGAGGAGACTGGACATCTGTGGCTGCATTGGTTTACATCCATAAATAAGATTGTGCCCGATCTGATTTACCTATGGGATGTGGTGCCACTGTCCCATCTGCTGCTTACATCTGGAGTGCACTTGGACACATACCAAACATTGCTAGGCAAGTACAGTGCCAGCTTAGGAAAGTAAAAAACAGGAGGGGTTAAAGAAGCCAAGAAGTACCTTAGCAACGACACAGCAGCTGAATGTCAGAAAATCACCTTCTACACTTACAATAAATTCGACAAAGTTGATTAGTGGAGACAATGTGGTAGTCGGATACATATGAGCGAGCATGATAACGTTTCTTTTTTTCCAGATGGTGTTGGAGGACTTATCTATGAGTGGAGCTAATTGACACACTGCAGTGGTAAACTGACAGATGATTAGGCTGGAGCCGAGAGCCGGCTGATCCCCAACTGATAACTCTTGACAGCTGAACGTGAACCTGCTTCAATCCCTTTCTTCAGATGTGGTTTCTTGGATGGAACCAGCACAAAGATGTGGTATTGTGGAGTTATTTCAAATGCTAGCTGAAGTGGGATTAGTGTAGGATTAAAGAACTAAATCAAAGTTGTTTTGCAGAAAGAAAGAAAAATGTACAGCAGTCAAGACGCTGTACAAAATACTGAAAAACAAGCATACTGAAAAGATTAGAATAGCTGGTCAGCACATTTTCTTAAAAATCAGTGCTTAGCCACTAAAGGCATCCACACACTACAAAATAATTGGGCTGATTGTGGGCCCAATTCTTGCCTTCCGACAGTCCATGGTAAAGTCCAAATTATGTTGATTTATCTAGATTTGAAATATCTAGATTTTCCTGTGGTTTGATGTTTGTTAAGAGTGATTGAATCTGCACGGATGAACTTCGGGGCCGCACCGATCTCAAATCATAAATATTCAACATATTGATTAATTTACGATCAGAAATCCTGTTGTGTGGGGGGAACCCCGAGGACTTAATCCAAATCTTTTTTTTTTAACTTTATGTAAAAAACAGTTCAAAGACTATTATCTCCATTTCTTCTTGCCCATCGCCTGCCATGTTATTATTAATTTTTATTTCTCAAACTCACGTTTGATCATAAGAGATTTTATGAGATTTCCTGTGTTCATACTCGGGGCTCTGATTGTTTGGGAATTAATCTGTTGGTGTGGCTGTCTTGGTCACATCGTGACAATCCACAAACTAAAGTTTCAAAATGTCAAACGTTAGTGGTCTCTAAAAGATTGTTTTTAGCAGATTTTCAAAATGTGAGTGTTCACCATTCTGGTGAACCATCTTCTACAATTCTGGTCCACCAGCAAAAACCAGCACGTTAATTCAATTAACCAGCATGTTAATTCAAACCAGCACGTTAATTTTGTCCTTGACTGAGTAATTTTATCTTACATCTACAAAGCTAGTACAGTTCAAGTGTTGAAATCTTTCTTATTTCCCTCAAAAGAGAATTCAGCTAGAAGGAAAGTAACATCAAAATCCTTGTCCTAACACTGATCCCTGCACTGAAAGGGAGCGTTAGAGGCTGTTTCTAGGCGCTGAGCACAGAACAACCTCTGGGTGCACGGTGAGCAGGTTTCGCCCCGGGTAAGCTAGCATGCTCCCAGAATCCCCAGGGGTGTAACTGGTACTGTATTATTTACTGCTATTACTACCACATTTTTATGCTATCTTGAAGTATAATAGAAGAAAGACAAATGATAGTGCTTAGTTGATTGATATTTAGCAGTTTTATTTAAAACAAAATTAAAGGTCCCATATTTTACACCTTTCTGGAGTTTTATTTTAGGTGTTGATGTCCTTAAAGGAGAACTCCGGTCAATTTTAACATTGAGCTCATTTTTTTGTAAATTTGGAGCTAATTTTTTTGTAAATTTGGAGTGTTGTCAGTACAGAGAACAGCGACAAAAAAATCGGAGTTGCCCATGTCACCGATGCGGGCCAGGGCGGACTCGGATGACCAGCCACCCCTGACCTAGACACAACCGTGAGGAGCCGACACCACGGGACCGCAACAGATGGACGACACAAACCAGAGATAAGTTCAAAGGAATAACAATCCTTATTGAACACATATCAACGAGCACAAACTCGATAGACTTCAGTGTCCTCTAGGTCTTCTTCGGCTATTAGTAGGTACTGATCGAATGTCACAGTTTCGCCCTGACGGCGAAACACACCAAGGATACGGCTGACTTCAGGACTCAAACGGTAAGTAGGAAGGTAAGAGTTCTCCTCAATATAAGATACTTTCGTCAGTGCACAGTAGTGGGACAATGATTCAAAGGCTTACTTCACCAGCGATGCTGCATACTTCTAGACTTAGGTGGTAAGTAGGAAGGTAAGGATTCTTCTCAATACAGGATACTTCGGTCAGTGCACAGTAGTGAGACAGTGATTGAGACAGTGATTTAAAAGCTTACTTAACCAGCGATGCTGCATACATCCAGACTCAGACGGTAAGTAGGAAGGTCAGGATTCTTCTCAATACAGGATACTTTCGTCAGTGCACAGTAGTGGGAGACGATGGTTTAAAAGCTTACTTCACCAGCAATGCTGCATACTTCTAGACTCAGAAGGTAAGTAAGGAGGTAAGGATTCTTCTCAATACAGGATACTTCTGTCAGTGCACAGTAGTGAAACAGTGACTTAAAAAGCTTTCTTTACCAGCGATGCTGCATACTTCTAGACTCAGACAGTAAGTAGGAAGATAAGGATTTTTCTCAGTATAAAATACTTTCGTCAGTGCACAGTAGTGAAACAATGATTTTAAAAGCTTACTTCACCAGCGATACTGCATACTTCCAAACTCAGCTGTATCGCTCTGGGCTTCTGATTGAGAGCAGATATAATAACTTTTCACAAACGTGTAAGCAGGGGTTGGGGCCGCTTCTCAGCAAAAGCACACCACACTCGTGTTCACTTCAAATCCACAGCCATGAATCAATGTATATAAATAAGGCAAAAGCACTGCAATTCATTCACACGACAGGGCTGATCAGAGGCCTCAATCCATTCGTTACACTCCCGTGGGGGGTTTTTAATCCTCAGTTCCTCCTCAACACAGTCTGAAACACATAGCTTCCCCAACAGTCAGATTTACATTCACTGCATCCTCTTCGAGCTTTTCGAATGTTCGTAAGATGAAATCAATTCCCGGGCCCGAGCAAGGAGGGGGCCCGTGATTGGCTGTGGAGCAGATTGACTACTACTAGCTATCTGATTGCCAAAGCCTTACCACGCTCCCCACAAATTAGCCCTGTTATTTAGTGGCGCTTTGCCGTATATTCCATGTATTATCATGGAATCATTATCATTACTGTTATAGTGACCGTTCACAAAGACCCGCCTTTTTTAATTACTGCGTGACAAGCCGGCTCTCACGAGTCACGCACATCATGTTCTCACTCACGCAGTGAAAAATACATTGCGGGGCAAAGACTAACGTTACACTGAGTGACTACGCGCCGACATACAAGAGAGAGCTCAGAGCAGCTTACTGTTGATATGAAACAAAGTCTCAACTCTCAAATATTGTCATTGTCAAATAAGTAATTTAAACAATACCGTTTTTCAAGTTCAAGTCCACCGACGTTAATCTACTGACAGCTTTGTTGTCGGACAAAATTGTGCATTCGGCGTTATGTAGGGTGACCAGATTTCTCGGAGTGGAATACGGGATAGATACAGAACACATGCGTATAGAGGGAATGCACGTGACGTCACCGTTGGCCGGAGTGACTGCAGTTACGCCCACAAGTGCCAAAAAGACTGAGCGGCAGCATTGGTTTTCAGTGTGAATGCTGCGGAAAAACACACAAAACGCGTCTAAAACGGGAAAGAGCTTTGAGACTGACTGTACAACTAGATTTGACAAGAAATATGAGGAATATTTTTACAGACTACCTAAAGCTACAGAACAGAGAAGCAAATAGATCGCTACAATTCATAGAAACAACTGGACTCCAGGCAGCAAAAGGTGGATTTGCTGTTATCCTTTTTGTGTCAATATGCTGAATTTAGTGGTAAAATCATTCTCTATATATTGTATTGTTATATATTGTAGTGACAACTCATCAATCAAATATTTACCACTGTATATTCTGTATAATTTGACATTTTTAAATAAACACTGACAAAAAACTATACAAGTTTTAAGTCTCTAGACGATATGATGATATATATATCATTGATAAGTGATCACCTGGATTTAGACCTGCCTATTTTGTATTTATATAAAGCATTCACAGGCAAATTTGCTGTATGTATTTCCCTGGTGTCGAAATCAGGCACATATAAATGTCAGGAAACACGATTCCTGGCTGCATGTTAATATCCATGGATCACTGGATCTTTAGTAAGTTGTAAGGAACACTATATTGAGTCCAATCTTTAGTTTAAACTGATAATCGTTTGTTTTACTTGCGTTTTCGCAGTTTCCCCTATTAAATCCAGTCACGCAGCTGCTCTTCTGCCACTCAGTCCGGCTGAGGGTGCGTGTTCCGGCGGGAATGTGACGTTAATGCATTCCCTCTATTAATGCGTCTTACATGCGCTTCATTAGGCACACTAGCACACACACACAAGGTCTCTCCCTCTCTGTCATGCGCGCTACACGGTTTGAACGTAACATATATATTCAATTAGCCTTTCGGAAACGAAACATATTATATATAAAAAAATATATATATATTAACGATGAAATAAGGGACAAAACATGATTTTTTCAGAATAAGTCGGGACACTAAAATTAGAGTGGAAATACGGGGCTGTCCCGGGAAAAACGGGACGTCTGGTCACCCTAGCGTTATGATTGGTCAGGTCGCCTGTCAATCAAACCCCCGTGGGCAGCAGGGCATGGTGAATTGAAACGTCACGTTTTAATTTGATATACCACTAAAATACATTTATTCTATATTTAACTTGTGAACGAGCAACCTGCTGCTGCACGTAGGCCTATCAGATGATGGCTGCCTGCGCCTTATTAGAATATACGCATCAACCAATCAATCGCCTTCACTCTTCACTTCATTCTAGACTATTCTTAAAATTGTCATGCATTATCTGCGTCTACGATAGCATAGCTAAAAATGTCATCTAAAAAAAAAAAACATGTTTGAGTGGGGCTCAAAAAAGGATTTTTTAAAAAAGCTGAACAGCAGAGGAAACATGAGCTGCTCAGTAAAATCCCCAAGTTATCTGGTTATTTTACTAATATAAAATATATATTATTATTGCCATAAATATTATATTACATAATATATGGGTAATATAATGCTGATGATCACGGAGAAGTTGTGGAACAGCAAGTGGGCCGGGCACAAGTTGGAGCAGATAAAGACACAGCGTCATCATCGACCCCACCAATTTTCGGTAAGTTTGATTATTAACTTGATGGATGTATGATATTGCTTTTTGTGTTTGATCAAACTCTATATTCGGCTAAAGGCCTGGCGATAATATATCTGGTAGAAATATGTCAATTTTGCTGCGCCATCATGATTCAAGTTTATAATTTAAACACGTTTTTAAGCATTGTGGTTTAGATACAAATTATTTTAAACTGCTCAGGCACAGTAAGCAGTGGGAGAGAATTCATTTTGTAAATGCTAGTTTTGAGACCATGGTGAACTTGAGACGTTTTTTGCCCAGCGCACTTGAATTCCGACCCTGGGGTCTTAAAGTGACAGAAGCTGCTAATAAAGCTGCTGTCGCCATTTGTGTCAATAATGTTAATCAAACATCAGCAGGAAAGTAATTTACTGCCCTTGACTGAATCACTTTTGTAAAATAAATAAGCATGAATGTTGAATTTATAGTGAAAACGTCTCGGGTTATGACCCTTGTTCCCTGAGAAGGGAATGAGACACTTTGGGGACGCTCCCTTAGCGTGCGCCTCTGAAGAAAGAATGAAACTAATCCAATCCTGATTGGTGTTGCGTCGTGATGTAACATGTGACGGCATAACCGGATGCATAAAACGCTGAAACACAAACACATCAGCTCCGCGATGAAGCAAGTCGCTCTAAGGCCTCGAGGGGCGTGGCAGGACGACGCAGTGTCTCGTTCCCTTCTCAGGGAACAAGGGTTATAGTCATAACCCGAGACGTTCCCTTTCGAGGGAACTCAACACTGCGTCGAGAATCGACACTTTGGGGAACGAATGCCCACTAAGCCACGCACCGAAAACAGGCCTGCCCCGGAGTGAAACTGATTCAGGCACTAAGCTAGGATGAGAGCACGTGTGCGCCAAGCGTACTAGGGAGGTGCAGACTATAGAACCTAACAAAAGTGTGTGGGGTAGCCCAACCGGCTGCCTCACAGATTTCCTTGATGGGAACTCCCGAAAGGAGGGCCCTAGAGGACGCCATGCCTCTAGTAGAATGAGCCCTAACGGCCAAAGGTGAAGGGAAATTCCGCACCTTGTAGGCCTACTTATGGTTTGTATAGCCGGGAGCCCCTAATAGGTGATCCAAAACACACTACAGTAGGTCCGACCTCCTCCAAGAAGAGGACCTCTCAAGGTAATACTCGGAACTCTGACTGGCAGAGCAAGGAACCTCTCCTTTTCTGCCGACACATGAGGTGGAGGATGAAATACTTGCAGGACCATGGACCTAGCCATGATAAATTGCACTTAAGGCACATAGCTGGGTCTCGGATGCAGGATGGCCTTAACTCCGCCGGGGGCACACCCCAAGCAAACTGGCGATAATGCCAGGGCTTGGAGATCTCCCAGTCTCTTTAAAGAAATAGCTAAGAGAAAGGCTATCTTGAACGTGAGGGCATAGGCGAAGCCGACTGGAGGTATTCGAAGGGAGCCAGGGATAGCCCTTCGAGAACCACCGCCAGGTCCCAGGAAGGAACCCTGGACCTGACTGTCGGTCTCATCCTCCAATACCATGGAGAAATAGTATGACCAGTTGGTGCCTCCCTAAAGGCCCAACATTTAGTGGTGCATGGAACGCCGCAATGGCAGCCACGTACACCCTACGTGTGGAAGGGGAGAGATTCGCAGGGAAACAATCTTGAAGAAACTCCAGAACTGAAGCCATTGGGCAGTTAACTGGGTCTAACTCAAGTTCTCTACACCAGGTAGAAAAATATTTCACTTGAGGCCATATAATCTCCTAGTAGACGGAGCCCTAGAGATAAGTATGGTTTCGACCACCCCAGATGATAGACCAGCATCTAGGTACTGAGCCCCCTCAGAGGCCAGACCCACAATTTCCACAGCTCTGGATGAGGATGGAATATAGTGCCCTACGCCTGAGACAACAGACCCCTCCTCAGAGGAATCTGCCATGGCGGAGCTATCAGGGGTGAAATTAAGTCTGAAAACCATACTCGGGCTGGCCAAAACAGGGCTATCAGAAGAAGACTGATGCCCTCCTGACGGACCCTCTCCAGGACCGCCGGGAGCAGAGCGATCGGGGGGAAAAGCGTACAGGCGAAGCCTCGGCCAGGCCTGTACCATGGCATCCAACCCCAGCGGGGCTGGATGAGTGAGGGAGAACCAAAGTGGACAGTGGGATGGACGTCCCTCGAGACGCAAACAGATCCACTTCCACCGGTCCAAACCTCTGCCATATGAACTCCACCACCTCTGGATGGAGTCTCCATTCCCCGGGCCTCAGCCCCTGCCTCGACAGGATGTCCGCTCCCTGATTCAGATCCCCCGGGACATATATTGCTCTTATAGATAATATATAATATATTGCTCTTATATATAATATAGATAATGACGTGGTAACCTTTGATGTTTGTGAGGAAGCTCCTCAGAGCCCTGAACACAGCCAACATCTCTAGGCAATTTATATGCCAAAAATGATGATGGTCCTGCCACAGAGCCCTGGCAAAGCGGCCGTCCGAGACCGCGCCCCAGCCAGCGAGGGAAGCGTCTGTCGAAACAGTTTCCCGGCGACATGATGCCCCTACCACTAGCCCTTGGGACAAGAACCAAGGTTTCTTCCATATTAATAGGGAACGAAGGCATCTGCGCGTAACCTTTATTATATGGAACGGATTCCCCTTGGGGAAAAAACCCTTGGCTTTGAGCCACCACTGAAGGGGCCTCATGTGAAACAGGCCCAAAGGAATTATGTTGGATGCCGCTGTTATGAGGGCCAGCAGTCTTTGAAATTGCTTTACAGTGATGGCCTGGCCTAGCTTTATCCCGGACACCATGGCCAGGATGGATTCAATACGAGCGGGAGACATACGTGCCCGCATCGTAACCGAATTCTATACCACGCCCAGAAGAGTAGTCTTCTGAGCTGGGTCCAACACATTTTTCTTAGTGTTGAGCCTCAACCCCCGGTTCAGAATGTGGCCAAGGACGACATATTGATGCCGAACTGCCATTTCTCGAGACTGGGCCAATATGAGCCAGTCGCCGATGTAATTCAGTATACGGATGCCCTGAAGCCTCAGTGGAGCCAGAGCCGCATCCATACACTTTGTGAACGTGCGGGGAGAGAGTGCTAGGCCGAACGGAAGAACCCGATATTGGTATGCTTCGCCCCCGAAAGCAACCTCTGGAACCTCCTTTGACATGGAAGGATGGAGACATGAAATAAGAGTCTTTTAGATCCATCGTGACAAACCAGTCCTCGGATCTGATATGGCTCACGATAATGGGAATAGTAAGCATTTTGAACCTGAATCTCCTCAAAGTACGATTCAAAAGCCCTAGATCTAAAATTGGCCTCAGTCCGCCATCCTTCTTTGGAACTATAAAGTACCGGCTGTAAAACCCGGACTCCCTGTCTGGTAGGGGAACACATTCTATGGCCCCTAAATTCCAGTAGAGTCTGTACCTCTTGTTCCATAACCCGAGCCTGTTCTGGAATCACTGCAGTCGGTACCACCCCAGCAAACTAGGGAGGTCGGGCACCGAACTGCAATCTGTACCCATAGAGATATATTCGGAAGGCGTTGCCATTCATCTACAAAATCTACTAAGGGAACCAGCCCCTCAGAGGTCCTACAATTAGGACCTCTTCGCCTGAAGGACGGCCCTCAGGTCACCCTTCTGGCTGGAGGACTTCGGTTGAGAGTGCTTCCTCTGTTTGCCAAACTCCCGCAGGAGGGCCTCTAGAGGCAACGCTCTCTTTTTTTTTTTTTTTTGCTTCCTGAAACCTGTCAACGACTGTAGTGACAGCGTTGGAAAACAGGCCAGAAGGAGATAGCGGAGCGGCCAACAGGAAATATTTGCCTCACTTAGATCTTTAAGAAGATCGGCCTGGTACGCCTGCAAAATCGTCCTAGAGTGCAGGCACGCACCAGCCTGACCTTTTCTTTTCTAAATATTTTACCAAAGGAACCAGGCTCTCGAGCCTGGCTTCGGGTATTAATCGGGATTCGTTCTCGACCCCCTGAAGCGGGTTTCCGGAAGGGCTGGAGCGAAAAAGATTCTCGATTGGCGAACGCGAATGCTGCCTGGCCGCAAAAATGTGGGGCGGACAGTGCAGCCTGCGTTCGCTGGAAACCGATGTGTCCCGAAACGTTTTTAACGGCGGAAGAGCAACATCGATTTCCTGCACCATATAAGCCCAGCCAACCAGTGCAGAGGTGTCCCTGCACGGTTTGTTGGGCAGCGCTGGGGCTTAAAGTGAAGATGCCGGATCAGGAGAAAGATAGCACGCTAAAGCTTCCTCCATCTGCGGCAACTTGCCATAACCCGACTCTCTCGCACCCACCACATTCGAATAAACATATAATGAATGTGGTGAGATACCTAAAGAATGGGGTTTTTCCCAGGATCTACACATATATATTTATATTTTTATAAAGATCTGGGAAAAACAGTAAGCCCCGGCTCTGAGGTTGTGAACGGTGCTGCAGGAATCTCTCGTCTAGTTCATTTTGACGGGGATCATCCTGCTTATTTTGTGGCCAGCTCATATATTTTATATATATAAATATATTTATTTATATATTTATTTAGTCTGGCCACCGCACGCATCACAACCTCCACGAGCTCTACATAAGCCGGCGAGTGTGACTCATGTTGCTCGTTCCCGATGCTGAGCACATCTACTTCCTTATAAACAGATAGCTCGAGCACTGGGCACTCGTCACGGGCAGAAGATGCCGCATCGCGGGCTTCTGCGTCGTGAACGAGTGTCATAGAATCTGCGGATGATGAGAGAAAAGGTGCCTCAGGAGTCTCGTTCTCATCCGCGAGATCCTTCTGCGATCTCCACGATCTAAGCCGTCGCGCCGCCTCAATGGACGCGGGACCCGAACCGCGGGGATCGTGAGCCTGGCCATCAACAGGAAATAATATAGCCAAGCGGGAGCGCAGCACTCTAATAGGAAGTGCTTCACAGTGTGTACAGGGAGCCCTCTCGAGAGGGCAGGGGTGCACACACTTAGTGTATTGTTCACTCGCCATAATACAGAGCTTTGCACAGACAAACAACACCAAATAAGACAGACAGTTTCACAGAGAGCGCTTGCTGAAGAGCTAAAGCTGATGTGTGTGTGTGTCAGAGTCACTTTTATGCATCCGGTTATGCCGTCACAGGTTACATCACGACGCAACACCAATCAGGATTGGATTAGTTTCATTCTTACTTCAGAGGCGCACACTAAGGGAGCGTCCCCAAAGTGTCGATTCTCGACGCAGTGTTGAGTTCCCTCGAAAGGGAACTATGTATTTGGCGGGATTTTGATAAAGTTTTATATAGTTATATGGTTTTATATAGTTATGTTTTTTTTTTTTTTGCCAAATTGGTTTGGAACAGTTGTTGAATAAACAATTGACCTGACAAATTATGCCTGCCTATATGTTTGATTGACAATTGTATTGATCACTGAGATAGCACTGACTTGGAATTAAGTTGGTTCAATATAAAAATTAAATTAGAAAAAGTAGCTTTAGATGTAGTAAACTACTTTTGCCATATTGCTGTAGCTTAGCTTGCTACATTTCGCAGGGTGGTAGCTTCAGTGTAGTGAAGCTACATTTAATGTAGAGTAACTGCTAGCTTAGCTCACTACATTATCTAAGTAGCTTGCCCAACACTGCGCTATATTATATATTCATTGTACTTAACCTCTCTTTAAGTACACATAATTGCCATTTTATTTCATTAATATTATATTATCTGCAAGTAGAGTTTTAAAAAATAGATTTTTAAGATTTGAAATACAAAGCAAGTGCACATTCAATACAATTAAGCAAAGGAACATACTGCCAAACAACACCCTTTATCTTTGACTACATTAACAATACAGCACATCAACTCAGACCTTAGCTTATTTAATTAGCAATAAGCTATCTTGATCCCAAATAATACACATCTGGATCATTTTAGCAATTACTGATGGAAGTCTTTCTGAAAGATCACAGTAATCTGGAACAGCCCAGGCGGCTTGTTTGGTCCAACTCTAAATGTCACTTCAGAAAGTCTCTACAACACTTACTCAATGTTCTCGACTGTCTAGAGTAGTTGAAGACCAATCGGACTAAGTTCAAAGTGTCATTTAAATTTTTGGACTTGTATTACTGTGGTACATTCAACAGCCCAAAGCGGCCTTGTAGATGAAACTTTACGCCGAGAGACGTGATGACCTCGTCCCCATTTTGGCTAGTTATCCAGGGGCACTTAGCCTCTGTAGTTGTTCCTATCATTATGTGAGGGCACTTAAGGCATGGCTGGCTCTATATATGTGCCCTCATTCTTTCATGGCTGTAATTCCTGAGAAGACGGCAATTACAAGTCGTGAGGAGCTACTGAAAGAGAGGGATGGAGAGGTAGTCGTCTTGATTAATTGAGACAGAGATGACTTACCGCAAGTCATTACGTTGCCACTGGGCTGAGTGTGTGTCACTTCTCATTTCATTCACTGACAAAATCCACAGGCTGCCATCATATCTCTCCATCTCTCTAGTTTCACATCTTTGTTTTTCCCTTCCTCACTTTAATCATACGCTTCCCTGCCCATCTCACAAGCTCTTCATATTTGTCAGCTCTAATAGTTAGTGTGGATCTTCATTAAGAGCAGGAGCTGTTTACTAGGGCCAGGATACATCACCTTTTTAGTTTATGTTAGAGATTACAGTTGTGTTGTGCCATTATGGCCGTAATATTTCAGACCCACCATAGGCATAATTTAGGCTGTTATTTTCAGGACATGTGCTCCTACAAATGTATGGATAAATGATTCTCATCTGCTGTTAGCTATATTTCCACCCATGTATTTTTATGCAATTTTTGGGATACTGGGAAATAAAACCCGCTGAATGGAAACGCCAAGATGAGCATAATTGCGCACTTCTAAACATATGAATAACAACTTGTGCACTCAATTGAGGCAGATAAACTACTATGGAAACACATTCATCGAATCAATCCCTCAATGCGCAACAAATAACTCATATGACTTTAACAAAACAGAGGATGTGATTGGATAACTGCACTAACCAGGGGACAAATTTCTTTGCACAGCATCTCAAATGTTGGTTTGCTCTTTTTGAAATGCCTGAGGCAAAGTTACAATTCGTCAAGTCGTCAAACCGTTTTCGATAAACGCACAAACAAATATTACGTAGCTCTTGCGAAAACGGACGTAAAGCTGTATCTCCGCAACGCTTTATCGTATTAAGACTTGGTACATGGTACTGACCTGAAGCTACATGCTGCGTTTCGGCGCAGCACCACCTACTGGTCCGGAGATACAGAAATTGGCTATTTTTGCTTATAACTTCTGAACGTTTTTTCCAAAAATCATAAAAGTGGTCTCGTTAGATTCAGGGCGTATCCAATTTTTAGGATATCCAATTTTCCCAGATCGGCCACTTTGGCTGTCGGCCATTTTGAATTATGTGCTAAAATGCTGTATTTTCTGAACACATAAACGAATTGTTACGAAACTCGGTATGGGTCATCAGTACGATGCCTGAGAAATTTTGAAACCACGCCACCTAGTGGTAAAATGTATTTTTCAAATGCTTATAATTCTGGGTGTGGTTGACTTATTTTCACGGGAGTCATCTCGTTAGGTTCCTGAATACTTGCCGAGTCCACGGATTCCAAACATGCTAGGTTTCGTCTCACGGTTTGTGTTGCGTTGTGATTTATCGCTTAAAAAAACATTTGCTGATATCTTTGAAACCGCTAGGCCGATCAAGATGAAACCACCGTCAGAAATTTGAAACCATAGGGCGTTAACTACACACTAATGCCCAAATGTCAAAATATTGATAGTAAGGGGTAGTAAAATTCGATCAAAGTCATGTGTCAGTCATTTTTGACGTGTTTTTTCATATAAATGTCTATAACTCCGAAGCGAATTGAGATATTTTCACCAAATTTGGAACACACCTGTATGGGCTCATTCCGAGGACTGAGATTTTGCCTCTTGGTGGCGCTATAATAGAACAAAACATGAAATTCCCATTGACTTCAATACAGTTTTGTGATGTAAAATGTTAAACTTAACAAATGCATTGCTGTAACATTGTGAAACTCAGAATTTTCCACCAGCACCATCCCCTGAAGGTACTCTAAAGATTTCGAGACAGCGCCACCTGTTGGTCAAAAGTTAAAATTAAATTTCCAAAAATGCTTTTGAGAAAATATGCCTATTGTAATGACACTGGTCTTACTAGATTTCTTGGGTCATGCCAAGAACATAGATACCAAGATTTACGAATTTGGATAAACTTCCTGTCCGCCATCTTTATTTACTTTCAAAACCTTCTTTTTCGAAATTCTCATAGACCATTCGTCCGATTTTCACCAAAATCGAATCATATCATCTCCAGACCATGCCGACTAAAATTTATGGATTTCATGACGATAGACGAAACCGTTTTTGTATACTGCAGCAGCAAAGTTGAGGCATGCCGCCAAAATGACTATTAAGTCTTTATCTCTGCAATGCCTTCACATTTTGACACCAAACTTTGTATGTGTCATTGTCACCTCACTCTGACCACATCAAATTGATTTCATAACTGCGCCACCTATTTGTCGAAAGTGATAAACAATTAAATCATCTTAAATGTTACTGTATATATGATTTTTCAGCCATTTTTCCAAAATTCTCTTAAAATGTCTTTATTTGCTCCTTGCTGCAGTTGGTCTGCCACTCCCACCCATTATGGCATCTGTTGCCGCTTCTTGCGCTTGGCCCCGGTAATGGCTGCTTGCAGCTATATTTTATGATTGGAATAAAGAGCCACAGTGGCTTCTCCGATTGCAGCAACTTCCATTTTTATCACAGAGATTTTGCGCCAATTTCCCCAAAAGTTCAAATTCTGTTCCATTGCACACATGGGATGGAAACTGTGGGTAATGCTTTAGATCACAGCCTGCAAAGTACTGCACAAGTAAAACAGATTTACAGTATACCTTTCGGTAATTATAGTGTACTTATAACCAGTGTTGTGCTAGTTACTAAGATATAGTAACTAGTTACAGTTACTAGTTACTTCATTCAAAAAGTAACTCAATTACTTTGTTGATTACTTACACCAAAAAGTAATGCATTACTGTTAAAAGTAACTTTTTAGTTACTTTAAAAAAAAAACATTCTTTAATGTTCCCATTAATGTTCTTTTATGTGTTATGGTCTACACAAACAAAAAACTGACTTAAACATAAAGTCATTTTTAAACACTATTTTATTTAATTATATTTCTGAGGTGACTCGCTATGCTGACTCGCGATCTTCGCAGTAGACGCGCCAGAGAGAAATGCACATTTCATACGGATTACATTAGCAGAGAGCAGTCTGTAGTCTTTTTTCTTTCGTTTTGAATTGTTCTGTTTAAAAGTAGACATGTCTGTGAGGCAAGTAGGTTACCTTATACGCCGAGTTTCGGTTCATTTATGAGACGAGCTCCAGTTCACGCGCTGGGGCCTCCGTTTCATGATTATCTATCGTCTTCTATATTTACTTCTTATTTATTAAATTCAGGCAATTGGTTGATGAAACATTGATTAAAATTAAGATACAAGTAATACAAAACGAAATTTACTTTAAAGAAAGGTTTTGTGCTTTCTGTTTGATGTCTCTGTGAAAGTTTTAAAGCATATTTTAGTGTTGCTTTCAGAGCGCTCACGTACGAGGAACAGCCACGTCCGTAACATTGTTTCTTACTCATAAATGCGAACACTAAAAATAAAATAAAATAAAATAAAATAAATATTTTGTTCTGTGGAGACTGAGAGCCAACCCTTCTTCATCCGGTGGGTAGTATTACTTTGGTTTGCGCAGTGTATTTTTTTTAAACTTAGAAAATGGACAAAATTCATTTGATTCTAATCGTAATGTAACATTATTGTGAAATGTATTTCTTTATAGGCTATTTGCTATTAGTATAGTAAATCCTTATGTTTTTATTCAACTAGGCTATGTGTGGGCCTTATGTAAAATACGGGACAAATTGCTTCCCTTATTGATTTGATACGGGACGCATCATTTTACTTGTAAATACGGGACAATTCCTTATTTTAAGGGATGGGTGGCAAGCAACCCTAACACCAATCCTACAATGCGTCGCTGCTGCAAACGGGTTAGGCTGTAGGCTACACTTCAGCCAAAATTAATTAATTTAAAAAAGTAATGGACAACGCACCATATGGTAACGGCAACGGAGTTAATTTATTTAAAAAGTAATGCGTTATAGTATGAGTTACTGTCAAAAGTAACTGCGTTAAAGTAATGCGTTACTAGTAACACGTTACTGCCCAACACTGCCTATAACCACGCACATATCATCAGCGGGTTCCGTAAGGCTATCCAGAGTTGTAGACAGACAGTCACAGATAGCCACAAACAAACGGCAGCCAAATTTTACAGTTCCTTCTGAACCAAAACAACAAACTTATGCTGGTTTCACGCCATGAAACGTAATTAAGACATGGCATCCCGTGACGTTCTACCTGGAGCAGTTCACTTCCTTGAAATTATGCGTTTCTGTGTCCAGACTCTCAATGGCAAAATTAATCTGCAACAGTCAGTTGGTACAAGTCAGAGCTCTAAGGTTTTTATGTTCATTATTTTTGTAATGTTTTGTGCTTTCAGACATGAGGTAGTTTAATGCCGTCTCTCATGACGCTTTGCAGTATTTGCTATGGCTGTTCACGTGTGTTGGATGAAGTGTGGCTTTGGAGACGCTCTGAAGGAAGGATGGGATCTTATGCTTTCAAAGCTAGCTTGTCATTGCTAGCCTCTCTGAAATTGCCTACACTACCTTTAAATTCACAACTATGGATGGAAGCATAGCTTTTGATGTTTACACCATTTCTGTACTGTCAAATTCTTTTTCTTTTTTAATACGTTAATTTGCTGCTCAATACATTTTTTTGATTATTATCATCAGGAATGAAAACAGTTTTCCACTGAGTCAGAATTGTCTGTCTTGTTCATGTCTACAGGAGAGTGCTATGCGTAGCAAAATATACAGCACTTACTTACCCTTTAAAAAAATACAGTAATTTAAAAGAATTCCAGCACACCCTTATTTAAGCTTTGGGACTTGGATATGGACCAATACTCATTTTTTTTAGGTGAACAAGTGCAAAAAATAAAATAAAAATGATATGATGGGTATACAGTATATGCCCTTGACTGCACTGATATTTACCCTCTCCATTTACGTTCTCTTCAGCTACTGGATATTTTTAAATCTTGAAAGAGGCTTTATCCTGTTAGGGAGCTCTTGACCTGTAAGTAAGGGCACAGTCTGTCAGTGCAGAGCACTTCCTCTAAAGATAAAAAAAATCACTTTGGGCTTCCTTTCTCTGTGAATGAGTGTTTGTGTCTGTGTGTCCCTAAGGACATAAAGGTGCTTGCGTCCATCACCCTGCGTTAGCCCTTAATGCACTTGACAGGTGACCTCAGCGTTACTTTGGACAGACTAAACATGAACTTCCAGACTGAAAAGCCACGTAAAGTGTCTCTTTGCCCACAGATTTAATTGGATAATCATGGGTGGGAATAAAATAAGGTCTCTCTGTGTCTACGTTGTGTTGATGGTGAATAGTGAGCACTCAGTCAATTTATGTAATTCGGCTCAACTTCAGTCACTGAATCAACAGACATGTGTAGCTAGTGAGCCAGAAAGCCTGCCTTGTGTTATACGGTTAGCTCCAGGTGATTTTATCGACAATCTTTCCCCCCACTCGGTTAATTTGTTTTTAAATGAGTTTGTGGCATGAGTCGTCCCTCCTGTTTCTTTTTTTGGGTGTCTGTTTTTCTGTCTCTGAGTTCTTGAATATATGTTTGTCTCTCCTATAGAAAAGACTGTTACTGTATATATCTATCTATCTAGATATATGTAATATGTATGTATGTATGTATAAAGTCAGAATTGTGAGATAAAATTTCGCAATTACGAGAAGTCAGAATTGTAACACTTTATTTTGAAGGCCCAGTTTAGACATTCTTCAAACTGCAAGTAACTTTGCAAGTACATGTTAAAGGGATAGTTCACCCAAAAATGAAAATTCTGTCAGTAATTACTCACGTTACTCACCTCATGTTGTTTCAACCCCGTAAGACCTTCGTTCATCTTCGGAACATTTAAGATATTTTTGATGAAATCTGAGAGCTGGATCACTCCTCCATAGGCTTCTTAAGGGATTGACACTTGCTAGCCCCGAAAAGTTATTAAAGACATTGTTAAAATAGTCCAAGTGACTACAGTGGCTCAATCTTAAGTTTATCAAGCGACGAGAATACTTTTTGTGCACAAAAACAAACAAAAATAACGACTTAATCTCAACTATTCATTTCCTTCTCTGTGGGCCTCTAGTCAGTTAACGTAGTGTGATAGCATAGAGCTACGTCACACGTAGGCTCACTATTGGCCGACGCTGGTCATGTGTGTGATGCGTGTGACGTACAACAGAAGCTGAATCTATTACACTAGTGAACTGACAGAGGCCCACAGAGAAGGAAATTACTAGTTGAAATAAAGTTGTTATTTTTGGGTTTTTTGCGCACAAAAAGTGTTCTCGTCATTTGATAAACTTAGGATTGAGCCACTGTAGTCACTTGGACTATTTTAACGATGTCTTTAATACATTTTCGGGGAACAATACCCTACGTCAGAGAGTATATACTAGAATACTCTCTGACGTAGGGTAATCTGTGACGGACCTCTGTCACGCCCTTGGTGCGAGTTCACCACCCCCTTGGCAGCCCCTGGTATAAAAGCATCTGGTTCTGACAAAACTACAGAAGCGAGTCAAGAGTTGGAATTCCGTGGATTCCGTGTAGCCTAGTTAATTAGCATAGTTGTTAGTGTTGTTTGTATTGTTAGAAGCATAGTTAGTTAGTAGCATATTATTACATCAGGTAGGATAGCATAGATTTTTAGCATTAGCTTTATCTGTATTTAGTGGAAATGGGCTTCTCCAAAAAAAGCGACGCAGTGCCAAACGCTGCTCTCCCTACATGGACTCCACCACCGCAGCGGCGTCATGATTGTGAGTTAGCATATATTTTTAATCACAATTTATGTTCCTTCCTATTAGGCTAAAGTTAACCCTCTGGTGTCGACAAACGTGCGTTTTGCTGGATATTTTTTTCACATAGCAGCAAAATATACTGAACGTTTTAGTAATAATATCCTGAAAAGAATTACCTCAAAATAACTGAATATAAGACTAACAGTTTGAGTAAGCGGCTCAAATTGATATGGCTCTGGACCTGTGTCCACAGACAATTCAACATCCCCCACTTCAGGTGAAGGTGGGGGAGAAAAGTCCTTGACTTCAAATGACCGCTCTGTTGCAAAAGCTACTTTAGTCACTCCAGTCGCTCTCCATTTTAGAGTCTGACAGAAGCTGTCAATTAATCCGTCTCTGCGGGTCTCAGGTGCACGTCCCCTGCTCAGCCCCTCTGTTCGACCCCTCTATCTCCGCTGGCCTATGCCCACTTTTTCAGCATTTTTCAAATATTGCCAGTGGGTGGAGACAGGCTCTGACCAGGGGTTTAGTTACCCTTTAAAGGGGGGAAAAATTAAAATAATAAATCAACTCCATAGCTGATTCCAAGTGATCAAGGCCTTATGACGTTCCAATTCAGCCCATTGCAGTTTCCGCCAGTAGTGGGCACTCATGCAACGTAAGCAATGACGTACATCCGAGTGAACAAGACGGAGGGAAGTTAGCAAGTGAAGGGCATGACAATTTTGGACTAGAACGCAGCACAAGTTGGTCACTGGAATTCGCTGGATTTGACCAACAGAAAGCTGCTTGAAAGTGACTCCTGTGTGATCTCAGGTAACATTTTACATATATGCTGGGTACAATTATTGATATAAGTATTATCATCTCATACATCTATTTTGTAACTATTTTAAGTGTAACCATAACCATATTTTGTCATTAAACCTTTTCAATTACAAATAATGTGCTAATTAGTTTTGATTTGGTATTGACTTTGAAGTGATACCTATTGCAATACAATATTGTCACTCTATATAGCAACGCTCTCCCACATATTAAGCTAATGTAACTGTGCTCATTTCCGTCGTTGGTATGAGTAGAATAGACAAGAAATGTACAGTTTTCTACCATCTTTCTGACAACGCTTCTTTAGTCATTCGGCAGTCTTGCAGACTGAACCCCTGCAGGTAATCCACCCTTACAATAGCATTCAAGTTCCTCTAATTTCCCCCAAAGCACCTCGAGGTCTCATGGTAATGAAAAGGTGACTCCAGAACCTCTGAACTGAATACAAAGTCCTTAAGGATCCCATAAGTTCCAGCAAGAACCGCAAAGATTGTCAATGCTCCACCAGTAACCCTAAGAGAAAGAGCTTTGAGGCACTTAAATTACATTTTGAAGTTCTTTGAGTATCCGACAGGATATTTGAGGCAGCTTTAGTTTGTACAGTGTACATTATCTTCTCATTCATGTATGAAGTAATGCAATGCTAATTGTTTGCAATGCTAATAATGCTAATGAAATAAAAGACCGCTTAAAGGGTTTGTTCACCCAAATTGTTAATTTCTCGCTAATTACTCACCCTCATGTCGTTCCGAACCGTAAGACTTTCGTTCATCTTCAGAACACAAATCTTTTGATGAAATCTGAGAGATTTCTGTCCCTCCATATCAGCTATGCAACTACCACTTTGAACCTTCAAAAAGTTCATAAAGATATCGCAAAATGAATCCATATGCATTGAGCAGTTTAGTCCAATTTTTCTAAAGAGACTCAATTACTTTATATGGTGAACAGATTTAATTTAGGCTTTTATTAATATATAAATATTGACAAGCGAACATGAACAGAAGCTCACTCTAACCTGCTTTAACAAGAACAAACCTCTTCAGGAAGCTCAGACTTGCTGCGTTACACACAAGAATGAACTCATTAGTTCTTGCTGAAGCTCAAACGTGCTGTGTTTCACACGAGGTTGAACATTATTGCTTCTCGCACATCAAATGAACATGTTTGAGCTTCCGTTTACCACAGCTGGTGTGTGAGTTTATGAATGTTTATATGTGCATAAAAGACTAAATTCAATCTGTTCATCATATAAAGTAATTGAGTCTCTTCAGAAAATTCTGGACTAAACCGCTCAATTCAAATGGATTAATTTTACGATCTATTTATGATCGTTTTGAAGCGTCAAAATGGTAGTTGTGTAGCTGTCAATGGAGAAGTTAGACAGAAATCACTCAGATTTCCTCATAAAGATCTTAATGTTCCGAAGATGGATGAAAATCTTACGGGTTTGGAACAACAGGAGGGTGTTGTTTCATTTTTGGGTGAACAAACTCTTTAAGTCCTACTTAAGTGGGTCAAAAAGCACTCTTTAGTTCAACTAATTGATTTAATATAAATTTAAACTATAATACATTTTACTTTATCACAGTTATTACAGTTATTGAATTGCAATTAACATGCATTTAAGTGTCATTACATTCAGTTTGCAGAATATTATTTTAAAGTACACTAGAAAAAATGTTGTAATAATTAAGAAATAATTACAAAGGAACTGCAAGTAGCACATTTAATTAAATGCCAGATTTTGAATTATAATATATTTTTTTTAAACTTTGCAAAATCATTTTTACTCTGAATTTTAGTATATTTCATTAAAAAGTACTTTTTAGTCTGCTACAGTATGTGTAGACTATTTTCAAGGGGTCTGTGCTACACAGTGAGTATTAAGGTTATTGAGTATTAAGGTTATTGTTATTAATTATATACTTTTTTGTGTGTATGAAAATCCAGCTATTAATAAAGCGTCTGATATGGTTGAAGTGTGTGTGTGTGTGTGTGTGTGTGTGTGTGTGTGTGTGTGTGTGTGTGTGTGTGTGTGTGTGTGTGTGTGTGTGTGTGTGTGTGTGTGTGTGTGTGTGTGTACTCCAAGAGGAACAGAGATGTGGTGCAGGGTAGTCAAGCTCAAGGAAACAGGAAATGACATGGAAACATTGCTCCTCAAAGCATTTAAGTGGCTAAATGCTACATGACACTTGGACTTGCTTAGGCGTGAAGAATTTTATTTGTTTGTGTTTTGTGTGGTGAGTTCGAGCAAGGGTTGTGTCACTTGTACACGCACGCACATGTGGGCGCAGGGTGCGCTTGTAAACACGATGTCAGCAGGGCAGCGTATAGCCCTGAATCCTTTGTGTTAAAGTCTCGGCTCAATCGTCTTATAAAACCAATGCGCTAAATCATTTGAAGCGCTCTATTAAACTCTATTTTTATGATGTATTGCATGTCTTTGCTATTTATCTTTCTCAGATAAAGCTGTTTGCATGATTTGTATTATAATGGTATATTATAATACAGATCTTATATTCCACTGATCCCTATTACAGAAGTGTTTTTCTTTCTTTCTTTAGTTTTTTAAAATAATTTAATACTTTTATTCAGCAAGGACATTTTTGAATTGATCAAAAATGACAGTGAAGACGTTTTCTATAGATTTTTATTTAAAATAAATGCTGTTCATCTGAATTTTCTATCCATCAAACAATGAAAATGTGTCACAGTTTCTACAAAACTATTTAGCAGCATAACTGTTTTCAATATAATAATCATAAATGTTTATTGATAATCAAATCTGCATATTGGAATGATTTCTGAAGGATCATGTGACACTGAAGACTAGAGTAATGATTCATTTTGCATGATGTTTTAATAGAAAACAGTTATTTTAAATTGTAATAATATTTCACAATATTATTTTTTTTAAATCAAAATTGCAGCTCTGGTGAGCATAAGAGACTTGTTTCAAAAACGTCAAAATCTCACCGACCACAAACTTTTGAAAGTGTTTGTTTTTATTAAAGAAAGAAAGAAAGAAAGAAAAAGAAAAACCTTGTTCAATTAGACATGTTAAAACTTTAGACAAGGGCACAACTATTATCCATAAAACTGCATAAAAAAATCTTGCTATTCATAACCCATTATTTGTCAAATGTTCAGTGTTTTGTGAGGACTTTAGTGTTACTTCCCATTTTCCTGTTCCCATGTTTGTAGTCCCTTGTAGTTTTAATTAGTCTGATTGTTCCCAGATTTGTCTTGTTAGCTACACATTGTGTGAATATATAGCCCTTGTGTTTACCTAGTTCTTGGTCAGTTGTTGAATGTTTGTCAATAGTGCGTGTTCTTGTTTCTTAGCCGTATTCTTTTCCCAGTATCTCTTTTTTATTAATAAAAAAAATGATATTGGATTTTTGTAATAAAAAGAAAGATTAGACTGAAAAATGCCTATAGTCACACACCCCTGACATGGTCTTCTAAATGAGTTTTGGCTTTACTGTGTGATGTCGTGTAGATGTAATCCTCCCAGACTAGGGTAATGTCTCAACACCCCCAAACTTCAAACCAGTCTATCATTTACAGTCCAGCAGAACTACCATAACTTCCACCTTGAGAAAGACAGAGATTGAAGAGAATCCTCCATCCTGCCTCAGGGTGTGACAGGTTTTGTCCTTGTTAAGGTGCTGTGACGGAGAACACATTGAAAGTTCCCCCTCGCCCTCGTCCGCTTCTTTACTTTGTCTGCATTTATCATCCTTTCAGTAGCTGACCTCATGTACAGCCCGTGGGCAATACCACTCAGCCATTGATCAGAGAAGTTCCCGCTGCCAGCACATGGCCACTTATAGTGGTTACCATCACTGCTTTTCCTCCTGATCTGACCCTATCGAATCAATCACTTTTAAAACACTCTTTAAATTATCCTGGTAAGTAAAACTGCTTATTTTATGGACAATCCCCTGCAGTGTCTAACTCAGTGGCACAAATGTCTCCATACTCATGCAGTTTCTTTAACTGTATCAACCCTTTTGCCTTTACAGAAATCTAAAACATGCACCTCTGCTTTCAACTCAAAATTAGGTTTTGTGAGAGTTTTGGTCAGCAATCAGAAGTTATGCATGTTGTACAGGTACATCTGATTCACTGTACATTGGCTTGTGGTTTGTTGCTGAGAGAGGACATAGCATTAGTATTACATGCAGGGCTTGACATTACCTTTTTTGCTCACTTGCCACTCAGCATTTTCACTGCCCACAATTTGACATTGATACCATGGGGAAAAGCTGCCATATAGATATTTTGGTAACACTTTACAATACGGTTGCACTAATAAGCATTAATTCATGCTTAACTAATGCACAGATAATACTGAATTAATGTGTAACTAATGATTGTCTAAGCTATTCATTAATGATTACCACATTAGGAACTAATTAAGAGTCTGTATGGATAATGTATTAGTTCATACATGAATTGTTATTAATTAAATATGTAATTTTGAATAAATTCCCTAATAACTCATTTTTTTAACTAATAGTGTTAATTAATATGTTAATTACCAGAATGAGCCAACGCCTTGTATTTCAACTTCCAGATAATACAGGTACACATAAATACATGATTAATTACTTCATTGTTAGTGCAAATTCATGTGTAAATTACTACAATTACTAAATGACTAGTTAATAATGATGTGCCTCAACAAGTAAAGTCATAACATAATGATACCTTTGCAAATCATTAGCTAATGATTAATTAAAGCAGACAACTGGTAGTTGAAGTGCATAGCTTTGACTAATTGTGGTAATTAACACATTAATTTACACTATTAGTTAATAAAATATGTAATTAAGGAATTAATACACAATGACACATTGAATTAATATCAATTCATGTATTACTTAATTTATTAATCATATAGCCTCTTTATTAGTTGCTGATGCAGTAATAATTAATTAATGGTTTAGTTCTTCATGAATCATACATTAACTCATGATTATCTGTGCATTAGTTAAACATGAATTAATGCATATTAGTGCACCCGTATTGTAAAGTGTTACCGATATTTTTAATATTATCTCATAATTTGGCAGCAGTTATATTATGCTGCTGTTACTTTAAGAGCCGATGCACAGATCCATTATACTGTTACACATGCATTTTCTTTCTCAAGTGTTTACGTTCACTTAAAACAACTGACTGTGTTTACTCACCAAGAATGGCATTTTGACATTATTTTGTGTTTTTGACTGTTTAAGCACAATAAGGAGAGCAAAATAACTCAATTTAGTACTGAGAGGTGGCTTTATGTGCCACACTTTGGGTGTGAGTACAAGATCTGTGGGAATGAGTAAAATTATGCGCAATACACGCAATCCCATGCCGAAATTCAAGCCCTTTAATAGCAACAATATTCATCTGGAGCAAATGAAGCAAGTGACTGAGGAGAGATGGGTATGTGTGTAACTCGCTGTCGGATAGATGAGGGAGCAAGAAAGTGCAGCTGGTATCGTGTATTCTGCGTAAAATTTGTATTGGAAGCGTTTCAGATATTTCAGTATCGATATGTATCAAAAAATCTATATTTCTGTCAACGCTACATCACATTGCTTATTATTTCAGATGCCTTTTTAAAAGACTACTTTTAAAAATGTCAACCTGCCAAAGTGGCTAGTAGGAGTGACTGCATTATACGCCACTCCTGATATCCACCTACATTTGGCGGGTGTTAATGTCAAACTCTGATTACGTGTAATGACAGGATGGGTTTCCACAGTTATTAACATCAATGCGTGTCGGAAAAGAATCATCCATTACCATATCTGAATTTCAGCTCCAGTGAAATGAACTGCGATAGAAATCGTGAATAGTTTTTTCCCTAGAATTTTTTTTCAGGGGGGGTGGTAGACACCCCAAAACTACTAGTGTCGCAGAGTGGGTGTGTTATGGATACATGGTGTAAATTTTTTAGTAATCAAAAAGCATGTTTAATTAATTGAAATCATGAAACTTCTACAATTATTAAAATTATACAACATTTAAAAAAAAAAAATTCTATTAAATTTTTTTCACACAAATTCGTTGTTGTATTTTTTTTTGGTAATCAAATGAAGACATAAAACATTAATTTAATTTATTTTAATCATATGAAATTAAATAAACTTTTTCGTCAAACATTGTGCTGCACAATGAGCTTTACTGTTAAAATTTAAACATGGAATATTTATTTTATTATTGTTCCTTAAAAAAATGAATTTTTGATGATAATTTATTTGTATTAGTGTTAGTAGTATTGTTACATTGAGACGTATCAAAATTCTACTGTACAACAGTAATATATTTCTGTCAAGTTAAACCAAACTTTTATTTTGACGGGTCGCCGTGAAGACCTTTTTTGAGTTTCTGTGTTTATGACATGACAATAGTTTTTCTCACATGAAGCCGTTAAATGCTCACAAAGTGACTGTGAGAAGATTTAGAGACTGGAGATGAAGTTCATGCATTCCTGTACTCATATAGGCAAAAAACAGCACGAGCGTCACACGTTCTTGTGTGTGTCTGGTAAACTGCGCGTTGTCTGCACCATTCATTCTCACAAAACATGCAGGATTCGTATTTAAATAGTTTTTTTGTGGTTTAATATTCACACACACTAATCTATATCGCGATCAGTGTTGGGAGTAACTCGTTACAAAAGTAATGCATTACAGTAACATATTACTTTTTGCTGTAACGCAGTAGTGTAAGGCATTACTAATCAGTTTTCAGTAATATTTTACTTGGTACATGTTCAGTAAGGCTTGCGTTACAACAGACTTTTAGTTTTAATTGTAAAACAAACAAAAAACAAAACAAAAAAAACAGGAAGACCTGGAGACATTAACGAATGAAAAATGCAAGTAGGCTAAATTAACTGTTCGTGGTCAGTCAATAGCCGCGTGTGGTGTCCAAGTCTGTAAATAAAGACTAAATGGCAGCGTCTGATATATTTTTTATAGCGATTTATTTTTTACATGATTTCGGCCTCTCTGCTCGCGCTGGCCAGTGGAAAAGCAGATAATGGTGAAGATGGCATGAAGAAGACTATACATTCGCGAGATGGACGTATGCGCATTAGGCTATTCGTTCTGTGTTTTCTTTCTAAACAGTTAGGCTATGTTTATGTGGTATTTTTCATGTTTTCATCACGCAATCATGTTTTGATGCCGTGGTGACGCGTTCATGTAAGGGCGGCGGCGCTGCCGATAAAGCACCTAAAAGCTGTCACAAAGAACCGGCAAAAGCAATGATTATGAATATGTCAAATATAGCAAGGAGACATTTTAATTCTTTATTAATAAGGTCAAGATGAAGTTGACGATGCTGACTTGCGATCTTCGCAGTAGGCTAGTGAATGCACCAGAGAGAAATGCACATTTCATTTCATAAGCAGAGAGCAGTCTGTTTTCTTTCGTTTTGAATTGTTCTGTTTACAAGTAGACATATCAATATAGATATATTTTTTCAGGTCCGTGAATAGGCTACCTTATACGCTGAGTTTCGGTTCATTTATGAGACGCGCTCCAGTTCACGCGCTTAAATCCAGGCAATTGGTTGATGAAACATTGATTAAAATTAAGATACAATTAATACAAAATGAAATTCACTTTAAAGAAAGGCTTTGTGTGTGTAAGGTCTCTGTGAAAGTTTTAAAGCAGTCGTTTAGTGCCGCTTCAGAGCGGTCGCGTCCGTAACGGAGAACTGTCACGTCTGTAACATTGTTTTTTCCTCATAAATGAGAACATGAAAAATAAAATAAAATAAATATTTTATGTTCTGTGGAGAGCCAACCCTTCTTCATCCGATTTGTGCAGTTTAATTCACAGAATTACAAAAAAAAAAAGTTTTAGTTTCCTAAAAGTTAAAGTTTTTTTTGTCACGCATGACTGTCTATTTCCATAATATTAAATATAAAACGCATGTGTAGACTGATATTTTTCTAATGTCTGGACTCCTTTCAGGGAGGAGCCTATGGATAAACAGACATTTCAATATTTTGGTTATTAATGCATTTTCTGAGAATTTATATTTCAAGTTTTGACTGCAAATGTCATGTCCATAAAGCTGGAATTCCCAAATTTTAAATAATTTGTTTGTTCGTGGATCTGAGTGTCGCGATTTCAGTTTCATATCGCATATCGTTACAGCCCTAGTCATTTTAGAATGTTAAGTTCTACTTCTGTATAGTTATTTTGGTGAAAGTAACTCAAAAGTAATACAGGAGTAATGTAACGCATTACAATTCTGAGACAGTAATATTGTAAGGTAATGAATTACTTTTAAATAACAGTAACAAGTAATATATAATGTATTACAGTTTGGAAGTAACTTGCACAACACTGATCGCGATTTGATTTCAAGTGTACTGAACAGCTTTTTATTTATTCATCAAAGAATTGACACATTTTGTGAAATTCCGCGTTAGGCCTATACAGTAATCTCTTATACAGTGAAGCCGCTAAAAGTTACTACATTGAGCTCGTGCGTCCGTTTTTTTTGGAATATATTTTTGTCATTCTTTCAGGGGGGTCGTTTTGTGGGGGCGGAAAGACAATGGAAATGAAACAATGGTAGGGGAAAGACCGGAAATGATGCCACTTATCATCCTTTGGAAATGCATCAAAGTGGATGTAGAGCAGAAAACGGCGTCTTCTCAACATGTTGATAACACAAACCAAACTCTTCCAGAGTCAGCTACAACTACAGCATTTGAGGGTCAAAGTAGATGTTATATGCGCCAATGAAGACCATAGCCTGGCATTATGAAAATGTGTTACAAACCTACGTAGGATCTTCTGGAAATTAGACTGAATTACAGTTCACTTGTTTCAGGCAATAATAACTTTATTTAAATAACTTTATATATCTGTACTTTGATCTTTGTAACTTTGCAGACCTTTTACAGATGTACACAATACATGAAAGGTACTATCAGTCTTATATGCTTCTTTGAGTTGTCTAAAAAAAACCTGATTTGTCATTCACCTAAAACCACAAACGCTGTAAAAATAATGTAAGAATTATGTAATAATTATTACAACAACTGTCATTTGGTTCTTCACAAATTTAGATTTTGGTCGTCCCACTGAATTAATTGCCATCTGTCTCACTATGCAGTCGTACTTTACAATACTGTATGATGACCCTGCCTATGATTCATAATGGTTCCATTATAATTTACTTATGTAATCACATTCTCTTGTCTGTGATCATGAGGCCATGCACGATGCATTTAGTTTCTAAGTTGAGATAAAGTAAAAGTTTTGCATTTTAATGACAGCCCTGTAAATTAACATATGGAATAGAACTCTGTAACTTCACTGTATTCATCAAGCTTAATGGGATCTGCCGTCATTGACTTACTCTCATGTTGTTCCAAACCTGTATGAGAAGTTTTGTATGGTTTTCTATATACAATGGAAGTCAATGGTATCCAAAACTGAGGGTGAGTAACACACATTAAAAGACATTAAAATCCTGACTGTAGGTGGCAGTGTAGTCCTGGGTCTTCTCCAGCCTAGTCTTGTGGTCCTTCAGAATGAGTACAGGACCTCAGGTGGGCTAGACAGGATCCGGCTATCCCTGTAATTTCAGGAGATTAGATCACAGCTTGACCAGCAGAGGTATATCAGGACATGGGCCGTTTGGGGAGAACAGCACATCCATATCTAGCTGCCCTTTGCCAAAGAAAATTTCTGTACACCAGATCAGTGTGCAGGAGCACACATTCACACGTTTCAGAGTGATTAATTTGCGCTCGTAGGACCAGATGTCATCTGATAGAATTTGCTGTTTTCAAGTAATTTCGCCTAAACTGGCACTTGACTCGATTGCTTTAGAGATTAGTTTAGATTTGTGCAGTAGACTTTACGCAGCTCACTGGAGCTCAGATCAGCGTCCCTAGTGTACTGGGAGCAAATACTTCCCAGTGTTATGAGGAAGCATCAGGTGATCCGTTGGAGTGATGATCAGTGGTGTAGAACACCGAATTAGCTGTGATATGGTTTCTGTTCAACCCTTTGCATGTCTGTGATAGCATGTCCTGATTTTGCAGAGTTTGATGCGTTCCTGGGTCAACATACTTTGCTGATCCAGAAACACCATTCCTGTCTGAACATTTAGTCCTAACTCTATCCCTACTCCTAAACCTACCCATAAGTTCTCCCTAAGGTGTATAACACTGATGTAGAAGCTCCAAATCCTGATTGTAAAGCCTAAACTTGACTGTGATTAATAAAACATAAACTGTGATTGACATAAACTTGTCCCTAAAATGTGATTGGTTGATTGGAATGTTGTTTCAGGCTTAACAAAGATGCACTTGGTGAAATCAGGTTCTGCTCTGTGATACAGGTGTACAGCCCACCCTCATGTGGTTCCAAACCTATATGACTTTCTTTCTTTTGTGGAAGATAAAAGAAGGCATTTTGAGTATTTCAATGTTTTTGCCAACATTTGTTACCAACATTCTTCTATAAAGAAAGTCATACAAGTTTGGAATCAAATGAGGGTGAGTAAATGATGACAGGATTTACATTTTTGATTGAACTAACAATTTGACCCTTCAATCCTGTTACGACTATATAGTTATTATAGTTTTACTCATATTTTCTTATCTGTTTTGTAGTTATTATGTTAGGCTAAATATGCAACCTGCCCATACTTCAGTAGTCAACATTTGAAGTGGATCACAACATTTCATCAAAGTTATACATGAATTTTGAACAATACCCGTTCTTGTCTTAGGACAACTTTGATGAACTTTTTTGATCCACTTCAAATGTTGACTACTGTATATTATTGTTATAGTGTACACATTTTTAAACGTTTATTGATAATAATGAAATCACATTTTTAAAGTAAAAGTTTAGCATTTTAGTGACAGCCCTGTACATTACAGTTTTTTTCGATTGCTAAACGACAGTGAGCACAAGTGGAGCTACATGTGCAAAACTCTAACTACAGTCTGCACTACCAACAGTCACCTGAGCTAAACAGTTCACATCACCTGCAAAACTCATTCCAAGCAACACAACTCTTAACACATGGCTCAAAACAGGCTCAATGCAGCCAAACACTACACAACCCTCACTGAGATAACACACACTGTCACTCAGAACACACTGAGAGTAAAAACACTAGCATCAAACACCAATACAGAAAATACAAACTTTTTATCTTTACAGTTTGAACAATTTCAGTGACTTCATACAAAGTAATATTTTCTTCAAAGAAAACAGTCACATTCTTTTACATGATTTATTTAAATTTTTAGAACATAACAATTATTTAAGGTAAATGAAAATTAGCAGTTTGCTTCAATAGTCAGTAGTCATGTACGAAATTACAGTAATGAGAAAAAAAAGGTAGAAACTAAAAGTACATACTGTAATTCGAACAAATAACAAACAAGACCTCCTTAGCCTTTCAGCTGAAATTGAACTCAGCAGTGTTTGAAAGGCACAAGGCTGAAATCTATTCTGTTTGGTTCACAGTTTTGACAGCAGTGTGTTAGCATTTGAACAAAGTGCTGTAAATCCACAGTGTTGTGCAGGTTGTGGTTAAAGTCATGGGATAAGTGTGTAGAGTTTTGAAAACTGTGTTCACGCAATGAAAAACAAACTAGAGTTTGGTCCACATGAACTGCTGCTGTGCAGGCTGTAGTTAGAGTTTTGCACATGTAGCTCCAGTTGTGCTCACTGTCGTTTAGCAATCGAAAAAAAAAACTGTAACATATGGAATAGAGCTATGTAACTTCACTGTATTCATCAAGCTTAATGTATATTAAGCTAATATCTTCTTTTGTGTTCCACAGCAGAAAGAAAGCTGTGTAAATTCTGAAATTTTCGGGTTAACTATTCCTTTGAAGCACATTTGAAACCAGATTCCTGAGAAATTTGGCATTTACAAAAACTCATTTTTACCAGCAATTCTCCAAATCCCAATGACTGGCTAGTTGGTGGTGGGAGAGATCCAGACTGCCCACCTCGTGCTCTTCTTCCTGTCCTTCATACAAAATGTGCCAGTCCTCATTTACATATGCACCCGCTCATTATATTCCCCTCCCCTCCAATTTTTTCCTCATTAACCCCTCTTATATATCCTCACCACCCATGTAATTACAACTCTAACTGACCACATTATTTTCTTCTCTAATGGATTTTTTTTCTTAGCTTGATTGCAGGTCTAAGTGGATTGTTCAGCTTGTTAAATTGATGGCCTGTTGTTTAGATGAAAGTTTGTCACAGGAAATACACGGTTGGAAGAGCACTTACCTTTTTAAAGTTGAACAATCTCTGTTCTCCGCCAGTCTCATCTAAAGCACTAGTTTTAATGGCTTAGAGGGAAAAAAAATGCATAACTGAGAGGCTCTCCAATAATTCAGCAGCTGATTACTGAGTCCCACTGAAATTCACAATCTCGACTTCCTACTAAATTAAAAAAAAAATATTACTAAGCAGCTCCACAGATAAACACACTTCAATGCAAAGTGCAGTGCTAATTAAATATGATTTAAGAACAAAAATGTTTTCCACAAATAATTGATCACCTTCCTGTCATAAGGTGAAAACATGCCAGAGTTAGGACACGTCAAGATTTTAAACATTTTTTTCTGCATCATTTTCACTCTATTAAGGGAAGTGTAACCAGAGCAAAAAAAATCCTTATACAGGTATATCCGGGAGTTTACAAGAGTTGTGTATTTAAAATAATATATATATATTAACTTGAGCACTGCATTTTTAGAACGATGTGTCTTGCGCAATGCGCATATTAACTGTGAGTACTCCCTGAGATTTCAAGGTTTCAATAATTTATTGACATGTACATAGTTCTCTAATGTCTGAAAATGATCACATGACATGCAAGTAAATAGATAAATATTGTATTTTTTCCAAAGTTCCAATTTGTAATTTTACTAATTCCACATATAACAAATTGGTACAGGCAAGCAAACGGGCTGAGGGTTGCAACACACGATGCAACATAAAAGTTAACACAACGTAACACATCCACAAGAACCGACAATGAGTAACTGAACAGAAGGAAAGTAATTACAGACAAATCAACAATAATGAGGTGAGCACAGGTGACACGGATGATGATGACGATGAGCAGGAGGGTAAATGAGGGAGCGAGTGCAGGTGTGAAAACACAAGGGATTCTGGGAAGTGTAGTGCAGACGAAGACAGAGTGGTGCAGACGAAGACTGTGACAAGTGGTATGTGCCACTGGCACCATGCACGGAAGGTACTTAAAAAGTTTTGAGACAACGCCACCTTCTGGTCAAAAATTATAATTATAAGGCAAAGAACTGCCCAGTGTGAAGTGGAGGTGCATTCAAATCGTTCAATGAATCATCCCGCTTAAACCATTGTAATTTTCCAGCAGTTACAACTTAAAGCTGTTATTGATGTTTGCAGTGCAATATTTGACCTGATGGGTAAAAACTGTGGTTATCTTCATCAGTTAAGGTTCGTTAGATGTAGCATTCTGCCTGCTTTGAATCAGACACAGAGATAAAAGTAGTGTGTAATATTATTTTTTTGAATGAATGAATTATAGCATTTATTTGAATTCATTATCGAGAGAGAGAGAGATGAGAGATGCATGTGTGAATTACCTGATTCTGTGCAGCGTCTCTCTACTAGCTATGAAGCTGTGAGTTTAATTACTTAAAAGCAACAATGTTAGCCCCTCGTTGCTGAGAAATATGATGCAGTGATTCGGTAGCGAAGCTATTTTACCAATTAAAGTCGCGGGTCGGTGTTGACAAGTTTCTGTGCTCCTGAATGTTTCTGTGTGTGCGCAGCGCGATCTCCGAGTGACATATGCATGTGTGTGCTTCAGTGAAAAATGTGCGAGTGACGCATACGTCTGTGCACTTCAATGTAAGCAGGCCATTAATATAGAACAGTTATTCATCACCGCAGACTTCAGCTTTTCATCACATTTTCTGTCTAATCAAATGCTCTCAAGAATCTAAAGCGTCCCGCCCCCAATGCTATAAATACCACCTGGCCAAAGCGACTGTAACACGGAGCAAAATGGGTTGGAGATGTGTGCTCAGTTGCTCAAACGCTCAAGTTTTATTCCATTTTCCAACTGTAAGTTGGTTAAGAATGAAATGGCTAGAATTTACTCACACCTCTACTATTGAATCCAACGTATCAGCGCATGGATACGCTTCCATGGTGCAGTCAAGTGGAAATTGCGTCAACACATCATTCAAAGCTGTGTGTTCCAAGGCACTTCAGTGGGCACACTAAGCTATATCGATACTATCATGCAGCCACATTTATTTATTTTAATTTTAGATTCATTATAAATAATTATTTGGTTTTCCATCAGTTCACAAACTCTCTGATGTTCCCTCAAAAACTCCCATTTGGGAAACCCTGTCATAGAAAAATACAGGAAAGGTAACATTGCTGTGGCTGAAACTGTAAGGCATGGCGCTAGCAACGCCACACAACTTCTTGAATGCAGTCTTGAATGCAATGTAAATAGTTTTGAATAAAAGCATCTGCCAAATGCATTGATGTAATTGGCAAAGCAGCGCAGTGAAATGCAAAAACACGTTCTCACTGGAGCTTGTGTAGGAATGGAATGCTAGGAATGGAATGGAATGCTAATGGTTAAAAAACGGTACACAGAAATTCTTTCTGCAAGATGACATGCACTGTATCTATTTCTGCAGCATGGGACCCTCAGAATAATGAAGCTAACCTGTAATGTTTCTGGCTTGCATTTGAAAAGCCTGCATGTATTAACGGCATCATACAGCATGTGTATGTATTCAGCGCACCTCACCCCTCTGTGACACCGAGCCGGCACTGAAAAGATTGGAGATCCCATGCAGACCCAACTATAACCTCTCGCTTTGTGCTTCTGTGTTGCCGATGACAAGCTCCTGCGGTATATTTATAAGCGTCAGTGTGGATACCCGATTGCCTGAAAGAAATGCAGGGCATGAATATTTCATCGTAGGCCCTGGTGCTTACCAGTTGAGCTCAGGCAGATAACGCAACAGAGAGGAGCTGTTCATTAGAAAGAGTTGCAGAGGAGGAGAGTTGCGAACACTGTGACTCACTGTTCAGATACCAGCCATGTAATTATGAGAGTCGCTGTTCAGGCCGCAGAGGTCAGGGGTCAGAGGGCACAGGGTTAAGTGTAAACACACTGGATGACGGTTTCTCACTATACCAAATCAATAACATTTACCAGAAAGAAGCACCAACACGTATCCTAATAGGTGATGCATGATAAATGTTTGATGTTATAAATATTTTTTTTATGATCAGTTTCAATTTCAGAATATGCAGAGACCAGACTGAAATATCTGGTTTTGTGTTCTTTGTTTATTTTCTTCACAGGGCCACACATGCCATTACTGTAGTGGAAGAAGTAACCATAAACTTTTCTGTAAACTCTAATGCTCAAAATAATTAATTGGTTTGAGTAGAACCAACTCAAATTAAACAAATTAGTTCAATAAAATTACTTTTTATGAGTATTTAGAACTTTCTTTTGAGTTATTAAGTCATCTGAATTGTTTAGTTGTTTTAAGTTTTATGAACTTGTTTCTTTTAATTTAGACAAACTTAAATTTAACTGAAACTGGACTGGGATTTCTATTTCCCAGCATGTTTGCCATTATACTCAAAATGGAGAGTAAATGCTAAAATTAAGTGTTATATATAATGTTTTTGGTTCAATATTAATAGAAAGTGGGATATTTAGTAGTGTTTAATGTTTTGTTATGCTAGTTTAGAAGAGTTTCTGTTAGGTTGGATTTTGTTAGGTTACCATCATGGTGACGAGTGGAGCATGGGCTTGGTTTGAGAACAGATATGTTTTATATTGCTCTACCCATTCAGCAAGCGCTATGCTAATGCTATGAAGGCAGAGTGTTACCAATTAGCAAGGTAGAATTTATTGATTAGCTAGTTAAAGTTAGCCAAGTTTTCACTACTGCAATCTTTAAATTGAGATTACATGATAATTTTAAGTTAAATCCAGTGGTGGTAAGTAACGAAGTAAAAATACTTCGTTACTTTACTTAAGTATTTTTTTCGGGGATCTGTACTTTACTTGAGTATGTTTTATTTGCATCTACTTTTACTCTTACTCCACTACAATATTAAAGACAAAGTTTACTTTTTACTCCGTTACATTTCCCCATGCCTGCTCCAAGTATTTATTACACTGGCTTCCAAACCAATGAAAAACTTGGTTTTATTTTGGAAAAAAGAACGCGCGAGCTCTTTGCCAGCATACGCTCACATAGCAGTCAGTTCGCCATTGCAGAAACAAGTGAAGGTGCAGCTCTGCCCAGCAGTGATCCCGAGATTCCCGCTTATCTTGTATCTTGCACATCTTCTGTTTGATGCAGCTAATGTTATGGGACATGTCTATTGCAGAGCTGCCAACTCTCACTCATTCAGTGTGATACTCAAGCAATTGACATTTTCCACAAGCTCTCACGACACACATCCATTTTCTCACGCAGAGAAAAATCGCGAAGCAAAGAGGACATTGACACCGACAGACAAGACAGATTAGGTTACTTTTGATATGAAACAAATTCTCAGCTCTCAGATTCTGTCAATTTTATTATGAAATTCAAACAATAAATACCGTTTTGGAGCTTTTAAATGTGACGTGACCGTAGCTAGAGTGCCTGCTATGGGGTGCCGTTAATCTCTTTACTACTAGTTAATTGTAAATAAACACAAATGAACAATAATAGGTAGCCTATGTTGAAAGCTACAGTACAACTTACCGAAATGTATATACCTTATACATAATATCAATAAATCAGTGTTTTTCAACTGACCAATAAATATCAATAAAACAGCTGGAGAACAATGTCACATAACGTTACATTTACCTCAGGAAAAAAAAAAACATTTAATGACCATAGTACGTTAGTTGGCTAGAAAAATTAGTATTTTATAATATATTTAATATGAGTATAAATTAGTATTTTGCTAAATATGTTCACTATATATTTATTATATTTTTACTTATATCATTAAAATATTATAAAGAAGTTGTTATAATAAAAATCACATGTATTTTTAACATTTAATAATACCAGCTGACAGGGCTCTCCGTAGCCTATGTTTACAGAATTAGGTGAGATTTTCTTAATTTAAAAATTAACATGTATCTACTGTACTAAATATTTATCAAAATTAATCTATATTGAATCAAGATCGGAATCAAACCACAATAATTGAATTGAAATTGTAAAATTTGTATCAAAGAATGGCCTACCAGTCATTGCACCGTCACTAAACTTAATGAAATTGTTTAGAATTGATGCAAGGTGCTTCATTGTCTCTTATGATTGCAAATCTAACAAATTCTTAATTGCAGTATCTAATAATTTGTTCAATTAAAACATTGCATATCACTCCCAAAACAATTGATCCGCTTAATTATTGATATTTACAGTTTGAATATTTACTTTTTACTTTCGGTACTTAAGTACGTTTTAAATCGGATACTTTTGTACTTTTACTCAAGTGATGTTTGAATGGAGGACTTTCTACTTTTACTGGAGTAATTTTTTATTTAGGTATATATACTTTTACTCGAGTATAATTTTTGAGTACTTTTACCACCCCTGGTTAAATCATGAATCAGTCGACTCAAATATTGCAAGCTGGAAGCAATTAAAATATATGAGTACAAAATAAAAATCAGCAAGTTCCGCTTACTAAAAGTAATAATAATAATAAAAAAAAACTCTACAGTGTTATTTCCACCACCTTACATGATTTTTTGTTTAATATCATTCTGTGAAGGAAACATTTTTAGAATAAAATGGCTGACTCATGGGTCTTGCTCATAGCTAGCATTTTATGTATCTCAGATACTCAGAATTAAATAATATTTGTTAAAAATCTGTAAAATTTTAAAGTATTTTATTCTCACCAAGGCTGCATTTGTTTGATCCAAAAATACAGTAAAACAGTAATATGTATTGTATTAGAATTTTAAAATTTAATTTAATATTGTGATGTACAGCTGAATTTTCAGCATCATTACTCCAGTCTTCGGTGTCACATTATCTTTCAGAAGTCATTAATTTAAAGAAAAATAGTAATTATTCCAAACTTTAGATTGGTATTGTATTCAGCCAACAGTATGTATCCAATGGTCCGTGAACTGACTATGGACATCCATGGGCATTTCAGGTTGTGACCGTGTTGTCATAAATCCATAACTTGTGGCTGAGTGAAAATTATGTATGTTCAATTATTTAGCAAAGCCTTTAAATCTAATATTCTTCCTCAGGGCCCTAATACCTGAAGAAAGGAGTTGGTTACAAATCACCGCTGTCACGCTCAAGTCATGATTTACCGTCACATCACAGCCACAACTCCATTCTCTCCATCATCTCAGAGTGTGATGTAATTTCCTCTCTTGTCACTGGTGGACCTTCAACTTTAACTGCACCCACTTCTGTATCACTTCAGGGCCAGATATATTATTCCCCCCATAACCCGTTCTCTCACTTGTTAAAACTACATTCAGAGAGATTAAAGACTTATCTTTTAGATTTTTGATGGGTGAATGTGTATAAAACCAAGGTTAGAACTGAAAATTTGTATGCTTGGACTAACCACCTCTCACCATATTCTCTTGCCGGGGTTTTGAGATGGAAATAAAAAATAGATGAAAACATTTTGGGGCCAGTGATGCATGGCCATCTGAATTAGGGTTGTAATATTGCGCTGCTCATAAATGTGAGATGGCATTGAGGAGGCGGGCGCTGCCAGCAGCTCTGCCATTAGGACTCATTTTCCATTCTTAATAGCACAGGCACCTTGTTTAATAAGCATGGATTACAGGTCATAAAGGGCAATGGAGCACTGAATGCCAGTGATCTGCTTAAAACACAGAATAGTGTCGCCCGTGGTCACTGGTGAAGAGCTGACAAAAGCACCAACGATGGGATATTTATATAGGTCTAAAGTGTTCTTCAAATGGGGCCAGAGTTTTTAAAGTAAGTCATTAAAAGTTGCATTTTCAGTTGAATTTGGGGAAGCCACTATTCTGCTATTTCACTTTACTTGATTTGTTCATTGCAAACAGCTTAAAGCCAGTACATTTTGCCAAAAACCTGATTTTCAATGGGAGTTGAATAATTTTGATTACAACTGAATATTATATTAATGTAACATCTCTAGTGTGGGATGAATTCAATGCTTTAATTCTGTCAGAGTGAAACGTAATATTTTCCTGTTTATGCTCTAAGAAGCTTAATAGCATCTGAGGAAATGTGCCTGCTATAGTAGATGTGTGTCCACAATCATTCATACACACATTTATACACATTTACACACACACACACACACACACACACACACACACACACACACACACACACACACACACACACACACACACACACACACACACACACACACACACACACACACACACACACACACACACAGACAGACACCGAGGTAATCGCACATAGCCAGATCTTTAAATGACAGCAGAAGGACTGGGTCTTTTTTATTACCATTTTTTTAATTATCTGAGATACATTATAGGCTACCACATTAACTTGGGACAAAAATAATAGGGCAGCAATCTCAAAGAAAACACTAAATATGTTTAATATATTCAATGCCCCTAAATGCCTGTTCAAACATGTATGTTCTGCAAGAAAAATTTGCATGTGATTTGTCTGTTTGGGGCAATGTGAAAAAAATGTCAGACTGACTGAATGAAAATTAATTTTCACTCTCTGACAGTAAATGGTACTTTTAGAAAAGCAAATATATATATACATATATATATATATATATACCGGTTACAAAGCGCTACCTAACTTCACGTTTCTGAACGCAGTTGTCACAGAAAAGAAAGGAGGTGAAACAGCCGTTCAGATTTCTATATTCTCTGTAGTGTTTATGACACCAAATACAAAACTACGAAGACGAGAGAGAGACAGATATGGGTTCTTCTGTCTCGTTTAGCAAAACAGCCTGTTTATTAGCGACACAAATTCATAGGCAGCAACCAAAATCGCACACTTCCCGTAATAGCCAAAAAACAGTATGTGACAAAATAAGTATGTCTAAATTCACAGTACTCATAAAAAGTGTAGGCAAAAAGAACCCACATGACCTACTACTGCTTGCGAGATTCTGAAGTGTGCATACGATGAACACTTTACTATCCCAGGAGGCCATGGGGGAGGATTTGTGAATGGCAGTGAAGCGACGCAACAGGTCACATGATAATGACAGCCTGGCGTATGTTGTCATGATTTGTTGTCTTGTTTTCCAGGTTTTGTGTTTGCTTGTAAGTTGAAGTGTTTTTCTGTTCTCATTGTTTCGTGTTCTCTTCCTGTGTTCAGTTCCTGTTTGCTTTGTTAGAGCCGAATTAAACTAACTGCTGGATCCATCTCGGTCGAGTCTTGTGTAATGTAGGAGGATATCAAAAATGAAGGAGAGCTGGATCCAAATGCAGGTATTTTATTTAACAGAATATAAGTAACTAAAACCAGGGAAACAGAATGAGCACCCAAACAAAACATCCATATAAGGACAAGACTCGATCAAAGACAACTGAAAACATTTTACATGTTTGTGCAATATTAGTTGTAGTCAACAGAATGTCTAAAGGGGACCATCAAAATAAAGTGTTACCTCTGTTTGGAGTGGTTGCCAGGGCATTGCTATGTGGTTGCTAATGTGTTCTGAGTATTTTTATTGTGGTGTGTCTGCGACGGTGTTTTGGATGGTTGTTAGGGCATTGCTAGGTGGTCGCTAAAGTGCTTGGTTACTGCCCAAAGTCAAAAAGTGTCCACCCTCAACTCTCTATGGCCATGTACACACAGTGAGGTTGTGGAAGTGACATGTTTAAATACACACAGATATAGGGACTCTGGCAGAATGCAAATAGGAAATGCTCAGTCAATTAGTTCAGATTCAAAGACATAAATTTCATTGGTGGTGAATATGCAAATAATAAAAGGCACGTCTGTCCTGCAATAACCTATGTAGTTTTAGACAGTTAATTGGTTTGAGTTACACTGGGGAGTCGTAAAGTCTTTCTAACAATAGAATAAAATTTCACTGCTTCAGTCTTTACATCCAATAAAACTTGATGATTAAACTATTTTAATGTTACTGCTGTTCTCAGTGAATACAAATGATAAACACAGTATAGAACGTTGTGGGCAGGAGATATCTGATATTAAAACTAACTTTGCAGTTTGTTCAGTACTATTGTTAGTCAGGAACTTTGGATTACAATCATTCAGATAATTGTCTGACTGAAAAAAAGGTACAGAAATGCACTTAAAAATCAATCGAAGTCTATTGGGAAAGTCATTGCACCAACGTAGACATTAGACGAGTGTCATGAAATTGCTTACCACTACCTTATCTGTGTGAGGTTATTTATAAACGGACTGTTCATGTAGACAAATATCCATCTAGTGTCACAGGCACGGATTAACGCACGGGCCTACTGGGCCAGCAGGGGGCACTGTCAAATTCACTGTGTATATTCTTTTCAAATACTAATAATAATTTTTATTTTATTTTCAGTAAAATTGTGTTGAATATTGTGGAATAATGTGATTTTTTTTTGCAGTGGCAAAGCATTAACTGGTAAATAAATCAAATAAATAATTTTAAAGTATTGCTGCGATGTTGAGAGGGACATCTAGAGCCGAGTGGAAATCATTGCGTTATATAAAGTCATGCATAGAAGACGGTTAATCGGAAAACAGTTTAAAACCTCAGCCAAGTGGGATCAATGAAAATAAAGCAAAAAAAAAGAACAAAGAAGCAAGAGAAGCTCAAATGCTAAGCTAACAACAAACTTCAGCTTTTTTAAAAATGCAATCACTGCTGATGCTAACAACAACGTTTCTGCTGCTTCAAGTGAAGATGACACTAGCACAACTAACCGTGATAGCAGTGATACTGAGATTACTACAACCCGCTGGTGCCGTCACCGTCACAATGTCAGGATGATCACACTAAGAGTAAGACAGATGATGACCACTTGTTTTTGGAGAGAAAAAACGACCCAGCATTGTGGGGAGATATAAAAAGGGATTCGGTGCGAAGTATTCTTATTAACAGAGTGGCTGCCGCTTTCCATAACCGAAGATCAAAATATACTTCTTCCGTAAGGGATAGTGGTCTGGGTGGCAAGACTCTGTCCCTTACCAATGATACACACTCACTTACCAAACAGCCAGATTGTGTCATGAGAGTGGCTTTTATACTCTCCATCAATGGGACAGGTGTTCTGCTATTCTTGCAAACTTTTCTCGCCCAAAAGACACGCCTTTACAGATGGATGCAGTGACTGGAAGCACCCAGAACGGATTTTTGAACATGAGAGGAGCCCAGGCCTGAAACGTGTGGTGGCAGTAATAACATTTTTAGCCGAAAGAGGACTGGCTTTCAGGGTAGGATGAACTCCTAGGTTCGCCTCACAATGGACCATCTAGGAATTTAAGAGCTGATATCTCAATTTGACCCGTTTCTATCGGAGCATATTAAAACACGTGGCAAAAAAGGAAGGGGAACTGTATCTTATTTGTCATCAAGTATATGTGAGGAGTATTGATGTATTGGGAGAAAAACTAAACAAGTAATCACGAATGAATTAAAGGATGCCAAATATTTTTCAGTCATCGTTGATTCAACACCAGATTTGTCCCACCCAGACCAGTTAACATTCCTATTTGTCAATGAGAAAGGGAATGTACTTGAACGATTCATAGCTTTTGAACCCTTTTTATGTCACACAGCTGAGAGTTTGTGTGATTACCTCATTAAAATGGTAAACAACCTTGGCTTGGACATATTAAACTGTAGAGGCCAATCGTACGGTAATGCGAGTAATATGTCGGGCAGATACAATTGACTGCATGCTCACTTAAAACGGATAAATCCATTGATCCATACCTTGTGCTGCTAACTCATTGAATTTAGAAAGTGTAAAGAGTATACACAGCAGTCCAGATGTTGACAGTACTTTAGTCTGCTACAGTCGTTGTATTCATTTTGTTCTGTATCTACTCGCCGATGGGCAAAAGTGTTCGAAAAGACAAACTTAACACTTAAGCATTTGTCTAATACTCGGTGGAGCTGTATGGCTATTTCGGCCAAAGCTCTACGGCAAAGTTATAGTAATATAAGAGAGGCCTTGAACAGTGTAGCTGCAGATGAGACCGAAAAAAGGGAAACGCGCAAGGAAGAATCGGGACTGCGGGAAAATATGGACAAACTGGAAACTGCATTTATGGCGCAGTTCTGGAATTCTATACTCGAACGATTCAACGTGACCAGTTTATGTCTACAATAAAGTGATATGGACCTTCGGACAGTGATGCGACTGCTTGAATCATTGCGTGAGTTTGTATCAGCTCAGCGAGAACTACTTGAACACTTTGAGAGGAGTGCTTTAAGTATGACAGGTGTATGGCAGGCTTATAAGCATGAAGTACAACGCATCAAGAAAAGAAAAACTTTTGCTGACGAGAGCACAGATGGTGATGCAGGCATTAGTGGAAGCCGTAAATTTCAAGTGGACACATTTAATGCTACCATTGACAATCTTGTCAACTGCCTTGATCACAGAATGGATGCCTAAAACACATGAATAGTCTCTTTGGTGTTCTTTTCGTGCCAGCCCATAACCTTTCTGCTGCTTACCCTGATGACTTGAACAGCTGTCTTGCTGATGAGCTGATTCACTTCAGATCTTTCATTTCAATGTAGCCGGACAGATCACCATCCAAACTGCTGAAAACAATTATTGATTATGAACTGCCTTTGGTTTTTCCCAATGTGTATGTTACCCTAAAGCCACACCCTGCCAGTCAGCAACTGTGAAGGAGAATGTTCATTTTCTCTCATGGCAAGAGTAAAAAATGAACTAAGAAGCAAAATGTGTCAAGGACATCTCAATTCACTGTCTTTAATGGCCATTAAATGCGATTTTGTGAGGGAACTGGATTTTGATGATGTTGTGGAAGCTTATCTGAGGAAATCGAGAAAGATACCCCTCATCTAAGGTAAAGTTAAAACAACTTTTTGTTTTCTTGCTAAATGCCTGTGGTGAACGACAGTTACACATGAACAGCTAAACGCATGTCTGCTAAATGTAGAAATGTAAATGCAAATTATTCATGGAATCTTCTCCTGTGATATGATTTGGAGAGGTCAGAAGCTTTTTTAGATTTTGATAGATACTGATGAGATATAAATAAACCAATTTGTGGTGTAAAAGTACAGAATATTGTGTGCAAGCTCTCCCCGTGTATTAGTGCCTTGTAAATCCTGTATGATGGGGCAAACAGGTGCAATACTGTTGTCAAAACATTTGGTGAAGGGGGCCTCGGGTGGTTGCAGGTAAACAGACGAAGAGAATAAGGTTCCAACATGAGTTTAATATCAATAATCATCAGAACATGCAAACAGACGAGAGCAACACACACTACACGTAAACGTGACTAAACAATGGCAGACTGTGAAGACAGAACTTAAATAGTGACTCAAACAAGATGATTAATATAACACAGCTGAACCAAACAAACTCATAATGACAGTGACCATGGAAACAAAGGAGTGGTGGAAAAATCAAACAATGGAAGAGTAGTCCTGTCTATTTTGACAAATGACATATATTTGTTTTGTGGAAAAATGTATGCAAGTGCACATTTCTGCTTTTAAACTCTCGGATTACTTGTCCCTTATTTGACTGGCTATTTCATGATAGAAGATTTTAAAAGACCCTACCCTGAAGAAGGCTGTTTGTGCTGCCACGCGTGGGTTGTTTTTTTCCCCCAAGTCTTTTAAATTTACCATCATGAAATAGCCAGTCAAATAAAGGCTTTTTATCAATTCCTAAGAAGAGTGCCTTGGATTTCCTTCTACTACATATTATTTAATTCCCGATCCCAAAGAGCACCTTCAAAAACTTTTTTTGAACTCCTTGAGCACCCTGGACATTTTTTTCCTCTTACTTGTCCCTTAGTCTTCCCTTGAATTGGCATCACTGTAAATGTAATTTTTGTTTGTTTTTACAAACTGAGGGATGAGGTGAAGTGATTTCATTGACGTTATGCCACAAAATACTGTTGATAGAGCTTAATTTGATTTGAAGCCAGAACACTCTTTTAGAAAAAAAGAATCTATATCTAAAGTTTTCTTTTGTACGTCTCTATAAACCTAAACACTAAAAAATCAGAATGCTGCTTTGAGTCTGGGGAGCTGTGCTCTGGGTTCTGTAGGCGGATTTATTCAACATCTGGCAGAGCTCCCTGACCTTGTAAAGCTGTGCCCCACGTCTATCTGTAATCCCTCACTACATCTAGCATGGCTTAATCCACACTGCACTGGAGAATACATGCTGCATTACAGGAGATGCTCATATGACTGATTGAAACTGACTGGATAGATCTGCTGGTCACAAAAGACAGCTCAAGATAACCTCAGTACAAGATTATTCATGTAATGAAGAATTCACACATCAGTCATAGTCTCTATTTAGAACTGAACAAATCGTTATGTCAAAATCATTCTTCCCATGCAATACAGCTTCTTGTTTTCTATTGCCACTTTAATTAAATAAAAGATGATTCTCCTGATCATTCTGAAGCTACGACCCCAAATTTATGTTTGTCACAAAAACTCACTTATCAACACAAAAGGCCTATATAGACAATATTAAAAACATGGAACATAGCTTGTGCTCATTTGATTGACCGGCAGCTTTGGCACTTATTTTATTCCACTGTCTTTATTACATATCTAAAAAGCTACATGTAATTATTCATATTCCTGTAATTGTTTTGCTAGCACAGAACAAACCAATTTAAATGCGGCCATCTTTTTTCATGGCCACTAACCTGAAGACCTTGACTAGCTTGTTCATGTGTATTTGATTAGGGTGAACGTGATTTCACCAAGTACAATATGTCCCTGGATCAACATTCTAGTCAACCAATCAGATTTCATTACAAGTTTACAATTAATGTCAAGTTAAGGCTTATAACCAGGGTTAGGTACTTCTAGATCAGTAGCTGCGTTTCCAGTGTCGGGCCAGTGTGAGCAGTGCTTGCCAGGCGGGGCCAATAGACCTCAAGCACCGAGCCCAAAATCAAGTTGAGTCTCCACTGTTGGGCCAATAGCTCCGCAGCGCTAGCCTAAACCCCACCCTTAACACTCCTCTATAGAACGACAAAACCATACCAATCACAAAACCATACCAATTCACCAGCTGACCGAAAAGAAAGATTGTAAAATGAGCATTACAGGAGCGAACGTTTGGTCTTTACTTAAATACTTAAGATTCCAGCATCGATATTTGACCAATGTTTTACAATAAAAAATGTTACAGTGACAGTAATTTATTAATTTGTGTCAGGAGTGCACATCAATCATGCTGAATCAAACCGGTATTTGCCATTTCACATAAAAGGAGAATACATACCCATTAAATAACGCTTGCTTACATTTATTTGCGATCACAGGAATGCACAAAACATCTCAATTTAGCCCAAAGGCTTTTACATTTAAATAAACATTGATAAAAAATAATGTTTACGTCACATTTCTGAGCATTTCTGTTACTGTTCCATGAAATGATGTGATGATTGCGATCTGAGGAGGTTTGAGCGATCTCTCCGTCTTTCTATAATGTTATCCTTTCAGCCAGATCAAAAGAGGGAGCTCACTAGCAGAAAACATTTGTATTTAGTTATACAAGTTAACCAGAGTGCATGCTATGACATATGCATTAGTCTGGTATCAACAAAGGCACAGGGAGGAAAGAGAAAAACATGAAACATGAAAATAAATGCACAATTATTATCATATATGATTTGTCTACGTTCTTCAAGCAGTCTATGGTATGTTCCATAAACAAATGTGTATTTATTATCGTAATGATAAGCATAAGTAGCCTTTAGCATTGCATAAATATATTTCGGCCTCATACGGTGATCAGAATCCCCATCGGATCGTGGTGATGAGCAGTGGTGTTGACCACTCATCAAGCCTCAGTTCCCCTTCAGGGACTACCACTGCGTGAAATCGCAGTGGGAACGCCCTCAGCGTGACGCGTCTGAAGCATGAATTTTAGTTACTTCAGTTCAGTTACGCCAGCTTTTAGTTACTTCAGCAGCTCTGTGTGTGTCTGAATCTGTCGATTGTGTTTGTCTGTTTTGTCAGGAGTTTTCACTATATATATTTTATATAAAAAAACCAATATGAGCGAGCAGTATAAGAAGTGTGTTCCCCCCTGTACTCGGCACATCACGGGTGGGGATTCACACGAGCTAAGTGTGGCTTGTTTGGGAGTGCAGCAATGCCCAGTCGGCTCTCGAGGGAGTCGATTGTCAGCATTGCGAGCGTTTTCCCTTGAGAACTCTGCGCTCGCGGCGATCGCTCTTCGAGGAGAGTGATTTGCTGCGAGCTCCCCGAGGCTCGGGTCCCGCTTCTGTTGAGGCAGAGCGGCGGCGCTTGTCTTGGGGCTCGCAGATGGATCTCGCTGGCGACGTTGAGACGGGCTCCGCCCTATCTCAGCTATCTCCGACGAGATCTAGTGCCTCTCACCCGGCTCTGGAAGCACACGCTGCGGCGGTTACTTCTGCCCGGGTGGAGGCACATGATGATGTTGAATTGAGATTTTCCAGTTCTGAGGAGCTGGATGTCGAAAGTTTATTATCAGAGAAAACTAGTTTATCACATTATACTGCAAATGAAGAAGGTTTGATGGATGTATTATCTCGGGCTGTTGAAAAGCTAAAAAAAAAAAAAAAAAATAACAGTATCGAGTGGCAGCTGATAGACAGGTTTCTAGAATTAAAAGCAATCTAGATGATAGATTTCTGTCTGCACGACCTCAACCTTCTAGCCGGTGCTTACCGTTCTTCCCAGATCTTCATGCTGAGGTTTCAAAGACCTGGGTTAGACCGGTTTCAAGCAGAATTTACACAAATCAGTCCAATGCTTATGGTAACATTGTTGGTGCTAAATCTGCTGGTTATGTGACGATACTGTAGGCGGAGGAGACGCTTGCGAGCAATCTCTCTCCTGCTTCATCGTCTTCACTTAAAGCACCGGCTCTTCCACCAAAAAATAAATAAATAAATAAATATATATACCTCTGTGCTGGTGGGGAAGGCTTACTCGGTGGCTCGGCAGGCGGCTGCATGTTTGCATACGATGACTTTTATGCAGGCTTTTCAGGCCGACCTGCTCAAAGGAAATCTGAGGGGGGTCCCCGCCGAGAGAGACTTGCGTTCACCTCCCTTAAGGGTGCCCTGTCTCTCCCGGCGCCCTCAGGGGCCCGTCCTACTAACCCTGCCGAAACAGGGCGTAGAAGGGTCTGGCGAGTGCTTTCCCGAAGGGACGCTCGCCGCCTCTAAGGAGGGTTCTAGTGTGTTCAGACCAGTCGTTCCCTGCCGGTGCGCCGTTACAGGGCACTGTGTCTGTCACGCAGAATGTTCAACCAGAGCAAAGTCTTTCATCGAGTTCGTCTTCAAAAAGAGCACAGCAGAAGCGGAGTGTCACGTCTCGTGCCCCCCTGCAGAGAAACTGGAGGGACGAGGCGGGGTGCTCTCCGGCGCGGCCTTCTCGGGGCAGGACTGATCTGAGGACAGTCATTGTCGCCAGAAAGGCCGCGTCGAAAAAGTCCTGACGGGCTGAACGTCAGGACTCTGAGGGTGGTCCCCATCGGGAAAAACTTGAGTTCACCGCACAAAAACACGGTGCCCTGTCTTTCTCGATGCCCTCAGGGGTCTGTTCTACTAACCCTGCCTATACAGGGCGTAGAGAGACTCGGCGAGCGATTTCCCGAGGGACGCTCGCCCCTTCCAAGGAGGGTTGTGGAGTGCTCAGACCAGCTGTTTCCTGCCAGTATGTTACAGGGCGCTGTGTCTGTCACTCGGGATGTTCATCCGGAGGCCAGCCTCGAGAGGCTGGTTCCCTTAGTAGAGTTCCTGGCGGAATGGGTCCCCCACCCAGCAGGGAGTTAGGATACTACTTCATCGAAAAAAAAAAAAAATCCTGACGTGCTGAACGTCAGGGTTCTGAGGGTGGTCCCTATCGTGAAAGACCTGAGTTCACTGCACAAGAACACGGTGCCCTGTCTTTTCCGATGCCCTCAGTGGTCTGCTCTACTAACCCTGCCTTCACAGGGCGTAGAGAGACTCGGCGAGCGATTTCCCGAGGGACGCTCGCCCCCTCCGAGGAGGGTTGTGGAGTGCCCAGACCAGCTGTTCCCTGCCAGTACGTTACAGGGCGCTGTGTCTGTCACTGGGGATGTTCAAATCAGATCCGAGGACTGGTTTGTCATGATAGATCTAAAGGACGTTTACTTCCATGTATCTATCCTCCCTCAACACAGGAAGTTCCTGAGGTTCGCTTTCGGGGGCGAAGCGTACCAATATCGGGTTCTTCCGTTCGGCCTAGCACTGTCACCCCGAACATTCACGAAGTGTACGGATGCTGCTATAGCCCCGCTGAGGTTACAGGGCATCCGCTTTCTGTACTATATAGACGATTGCTTGATTCTAGCTCAATCGGAACAACAGGCGGTTCGGCACCGAGATGTCGTTCTTGCTCATATCAAGTGACTGGGGCTGAGGCTCAACGCCAAAAAGAGTGTTCTTTCTCCATTACAGAGAACCACTTTTCTAGGTGTAGTGTGGGATTCAACGACGATGCAGGCACGATTGTCACCTGCTCGTATTGCTTTGATTCTCGCTGCAGTAGATCAGGTCAAGCTAGGCCAGTCATCCACTGTAAAACAGTTCCAGAGACTGCTAGGTCTCATGGCAGCTGCGTCCAACGTGATACCTCTTGGCCTCTTGCACATGAGACTGTTACAGTGGTGGCTCAGGACCAAGGGATTCTCCCCGAGGGGAAATCCGCTTCGCATGATCGTGAGTTTGCGACGGTGTCATCACGCCCTGATCATGTGGAAAGATCCTTGGTATCTGTCCCAAGGCCCTGTGTTAGGAGCTCCTTGTCGTCGCGTTATGCTAATGACAGATGCCTCTCTCACGGGTGGGCTCAGGGTCTGTGGGAGGACCATCATCGTCTGTGGCACTTAAACTGCCTAGAGATGTTGGCGGTGTTTCAGGCTCTGAAACAGTTCCTCCCAGACTCTTGTCCAGACAGACAACACATCGGTGGTTTCTTATATCAACCATCAGGGGGGTTTGCGTTCTCGCCCGCTTTACAAACTGGCACGTCAGATCCTTCTATGGTCCCAGGGGAAAATTCTTTCTCTGAGAGCTATTATCTCCCGGAGTATTTAAATCAGGGGGCAGACATCCTGTTAAGACAGGGGCCGAGGCCCGGGGAATGGAGTCTTCACCCCGAGGTGGTGGAACTCCTATGGAAACATTTCGGTCTTGCCGAGGTAGACCTATTTGCTTCTCGAGAAACATCACACTGCCCGCTGTGGTTCTCTCTCAGCCATCCAGCCCCGCTGGGGTTGGATGCGATGGTACATCCGTGGCCGAGGTCACGCTTGTACGCTTTTCCCCCGATCGCTCTGCTCCCAGGAGTTCTGGAGAGGGTTCGCCGGGACGGGCTCAGTCTCCTGCTAATAGCCCCGTTCTGGTCGGCCCGGGTATGGTTTGCGGACCTAGTGTCTCTCCTCAACGGCTCTCCCCTAGAGATACCGATCAGGAGAGATCTGGTCTCTCAGGCGAGTGGGTCGATCCTTCACCCCCGTCTAGAGCTATGGAGGCTGTGGGCTTGGCCTCTGAGGGGGCCCAGCTCATAGATTCTGGTCTCTCGGCTGAGGTCGTTGAGACCATCCTCCGATCCAGAGCTCCCTCCACGAGGAAGTTATATGCCGCGAGGTGGAAACTTTTCACCTCTTGGTGTGGAGAGCGCCAGCAGGACCCAGTTAACTGCCCGGTTGGTACAGTCCTGGATTTCCTGCAGGACCGTCTCTCCACAGGGTTATCCCACTCCACACTGAAGGTGTATGTGGCGGCCTTAGCTGCTTACCACACCCCTTCAAGTGGAGGTTCCCTCGGGAAACACCCGCTTATGTCTCGCTTCCTTCGTGTCACCTTGAGGCTGAGGCCTGCAGTTCGCACAAGGGTACCAGCTTGGGATCTGGCCGTCATCTTAGAAGGTCTCTCCCTTGCTCCTTTCGAGCCCATCGAGGAAGTTTCGGAAAAGTTTCTTACTCTAAAGACTATCCTTCTTCTCGCTATCTCATCTCTAAAGAGAATTGGAGATATTCAAGCACTTTCGGTGGCTCCCTCGTGCCTGGAATTTGCTCCTGGTTGGTTAAGGCCTTTCTCTTTCCGAGACCAGGTTATGTTCCTAAGGTTCCAACTGTTTCAGTTAGACCTATAGTTCTGCAGGTTTTCTGTCCTCCGCCTTTTCTGACGTCAGACCAGGAGAAAATTAATTTGCTGTGCCCAGTTTGGGTTTTGATGCTTACGTCCACAGAGCTGCCCTGTGGAGGAGATCGGAACAAATGTTCGTCTGTTTGGGTCACCTAAGAAAGGGTGTCCTGCATCTAGAAAAAGGATGAGCAAGTGGGTGGTCGAGGCCATCCCACTTGCTTATGGTTCGGCCCATCAGCCTTCACTTTGGCTGTAAGGGCTCATTCCACCCGGAGTATGGCTGTTTCTACAGCTCTTCTTTCAGGAGCTTCTCTTCAGGACGTTTGTGATGCGGCAGGCTGGTCCTCACCGCACACTTTCGTTAGATTTTATTCCCTCGATCTTAGCTCCACTCCCGGGGCTCAGGTTCTCTCGTCGGTTTGTGTCTCCTAATGACACACGACGGGGATTTGGTCGTATGGGGATGTGGGTATTGCGTTCCCACTGCGATTTCACGCAGCGGTAGTCCCTGAAGGGGAACGTCCCGGGTTACGTATGTAACCCTAGTTCCCCGAAGGGACGGACGCTGCGTGTCCTGCCATACTCTCGGCATCCCCTTGGGTCGCTGCTTCAGTAACTTTTAAGCTGGCGTATTGTGTACTCAGGGGATATTTATAGCTTCCTGGTCGATGACGTCACTCGCCGTACGCTCATTCTCTCCATTGACTGATTTCATTCATGCTTCAGACGCGTCACGCTGAGGGCGTTCCCACTGCGATTTCACGCAGCGTCCGTCCCTTCGGGGAACTAGGGTTACATACGTAACCCGGGACGTTCACCCGCTTTGGACCAAGGTATACGGCAGGCCAAAAACCCCAGGCTGTTGGCCCCGATGATGCCCGATCAAGCCTCGGAAACGACATTGGAAACGTGACTGGCCCTGGCACGCACTAGCACGCTCACTTTTGGCCCGACAGTGTAAACACGGCTAGTGTTATTCACCTATTATTTCCCTCTGATTTTAGGTATAAGTAATGGGTAGGGTTAGGTTTAGGGGTAGAAATAGGGTTAAGACAAAATTTTCGGACAGGAATGTTGTTCCTGCATCAAAAAAATATGTTGACCCAGGAACATGTCTTACTTGGCAAAATCATGGTGACCGTTTGATTAGGGTTGGAACTAAACTCTTCAGGAAAATGGCCTTACAGGCCCTTTTGCTTGTTGGAGACAGTAGCCGCGTTTCCACTGTCGGGGCCAAAAGCGGGCGTGCTAGTGCGTGCCAGGGCCAGTCGCGTTTACACTGTTACTTCCGGGGCTTGATCGGGCCTTGTCAGGGTCTTTCTTGGGGCCAACAGCCAGAGTTTTCTGGCCCGCCGAATACTTTGGTCCAAAGCGGGCCAGCTCGGGGTAGAGGCGTGGTTACGAACAGAGGCGGGGTTTACCTGAGTCTGGAGACAGCAGCGCCGGATGATTCTGTCAGCATTAAAGACTTTTAAAATAATTTACCTCAAAACTCACTTTCATGTTTGGATGCCTTCTGTTTGTGATCCGATGTGGATTCTGATAACCGTGTAAGGTAGAAATATTTATACGCGAATGCAAAAGACTATGCACGCTAACCATTACCATAACCATGGTAAATATGAACACTTGAAGAAATTAAACAAATCATAAAGGCTATCACAATCATGTTTTTATTTTATCTGTCAGTAGCCTACGCCTGATACTGGACTATCATAAAATAAGCAACTTTTTTTTGCGGGAACTTCCTCTGTTTCTCTGAATAGAAAATAGAGAGTGCTAAAGCTCCTTGGGTCGCATTTTTGGGGGCATATTTGTAGAAATGACCATTCTTTCTAAATGTGATGTAAATATGTCCTGTAACTACCAAATAAACAGAAACAGACGCGACTTAATAAGTAAGTCTGTCCTCTTTCTTTTTTGAAATAGACCTAACGGTAAACCACTTTGTTTCTGTGTGACTAATGTGCAATTTTGTCACAAATTAATTAATTATGATCAATGTATCACTTTTTATTGTAAACCTGTGGTAAAACATCGATTCTTGTTTTTTAAATATTCAAGTAAACAACAAAAATGCCAGCAAACGGTCACTTTTATCATGTTTGTTTTACGATCACACTAGTTTCCAGATTATTTTTCTAATACAACTTGCTTTTTTAATTTTTTTTATAAAATTTATTGGTGAAATGATGGGTGAGAGGCGTGTTACGGGCGTGTTTTAGTGAAGCGCTGCGGAGCTTCTGGCCCGACAGTGGAAGTTCAGTGTGTTTTGGGTTCGGTGCTACAGGCTCGGGGCTATTTGGCTGGCATGGCCCGTTTAAAGCCCTGGCTTGCACTGGGCCGACAGTGGAAACGCAGCTAGTGTGCACATTATACAGTATCAGTGTCATGATGAGCACACACAAGTCATTAAACGTAAAACATTAAAAGCATGAAAGTTTCTCTCTAGTAGTGTGCGCTAGTGTAATTGTATGTGAATTATATGCAGGCAATGAGACGTGATCTAATTATTAATGTAATTCATATATCTCAGCCTTTTAGTAAATGGCGTGTTCTAGACTGTTTCATTATCCCTTCATGAACATGAGTGACAGAAACATGCAGGACCCTTATAGACAATGACATATATCCTTCAGGCAGTTGGGATGTCACAGTCACTCCAGCTTGTCTCGTTACATCTGGGACTCTGAAATGACGAGGCACATTTTTAGAGAGGCTGTAGGGAAGGACAAAGCGCCTTTAACCTGTGCCCCTCATGGTCCCTTGGGAGCCTGCTGGTAAGATCTGTTTCTACAAAACACACAGCTGAACTAGTCCACAAATAACTACTAGATAACAGCTCTCTCAGACTATTCTTTTATTAATTTCATTATTATTCTCCAGCATGAATAATGCATCAATGGATTAGATAGTGTAATGTCAGCAAGATAACACATTACACATCCAGATGTTTGCATGATAAGCATGTATAAGACAGTGCTCACTTTGACAGCTGCATTTTTGAATATCATGCCTCACTGAATGTACATTATTAAGAAAAGAAAAAAAGGAGATATACGGATAACAGCAGTATGACATTCTACAATTTGAAAAGCAGATTTCTGTGCATTATATTTATACAGAGCAAATGATGTGCACAACAATGTGAATCTGGCCTCTTTTTTTGTGATGATAGTTGTCAAAAGTTAAAGGATGTGTTCACTCTAGTTTGCTTCTCTTGGTTCTTTTGGTCCGGACCAAATAGGAAAATGATACATTTAGTCCTAGTTTGCTTAGCAATCACACTGTAGTTTTAACACCAAACCCTACAGAACATCCAAAACAATCCTGTGTGCTAGGCTAAATTGTATGTGTGTACATAAGTTCTCAACTATTAGAAATAGTATCATGTGATTTCGCACCAGAATTTGTTTTAATGAAACCAAATCTGACAAGTGTGAACACAATAATGGGGTGAGACAGAAGCTAAATTGTAAGCATCATATATTTCACAAAAAGATGCATTTACAGAAACATTTTGATGTAAAGAGGCAGCATATGTGTATTTATGTTATTTATGTTTTGCGACACTTTCAAAGTGAAATGTCCAGGGAGGAGGGCTAAAAATGTGTTCAGTTTATCCAAAACAGCTGAACGTGAATTTGGCAACGTGTCCATTGAGTGGTGCTGAAAGAGTAATGCTCTAACGCATGTTAACATATCATACCACCTATGGTAAACCCTACACTAAAACTAAACCAATACTGTTAACAAAAGAATATGGGAGAGCAAAATGCATTTCCTGATGCAACCATGCCATTTTAGCTTGATTTTAGCCATTTAATTGTGACTTTAGAGGACTTGTACCCTAGTGCATCACAAGTGCAATGTTGCTGATCTATCGAGCATGTTTACTACACCATGCATGCGGTATAATGGTTCTGATATTATATCAGAGTATTGTGCAAGGAACTGTTTAAGAGTAAGGCTTTATTACTTGATACTCTGCACCTATAATCATAATTTGAGTGAAACAAAATAATATTTGTTTGTGTTTTACAGCCACTAGTCTTCATTTCAGCTGGAAACTGCAGTAAATTGTATGTATACAGGTACGTTTTGCAAATATAAATAGATAGGCACGTATTTCCAATTAGCCTATATGTTGCAACTTACATATAAATCACAATCATTAATAAAAGCATATCTCATGATAAAAAGTTTACTGAAAACAATATTCACCCTGACTGTCATGAAAACAAAAAAAGTTTAAGAAGCTGCATGAGAAGAAGGGTCTGGTATACAAAACAACTCCAAGATTGAAAGCCTGTTGAATTCTCTTTTATAACATGTGTTATTCGACGGCCATTTGTATTCCAAGTATTTCCAGCAACTGCAGTTCGACAGCATCAGAGAACTGAAAGCCTGTTGGGTAAAAATAACAGTTACAGCCTCACGCACCATGCAGACCGATTAATAATGTGCTTTGGCAAAAGAGTAATGTGATGTAGAGCAGACACATTGCATGCATGACCTTGTTAATTGGCTGCTCTCCTCTAATCGAGGTCTTTTGGCAGCAGGGACTGTCAGCCCAATTTAGAGCTTAAAACTTCACAGGAATGCATACCACATGCAACATCTTTAAAGGAATAAGCAGATATCCTACAGTGCATTATTAAATGATGTGATTTTTTTTGTTTTCCTTTTTTTTTCTTTACCATGTTATGTAGCTGTTTATGCATGTATAAGATCTGCAGAGTTACAAAGCTCAAAGTCTCAAACGCAAAGGGAGATATTCTTTGTAAAAGTTAAGGCTCAGCCACGCCTGCCTAAAACGCTTCGTTCAAACTCGCCCCCACAAATCTACGTCAGTGTGTGGGGGCAGAGTTTTATAACACCGCCCAAATGTATGTGCCGCCATGTCGTGGAGATGAATTTTCTTTGCGAAAGCACTTTGTTTGGCCTTCCAAAAGAGGACACAATTAGAAAACAGTGGTTAAGCTTTATTTAAAACACTGTTCCAGAACAGTACAACCAAAATATTCGACTGTGTGCTGCACATTTTTCGGAGGACTGTTTCCCGAACCAGGGAGAGTACAAGGCCGGCTGTGCACAAAGCCTGATTCTAAAAAGTGGGGCAATTCCATCTTTGCGAGTACATTCTGGCACTTCTGACTCACATACATAGCCTGTATGTTTGTTTTCATATTTTAAGAATTTGCTACAGCCTATTCAGACGCGAGTTTTGAGCAGTATAGAGTAGCGCTTGTTTGTCGTTTCTACGATCACAAATGCAGACATGGTTCTATGTTTACATAGTGTTTACATACATTTTTATCTTTTTTAGAACTGTCATATGACCCCTTTAATATCTTTAAGGGGTGGATTGCTCCTAAGGCATATGCTTGTTAAATAGTCAAATCCAGTTTAAAACCAAAACTGGTGAATAATGTCACGTTTCTGGTTTTACCTTGTTTTTGGACTTGAATGTTGTGGTTCTTGTGTCGGAGTTTCCTGCGCTGGTGTGTAGTCCTTATATTGAAAACGGTGTCGTGTAAGCAGCCCCTAAGATTTTCAGGAGCACTTGATAACTAAAGACAGGTGTGTTGGATCAGGGTAGGATCTGAACCCTGGAGGCAGGTATAGATCTCCAGGAATAGGATTGGGCACTCCTGTCCGAAATCACCCCCTTTAACCTTAAATAGGGTACTATTTGAGGGGACAGCCATTTTCAGTGGTGTCCGAAACCATAGTTGATGTGGTGCATTGTGGTGTGGTGATGTGGAGTGCTCTTATTTAATCCCAAAATGCACTTCAATAACGAGTGAACAACTGATGTACGCTCGGCTGCGTTCCAGTCCACTTTTAAGGCAGGAACACACCAAGCCGACGCCGACGAACTAGCGCTGACGAAAGCCGACTGTGTTGTCGCCTCGCGTCGGGGTAAAACGCTGTACTTGAACACACTGAGAGAACTACTGCCGACTGTTAGCTAGAATGCGTGTTCTGCGCCTGCGTGTAAATGAGACAACTGTCTATTTCTGCAGATATATTCATCTATATTCGACATTTAAAAAGAGAAACCGACACTGCAGGCTGCAGATAACGTTACACAAACCATAAACAAAGCAGTGCGTGCTTACAGTTTTGAATATCAATCCTGTTAAACACTTTCTTTATTCCACTCCACTCATGTTAATATTTAAATATTTGCCAAGGGACACTCAAGTAAGATGACATAAATTAACAGCAACCTTCTATCTGTACCGTTTTGACTTCTTTGCTCTCTGTTTTGCTATTATTCTCGTGCACTGACTCGTTCACTAAGCTGAACAGCCAATCAGAGTTCTCTCTCTCACCGACGGCCCGACGTCGATTCAACATGTCGAATCGGCTGTTACAGCCGACGGTGCGGAACACACTGAGAAAACTTAGTCGGCCGACGCACAAAAACTGCCCGACGGCCGACCGTCGGCTTGGTGTGTTCCTGGCTTAAGACACTCACTTGCGAACTTCCCTAAGCACTTCCCCTCGGGGGAATCCCTGCCGCCATTTTGAAGTGCGTTCCACTTCGTGAAGTGCGTTCCACTTCGTGAAGTGCGTTCCACTTCGTGAAGTGGACGAGGGAAGTTTATATGGACAGACTCTCGCTCCCTCGATTTTGACCGAGGGAGCGAGTCTACTTCATATGTACACTTCAGGCAGATTCATATACCACAATGCAGCACGATTGTGACGTCACCGCAGGTCTAATCACCACCACCACAAACAACTCTATGATATATTAATTATATATTTTTTTTAAATTAAAACAACCCAAACACACCTATATACATTTGGGTGCTGCATTAAACAAGTTCTTAAAGGGAAAACAAATAATATAATAAATCAACTGATTCCAAGTTATCAAGGGCTTAGGACGTTCCAGTTCAGCCCATTGCAGTTTCCGCCAGTAGTGGGCACTCGTGCAACGTAAGCACTGATGTACATCCGAGTGAACGAGATGGAGGGAAGTTAGCGAGTGAAGGGCATGTCAATTTTGGACTGGAACGCAGCCCTCAACGGCTAGAGAATACCCATAATGCACTGTGAGAGTCACGCACTGAATGGGTTTTCGTATCTGACCAGAAGATGGCGCCAGCAGTTGAACATTCATCACAGCAAAGAATGCAAGAGAAGTGCTACACAGGGTGTAAAATCTCGGTGCTCTTTGGTTGCTTGGGATAATTATGCTCAAAAACAAAAAATACTCCAAGGCACTCAAATAGTGTAGAAAAAAGTATAAAACACCTTTATTGAATCATGGCTTTTAACAATAAAATTAAAAAAAACAATAACAATTTAATTGTTAAAAGCCATGATTCAATAAAGGCTTTTTATACTTTTTTTCTACACTATCGAGTGCCTTGGAGTATTTTTTTGTTTTTGAGTTGAACAGTCATTTTCCATACCGCTGGTCCAAAGTGGCTACAGAGTAATATCATACAGATATAAATTATTTTTTAATTGATTATTAAATTGTTTAATTAAGGTGTCCATGACAGAGTTCAAGATGCATATTTTCATCTTACTATACTGGAGCAGCCAGTTATCTAAGTTTTAAATTATTATTAAACAGCATAAGCTATGCAAAAGCTGCAGCCTTTCCGACACACTCAGTGTCTGAATTCACTCACTCGTTTTCTTTCACTCCCTTAAGTAAACTATATTAGTGGACTACTTAGTAGGAATACTTCAACACCCATAATGCACTGTACACTGGGCATGTTGCCGTCCAATGTCACTCCTACCACCAGTTTGCTATGGATATGCTTACCAGAGTCAAATGCTTTTGTAGGAAACACCCCCATGTGATAAAAAAAAAACAGACAAAAATGTATGAAATGTAATATTTCGGTCATATTTAACAATTTGATCTTATATTTCACTCAATATTTATAGACAGATTCCATCCACCATGCATTCTCTTTAACCAGAACTTTACAATTATGAGAAAAGAAACAGAATTCAGTTTTCGTCACTCTCTCAGCCCCTCAACTAGCAGCTTGAACAGCGTAACCAGGCCTCCCTATAATACAAATGATAGGGATTTAATATGAATTAGTCAATCAATATGAAAACTAATAGCTAGCTCAGAGGATTATTTTTACACTTACTCCAGTCCGATTGTTAAGTTTGGAACTTTGATGACGGAGTGCTGCAAAAGGCAGAGGATCTCACAACGTCGTGTTCAATGGACATCTGGACAAGTGCGGACAGCCTTTCTTGCAGCATGGTAGACCGCAGGGGCAAGAGGCTCCTTTCTCCAGATGCAAGCTCTCTTCAACTGTACCATTTATTAAGGCATTTTTCATTTCTTTCAAACCATAAATTAATCATAAACACTATAATATTAAAATATGAGTTTCAAACGCTCCTTGATTCCAGCAACATAGGAATCTACCATGGGAAGGAAAACGTTTCTTGTGAAAAACTCCTCGGGTGTCAAGACATCATCCTAGTGTTGTGACTCATACTGGAACTGTCGTTTAGGTTTGTGCATTCGCACAACAGGAAAAGCCATTTGTAATCCCATCTTTTCTGCTATGGCTCTGGCACCTGTTTGTGCAGATGAAAACCTGTTACTTCTGAACTCATGGAGAAATCTTAGCTGATGTCGCTAATCTCATCTTCAGGAGAACTAGTATTGCCTATAGTATTATTGTTGTTGGCAACTCAATGAATAGTCAAATTGGTTGAATCTGACAGTTCATTCCCTAAGCCTACATCAAAGAAACATGGTAACTCTGGAAGGTTTTATTGCTGTTTCCACTTTTCTTTAGCATGTTTTCTTTTCTCATAACCAGAAAGATTAAAGTGCTTCATTTCTGCTGCTGTTATAGCCTGCCATTTGCCCGTTATGATTCAGGTGACAGTTAGGTCATGCAAGAGGTCCCGGGATCCGTTGTAAATACTGTGTCCTGGGAGTTCAACTGTAAGTAATTAATTGACTTGATTTGCTTTGTGTGGTTTAGGTTTGTCCTACGCATTTTCCGATTAGTTAGAGTGAGCCAACAGCACAGTGCTTCGTGCCAGTTCTGGCTACGGTTTACTGTTTTTCTTTATAATGTTAGTTTGTTGTTTTTCGAGGTATTCCGTGGGATAGAGATATCTCTTAATCGGTGTTATGAGGATAGCAGATGAACCCAAGCGCAGACGGTAGACAATCACACAACGTTTATTATAACAGAAAACAGGGGAAAACAAAACCCACGAGGGGGCAAAACAAAGGCAATACGTACGAGGGATACGTACTGCTGCTCTGTGCTTCACTGAAACCTGGCTGAGTGAAGCCATACCGGACAACGCAATACATCTGCCGGGCTTCCAGCTGTTCTGAGTGGATCGCATCGCGGAGCTAACGGGGAAAACGAGAGGTGGTGGATTGTGTTTCTACATTGAACGAAAATTAGTGTTCAGATATAACAACACTGAACAAGATATGCTCTCCTAACTTAGAGACCCATTTCATTAATTGCAAACCTTTCTACTCGCCACGGGAGTTTTCCTCTTTCATTCTCATGAATGTTTACATCCCTCCAGACGCGTGCGTGAGCGCGGCGCTACAACAGCTGGCTGAACAAATATCTGAAACGGAACAAAGGCACCCGGACTCTCTTCTAATAATTATTGGGGATTTTAACAAAGTCGAGACAGTAATATACTGGACCACTGTTACACCACAATAAGGAATGCGTATCACTCCGTTTCACAAGCAGCTTTAGGGCTCTCTGATCACTGTTTGGTTCATCTTATTCAGACCTACAGGCAGAAACTGAAATCAGCTAAACCTTTGTTAAGGACTGTTAAAAGATGGACCAATGAAGCAGAGCAGGATCTAAAGGCCTGCTTTGATTGCACTGATTGGACTGTTTTTGAACCTGCTACCAACGATCTGGAGGAGCTCACAGATACTGTAACATCATATATAAGTTTCTGTGAGGATACATGCATTCCTACCAGGACATTCCTATCATTCACTAATGATAAACCATGGTTTACTGGGAAACTCAAACACCTCCGTCATGCCAAAGAGGATGCTTACAGAAGTGGGGATAAAAACTTGTATAACCAGGCCAGAAACAGACTGACAAAGGAGATCAGAGTTGCTAAAAGAAACTACTCCGAAAAACCAGTTTTCATCCAACGACCCATTATCAGTCTGGAATGGCCTGAGGAACATCACCAACTACAAGTCACCATCCCCCCGATCTGTGGACAATCAACACCTGGCTGACAATTTAAATACATTTTATTGCAGGTTTGAAAAGCCCTCATTCACACCACACACCGGCTCTAACCTGCACTTCACACATTCACCATCACCTCCTGCACCTCCTGCCATCCAACCTGAGCTTAAGGTCTGTGTGGAGGACGTGAGCCGAGTCTTCAAAAAACAGAAGACTAGGAAAGCCTCCCAGGAAGTTCCCTGCTGCTTCAAACGCTCCACTATCATTCCGGTCCCCAAAAAACCCCAAATCACTGGACTTAATGATTACAGACCTGTCGCTCTCACGTCTGTGGTCATGAAGTCGTTTGAAAGACTGGTGTTGGCCCACCTGAAGGACATCACTGGACCCCTGCTGGATCCCTTTCAGTTTGCTTACAGAGCAAACAGGTCTGTGGATGATGCAGTCAACATAGGACTGCATTATATCCTGCAACATCTCGACAGACCTGGGACTTATGCAAGGATCCTCTTTGTGGACTTCAGTTCAGCCTTCAATACCATCATGCCTGATCTTCTCACAGCCAAACTGACCCAGCTCTCCATACCATCCTCGATCTGTCAGTGGATCTCCAGCTTCCTGACGGACTGGCAGCAGCGAGTGAGACTGGGGAAACACACATCCAGGACTCTCACCACCAGCACTGGCGTTCCTCAAGGGTGTGTTCTCTCCCCACTGCTCTTCTCCCTTTACACTAATGACTGCACTTCTAAAGACCCCTCTGTCAAGCTCCTGAAATTTGCCGACGACACCATTGTCATTGGTCTCATCCGGAACGGTGACGAGTCTGCTTACAGACTGGAGGTTGAACAGCTGGCTGTCTGGTGCAGTTACAACAACCTTGAGCTGAACACGCTCAAAACAGTGGAGATGATCGTGGACTTCAGGAGGAACAGCTCAGCACTCCCCCACTCACCATTATGAACAGCACTGTGGAAGCAGTGGAGTCATTCAGGTTCCTGGGCAATACCATCTCTCAGGATCTGAAGTGGGACAATCACATTGACTCCATTGTAAAAAAAGCCCAGCAGAGACTGTACTTCCTTCGCCAGCGGAGGAAGTTTAACTTGCCACAGGAGCTGCTGATTCAGTTCTACTCAGCCGTCATCGAGTCTGTCTTATGCACATCCATCACTGTCTGGTTTGGTTTAGCTACCAAATCAGACATCAGGAGACTACAACGGACAGTCCGGACTGCGGAGAGGATCATTGGTGCCCCCCTGCCAAACCTCCAGGACCTGTACTCTTCCAGAGTGAGGAAGAGAGCAGGTAAAATCATCACAGACTCCACTCACCCTGGTCACCACCTGTTTGAACGGCTACCGTCAAGACGGAGACTTAGATCACTGGCCACAAGAACATCTCGGCACAGGAACAGTTTCTTCCCACAGGTCATTTCCCTTCTGAACAGTTAACACACCTCCCAAGGCATATGCCTTTAAGTGCAATACTCCCACTGTTTAGTGCAATATCCTACAACTCAGGTGATACTTATACTTATATTTAGATTTATTTATTATAATATTCAAAACACTGTAAATATGTTCATAATCTGTAAATCTGGAAATGTCTATTCTGACTAAACCTAACTGTGATACTTTTTATTCTCATATATTTATATTTTTATTCTTTATTCTTATAATTTGTAGTATTATGTTTCATGTTTCTTGTTGTATTTTTATAGTCCACTGGAAACCTCAGCAACAAAACAAATTCTTTGTGTGTGCAAGCACACTTGGCAATAAAGCTCTTTCTGATTCTGATTCTGATAACTAAACTACATTACACTTGACAAAAACTAGACTATTAACAAACAGCAAATACAAGATCAAGACTTCTACAAGACATCCTTCTTAGACAAGATACTCACGGGTAGAATCTCACAAAGTGTGACACACAATGAGAAACAATGAACCGGCACAGGACAGCAAACACAAGGAGATTAAATAGGGGAACACTAATGACGAGGACAGGTGAAGCCGACTAGACAATAATGACAAGACAACGATAACAAGGGGGCGGGGTTACGTAAAAAGACAACACAATCACATGGCCGAACACTAAGCCATGTGCTCGCACACAAAACATGATTCTGTCATGATCCTGCCTCATGACTAGGGAAAATCAAGGGCAAGAGGGCAGAATCATGACAGAACCCCCACCTTAAGGAGCGGCTTCCAGACGCTCCTCAAGGGGACATTAAACACGGGAGATGACAGACTGTGACAAAGACACAAACCAACAATACATGACAAAAACTAACAAAGGCATACAAGAGAAAATAATAACAGGGTTGGGATGGAACAATAAAAACAACAAACATGACAGAGGAGGAGGAGGAAAAACAAAGTCTTTGGGTGACTGTCCTACAGGAGTCCTGGGACCTTGGGGAGTGGGCTTTGGATGAGTGGTCCGAGCGGGCTTGGGTGGAGTGGTGTGGGACAAGGGAAAAACAGTCCGGGGTTGAGCCATGACAGGGGAGACAGGTGAAACAAACGGAAGTCCGGGGACAGTGGGGACTGCAGCAGCAGGCAGTGGAACGGAGACATGGTGATTGACAGGCGGTAAGGGAGCGGGAACAGGAACAGAGCTCTCAGAGGCAGAACCAGAGTCACCGCTTCCCCAGGTTGAACCAACACTCATGACCTCTGACTCAGAAGAGGCATTGAAAGTTGTTGACTCTGGAACCGCACCCTCAGCAGGACGCCTGGGTGCAGCGCCCTCTGCGGCAGGTTTAGGTGTAGCGCTCTCTGTGGCAGCTCCAGGGGTTGGGGACAAGACAGGACAGGCAGGGACTTCAAGGATCTTGGCTAGACAAGACAAATAATCAGACAGGGTCTTGGCAGCAAGGATGATGGGCATCTCCTGACGGGCCGAAACCGATTGCAGAACCTCCTTCGCGGCTAGATCGGCCGCAACTCTCTCAGCAGATTCTGGGACGGCGCCTGCTGGAGCGGGCTCTGGGACGGCAACATGACATTGATGTCGGTAAAGCATAAAGCAGCATGCATATCATTGCCTGGTGAGTAAGAGAGAAGCAATTAAACTTGAAGTGAAATATCTACTGCAAAACAATTTTTGCTGTTTCGAGTGGTAGCACATGGAGCTAGCCATGTATTTTAGTACCAAAAGCTGATGGATCTTCTTGTTTTTGTACCGATTTTAGAAAAAGTAAAATTTTCAGCGCTCAGCGCTTTTCTGAGATTTCTGCGTTTGTAACCCCTGATTCTTTTCTTCAATACGCGTATGGCGTTTGGCCTGCGGAACGCACCAGCGACGTTTCAGAGGCTGATGTCCATGGTTTTGGGTGATGTTTCTAACTGTAATATCTATCTGGATGATGTAGTTTTTTTTTTTTTTTTACTATCTACATGGGCTAATATCTACTAACTACAACATCTGTCGACGCTATATTATGTGTTTTGTCGTTTAACTGCTGCATCTTTAATATTGAATTCGAAAAATTGTGAATTCGCTAAGACCTCTGTCACGTACCTGAGAAAGCAGGTAGGAAACGGTCATGTACGGCCATTAAAGGGAAAAGTGTCTTTTGTACTGGAATATCCAGTATCTACTACAAGGCAAGAGCTACGTAGATTTCTTGGAATGGTAGTGCACTAGCGGTGTTTTGTAAGAATTTTTCGAGTGTAGTAGCTCCCTTAACTCGATTATGCAGTCCTAAAGTTGATTTTTATTGGACTTATGAGTACCAACAGGCTTTTTTTGTCTGCAAAGTCTCTTCTCTGCAGTGTTCCGGTGTTGTCTGCCCCGGACATGTTCTCTCATTCCAAATGGAGTCAGTGCTGTGCTGTGGGAGCGGGCGCTGTCCTTCTACAGAAGGATGCTGACGGAATACCTCATCCAGTGTCATTCTTGTCTGCTAAGTTAAATCGTCATCAGTTTAATTACTGTACAATTGAAAAGGAAATGTTATCTCTTTTGCTGGCACTAAAACATTTTGATGTTTATGTGGGGGCCGATATGTTTCCTGTTATTGTTTATGCATTTTCTTGAGTGAGATGTACAATCACAATCAACGTCGAATACGGTGGGCATTAATGGTGCAAGCATATAACTTAGAGATCTGTTATAAAAAAGGATCAGAGAATGTAGTGGCAGACGCGTTGTCGCGTGTTTAAGTTTATTTTCGTCTCTGTTGATAGCATTCAGAACCAGTTTTTCACCTTTTTCTCAGTAGGATAACTGTTTCTGTTTTCAGGGGGGGGAAGTGTTATGGCCTGAGCCTTATGTTTATTTGTGTGTGCTTGTATTTCTCTTGTTGATCTGGTTCCCTCTCTCTTTCGGATTAGGCTCCGCCCCTGCGTAGGTCCAGCCTGTTCAGTGATGTTCTGGGCTGGATAAATAACGAGAGAGTGGGGAGAGAAGGGCGTGGAGGGTGACCTACTACGAATTGTTTCTAGCGGCGGGATCACTTCAGCCCTGTCAAGAGCTTGGCGTGCACTGAAGGAGAAGGGCTTGAGTGGAGTGACGAGAGAGCCCTGTGTGCATCATGATGTTTCCGCCAGCCGCTGATAAGCTGTTTCATTGGTGTTTTTTTCAATGTTTCGTTGTCCTATGTTTGTTTATTTCTGATAACACTATCTGTTGCCTGCTGATATGTGAGTCATGTAGTTGCAAAATATAACAGTTTTAACTGTTTATTCTTGGATAGCGTGTCTTTATGTTGCTTACCCCCTTCTTTAACGAGCACTTTAGTAGTGGGATTTGTAACGCTACTCAATGCATCCTTTTCACAGACTGTGATGAAGAATTTCTGTAAAAGTACTCAAATAACCTAATTCTTCTGCTGAGATTCTGAAGTGTGTATATGATGGACACTTTACTATCCCATGAGGCCGCGGGAGAGGATTTATGAATGGAAGTGAAGCGGATTACGTTTATACTACACACATTAATATATATATATATATATATATATATATATATATATATATATATATAAAACTTACTTTTTTAGTGGTCGTGAAGTAATTACTTGTTCAAAGTAAGTACCTTCTCAAGAGAGTATGCAATTTCGAATGCATCCACTTTCAGTCTTTATGAAGGATTCATTGAGTCATTCATTAGATCGATTAATTCAGTAATGAAAACATCACTATAGGTCTTTTCACACTTGAACTATTTAACCCTGGGTAAACGGAATCCTGGGTTATCTTTATTCGCATTTCACACAACTTATATTATACCCGGGGTTAACAGTTAATCCTGGGAATTCATAAACTGCTGTTTCCTAAACCCTGGGTTAAAGTCCTTATTTGCATATTTGTAGTGTCAGTATAACTGACTGGACAAGAGCAGCACGTGACCTGTTTACATAAAGACTCTAGCATTGCTCGTCCTCATATTACACATTGCTGACTGTAATATCAAGTTTTTTTCTGAGTGAACATTTCGATCTATAAAGGTAAGAATGACCGTCTCTTCTTCACTCCAATTGTATTTTGAGATTTTTCCTATCATACACAGAAACAACACTTGTTGTTCCGTGACTGCCCAAAGTGTGTGAATATAAGGCACGCTATTTGTTGTCGGATGCTAAGCATCTAATTGTTACATTCTAACACTGCATCGTTTCACACTGTACAAGTTTGGCACAACAATGCAGGGTTAACACTGCAAAAGCTCCAGAGCAGGGTTTCATAACCCCGGGTAAAAAATGTTGCTAACCCCGCATCTAATAAGTGTGAAACGTTCCTTTACCTAGGGTTAAAAGCAGTGTTTAGAACAGCGATAACCCGGGGTTAAGCGCAGTGTGAAAAACACTTATGTTGCTCAGAGAGACGCAACTATGGATTTGCTTGAAACTATTTTTGTTGGCGAAATAGAGCAAAAACAGACAATTTTCTTAGTCTAAATAAAATGTAAGCCACCTTCTTGTTTATTGAACTGTTGTATAAAATCAATATCACATTTGGAATCATGCTGATATTCAGGAAAACAGCACTCTTGTATTGCTGAAGTATGTCCTGTTTTAAATATTAAAATCAAGAACTCTTACAAAGAACATTTTTGACCCATATCTAGTATTGGTGGTCTTTTATTTCTTCTTTGCTGTGGCACTTTTGCCCAAAGCCCCAATAATTACAGGTGTTTGTGTGTGGGGTGTCAGTTCTTGTCAGTAGACTACGGTAATGTGAAACAATCTCATATTATTGGATACTGAACAAACTTTTATTTTTTGCATTATTTGACTATATTATTTTCATTATCTATCAAATTATTTTCATTATTTGACCAGTTTTAGACTATAGACTTCATTTTATTCATTTGGATGCTATTATGCAGACTGTTTACTGCATGTTTTAAGTCCACAGTGTTTGATTTAAATAGTAATTTCTATAAATATCGCAAAACAGCTTTAATTGTTCAGTTCATTAACTTGAAACTAGAATACAACTATTATTGAAGTATCTACAATAAAGTCTTTTGACATTATTGCTGCTATGTGGCTATTGGTTTGCATATGACCCCAGGAATAAATGATCATGTTCTGCTTATGTTCTGCTTAAGTAAACAGCATACATAGTGTTCTCAGTTACTGAAAAGGGCAGCATCTTCCATCTTTCCCTATCTCTTTTGCCTTTGAAAGGAACCCCAGGGACTGAAAGATAGAGAGTGTTTGGGAAGGGCAGGATAGAGGCTTGTTAAAGCTCCTGTGCACACAAACAGAAATAAAATGAAACCATCTAAAGAATTTTCATTTCATTAGGTATACGTATGTGAGACAGTGTAATTGAAGTTGAGGGAACAGTGTAGCAGTTATTTCTTTCAAGCCTCCTTCAGTGAGTTAGAAATCAGGTCTGCTTTCCATCCCTTCTGAGAAGCACTTGAAGAAATTCTTCTAGGCTTTGAGTTCATGCCTTTACCCGAGGGCACAAAGTATGATAATAACCCTATCTATCTATCTATCTATCTATCTATCTATCTATCTATCTATCTATCTATCTATCTATCTATCTATCTATCTATCTATCTATCTATCTGCACACACGCACAAACACGGCAATTCAACGTATTACTTTAGGCTCACTTTGAAATATTATACTATATTATTATACTATATTTTATTATTATAAGTTTGAATTTAATTAAGGGAATAAACATTTAATAATTATTATATTTTAATCATTTATAATTTATAATAAAACATATAAACAATTCTTTTATCAACATAAAATGAAACTATTAGAATTATTACATTCTAGAATTATCTCAGGAATGCGCATGCGCGTGCGGTTTGTGTTTGTGTTTGGAGCTCCGTCGAATTGATTCATTAATCCTTGATTTTCTTCTTTTCAACTCATTTATAAACAAGCACTTTCTATTTTTATATCATGGGAACTTATCCTCGCTACTATTCCTTATAAAAAACAATCGGATTACTTTGATATTGTCACGGATCACAGAGGAATCAGACAAGATGGTAAGTTATCAGTGTTTATTTTGCAGAAGGATTGCGGTCGGAGATAACAGGTGAGAAGAAGTAACATAGAAAGTTCAATGAAGCTTAGCTGTGGTTTTAAGTCTCTCTCTTTCTTTCCCTCTCTTGCAGGTGGCGTGGCGATGGCTGGTACGGATGTGTTGATCCAAAATGAGTGAAGCGACGGTAAGTAGAAGGTAAGTGATCGGGAAGTCTGTGAGCCATGGAATGACGAGACCAGACAAGTGACTGCAGTGAAGGTGAGTGTTTTATAGTCCATATGGTTGATGGGACACAGGTGACGGTGATTAGTACTCAGGGGATAATGAACGGGGAAAAGTCTGGTTGGGTGAAAGGGAACGAGTGGGCGGAGATGGTGATCTGGATGATGTAACCCTGACAGTACCCCCCCCCTCCCGAGGCGGCTCTTGACGCCTGAGACGGGCGCTGCCGGCGGCGAGGTCGACCACGACCCCTGGGAGCCGGACGATCCGGATGATCACTGTGGAACTGGGTGAGTAGCGTTGGATCCAAGATGTCATCTCGCAGGACCCAGGAACGTTCCTCTGGTCCGTAGTCCTCCCAGTCCACCAGGTACTCCAGCCGAGGACCTCGCCGCCGAGAATCCATGATAGAGCGGACTCGATAAATGGGCTCCTCTTCAACGGGAACGGGAGGAGGTACGTCAGTGGGAAGGTTATCTGAGGGAACAGAGGTGACAGGGTCAGTGAAGGGTTTAAGTAAGGAAACATGGAATGAAGGAGCAATCCTGAAATGAGGGGGAAGATTGAGCCTGTAGGTCACTTCGTTCAACTGCCTCTGGATGGTGAATGGTCCGATGAATCGAGGACTCAGCTTACGGCAAGGTAGACGGAGACGGATGTCTCGAGTCGACAACCACACCTTTTGACCTGGCTGATACTGAGGGGTGTCGAGTCGGTGACGGTCCGCTTGTTCCTTGTGTCTCCGTACTGCCTGCTGTAGATGCACATGAGCTGAGTCCCATACCCCCTCGCTCTGATGGAACCAGAAGTCGACAGCTGGAACCTCCGAGGGCTCACCCGACCAAGGAAAGAGTGGAGGCTGGAAACCAAGGATACACTGGAAGGGGGTGAGCCCGGTGGTGTTCTGCCGCAGAGAGTTTTGGGCATACTCAGCCCATGGGAGGTAACGGTTCCAGCTGTCCTGGTACTGATGGCAGTACGTCCGCAGGTAACGTCCAATCTCCTGAATCTTCCGCTCAGTCTGGCCGTTAGTCTGCGGAATGTAGCCTGAGGAAAGGCTGATGGTGACCCCGAGGAGTTTGAAGAAGGCTTGCCATACTCTTGAGATGAACTGAGGTCCCCGATCCGAGACGATATCCTCTGGGAGGCCGAAGTTCCTAAAGACGTTGTGGAATAGAGCTTCAGCTGCTTGTAACGCAGTGGGAAGACCAGGTAAGGGAATCAGCTTACAACCTTTAGAGAACCTGTCCACAACAACGAATACACAGGTAAAGCCTTCTGAATTGGGTAGATCAGTCATGAAATCGACACCAATGTGTGACCATGGTCGCCTGGGAAGAGGTAACGGCACGAGCTTGCCTTCTGGGACTCTCCTCGGGGTGTTGGTGATGGCACAGACTGAACAACCTCGGATGAACCTGGAGACATCTCTGGAGATGGACGGCCACCAGTACCGTTGACTGAGGAGCGAGAGGGTACGCTTGCTACCCGGATGTCCAGAGCCCGGAAGGGAGTGAGCGGAGTCCAGAAGGGGAGTACGTAGATGTGGAGGTACGAAAATACGCCCTTCTGGACCTCCCGGCGGAGCGGGTTGACGTGTCAGTTCCTGGGCGATCTGTTGATCAACCTCCCAGACGATTGGACTGAGGATTACGGCTGGAGGGAGGATAGGTTCGGGATGAAGATCTTCAACAGAGGTGTGATGGAGTCGTGAAAGTGCATCAGCCTTGCAATTCTTACTCCCGGGACGATATGACACCACAAAGTTGAAGCGTGTGAAGAATAGAGCCCAGCGGGCTTGTCTAGGGTTCAGTCTTTTAGCCTCCCTTAAGTACTCCAAGTTGCGATGATCGGTGATTACTGTGAATTGATGGTTAGCTCCCTCCAGCCAGTGCCTCCACTCCTCAAGGGCCAGTTTGATGGCCAGCAGCTCTCGGTTACCGACGTCATAGTTCCGCTCCGCCGGGGCTAATTTCTTGGAAAAGAAGGCGCATGGAAGGAGTTTGGGTGGCTCACCCTGCCGCTGAGAGAGAACTGCTCCTACTCCAGTAGATGAGGCATCTACCTCTACCACAAACGGAAGGTCCGGGTTTGGATGAATGAGGATGGGAGCAGTGATGAAAGTTTCCTTTAAACGCTGGAAGGCCTGTACTGCGGAGGGAGATAGGGACAGAGACTTGGGCCGTCCCTTGAGGGAAGAAGTGAGGGGAGCACTGATATGACTGTAGTTCCGGATGAATCGTCTATAGAAGTTCGCGAACCCCAGGAATCGTTGCAGTTCCTTTACGGAGGAGGGTTGTGGCCAGTTCTGGATAGTTTCCACCTTCCTCTGGTCCATTTGGATGCCCTGTTAATTGATGACATAACCCAGGAAGTGAACGGTAGAGGTGTGAAATTCGCACTTCTCCAGCTTCAGATATAACCTGTGCTCTCAGCTTCTCGAGGACCTGGATGACATGTTGATGGTGCTCAGACATAGAAGAAGAGTATATGAGTATATCATCAATGTAGACGATTACAAAACGGTTGAGGAACTCTCGAAGGACTTCATTCATATGACCTTGGAAGACGGCAGGAGCGTTGGACAGTCCGAAAGGCATGACCTGATACTCGTAGTGGCCCGAGGGGGTCACAAAGGCAGTTTTCCACTCATCTCCATGCCGGATTCGGATCAGATTATACGCACTTCTAAGGTCCAGTTTGGAGAAAATGCGTGCACCACGCAGCTGTTCCAGGGCGGCAGGTACCAGAGGAAGGGGATAGCTGAATTTGACAGTCTGAGAGTTAAGATGACGGTAATCGATACAGGGCCGCAAGCCTCCGTCCTTTTTGGCCACAAAGAAGAAGCTTGAAGCGGCAGGGGAGGTAGATGGTCGAATAAACTGCTGATGTAAAGCTTCCTTCACATACTCCTCCATGGCCTTCTGTTCCGGGATGGACAGAGGATATATACGACCTTTGCGAAGGGTGGCTCCGGGTAGCAAGTCGATGGCGCAGTCCCATGGCCGGTGTGGAGGTAGTTTGGTTGCCAGTTCCTTACTGAATACGTCCTGGAACGCCTGGTACTCCACTGGGATTTCGCCTTGAACTTGGACTTCAGGGCTTTCCACCGAAGTAGAACAGACAGGAACTCTAGTTTCCCCCGCGGGTGATATCGCTACTTAGATCCAACTTTGCAAATCTCGGCTACTAGCCTTTAGTCCGCTAGCATTTCACCGACCGTCTTATTTTACACCCATTTCACTGAAAGGATACAGGTTATATCCCTCATTTCAGTCCTAAATTAGTAGTGATATTGGTAGTATCACTACTAATTTACTGTTCATCTGTTGTAATGGCGAACATATCGGATGTGTGTCTAACGTTACCTCTGAGTGCAGGTGAGGACACATTCGAGCTGATTTCGGTACGATTGGAGCTGGAATCGGTGGAGAAACAGATCCGTGGTCTGCTGGAGAAACAAGCCGAGCTGCGGGATAGGCGATCAGCGCTTGAAACTTTACGCGCCGATGCTCACAAGTCAGTGGTTAGTAACTTTTTGACTCCGACTTCGTCTACTCCGTGCGTTTCTCTGCCCAGGAGGACACGATCATCTCTGGCATCATTCACTCCGGCACCGACACAACACCATGGACCCTGGGTGATCCCACACACTTCGCGAGTCGGAACGCGACGACGCCGTGATCATCGGCAGTTCCATGGTCCGTCATGTCCACGCTACCTCAGGTAAGGGTACGGTGCGCACTCACTGCTTTCCTGGTGCTCGTGTTCTTGATGTCGCCGCACAGGTTCCCGAGATCCTGAATGGTGACGAGCGCGTCGGAGCTGTTGTGCTGCACATGGGAGTGAATGACATCAGGCTGCGGCAGACGGAGGTTCTGAAGAAGGACTACAAGAGCCTGATCGAGACGGTACGCAGCACAGCGCCTGAGGCAACGATCATCGTGTCTGGACCGCTTCCCACGTACCGACAAGGACAGGAAAGGTTCAGTAGATTATTTGCACTAAATGAATGGCTAATGTCATGGTGTAATGAACAGAAACTGCTCTTTGTAAATAATTGGAATCTGTTCTGGGAGCGACCTAGGCTCTTCCGTGCTGATGGCCTGCACCCCAGCAGAATCGGAGCGGCTGTTCTGTCGGACAACATCTCCAAGACGTTACACACCATATGACTAGAAAATCAAAGTCCAAATCACAGTCTTTGCTGTGCCAAATTGATATAAGTAGTGTAGAACATTATATAGAAACTGTGTCTATTCCTCGTTTAGTGAGGCCATATAATAAATCTACTGTAAGATCTAGGAAAAATATTATTGTAATTAAACCTGAAAATCTAAATATCAGTGAACAAAAACAATTTCTAAAACTAGGTCTTCTAAACATTAGATCGCTCACACCTAAGGCGGTTATTGTAAATGAAATGGTCACAGATAATAGCTTCGATGTACTTTGCCTTACTGAAACCTGGCTTAAACCAAATGAGTATTTCGGTCTAAATGAGTCTAGTCCACCAGGATACTGTTATAAGCATGAGCCCCGTCTGATTGGTCGTGGCGGCGGTGTTGCAACAATCTATAGAGATATTCTTAATGTTACTCAGGAAACAGGTCACAGGTTTAATTCGTTTGAAGTACTTGTACTAAATATTACGCTCTTAGATGTAAGAAAGAAATCCCTATTATCTCTAGCCTTGGCTACTGTATATAGACCTCCAGGGCCCTATGCTGATTTCCTAAAAAAGTTTGCAGAGTTTCTCTCAGATCTATTGGTCAATACCGACAAAGCAATAATTGTTGGAGATTTTAACATACACGTAGATAACACAAATGATGCGTTAGGGACTGCGTTTACAGATTTATTAAACTCTTTTGGGGTCAAGCAAAACGTCAGTGGTCCCACTCATCGTCTAAATCATACACTAGACTTAATTATATCATATGGAACCAATCCAACTGATATAAATATTATACCGCAAAGTGACGATCTCACTGATCATCACATGGTAACTTGTATAATACGTACTGCTGAAATTTGTCATGTTGCGCCACGTTATAGACCAGGCAGAACAATCGTTCCAACCACTATAGATAGATTCTCAAATAGCCTACCTGATCTATCTCAGCTGCTCAGTGAACCCAAACAAACAGATGAACTAGAGGAAATGACTAGCAGTTTGAGCACCATTTTGTCTAGTACATTAGATATTGTTGCACCAATTAGATCAAAAAAGTTTAGACAGAAAACTAAAGCACCTTGGTACAACAGTGCTACGCATGTTATCAAGAGAGAAACTCGTAACTTAGAGCGTAAATGGAAACAAACTAATTTAGAGGTCTTTAGAATCGCGTGGAAAGAAAGTATGTCACGTTATAAAAAGGCTCTAAAAGCAGCCAGGGCTGAGCATCTCCACAAACTAATAGAAAATAACCAAAATAATCCAAGGTTTTTATTTAACACCGTGGCTAGACTAACAAATATACAGACATCACCAGAGCAAAATATTCCGTTACAGTATAGTAGTAATGATTTTATGAACTACTTTAATGAGAAAATAGAAAGCATCCGTAACACAATTGTAAATGTACACTCTTTTATGTTGTCTTATGATTCAGCCTCAATTATCGCCCCTCTGGAACAACTACACCGCTTTACAACTATAGGACAGGAAGAGCTAAATCAACTTATCATTGCATCGAAAACATGTTTATTAGATCCAATACCCACTAAACTACTGAAAGAAGTGTTACCTGTAGTGGAAGAGCCTCTTCTCAATATTATTAACTCGTCTTTATTTTTAGGTCATGTTCCAAGAATATTCAAGCTGGAAGTAATACAACCTCTCATTAAGAAACCGCAATTAGACCCAAATAACTTAGCAAATTACAGACCCATTTCAAATCTTCCACTTATGTCTAAAATACTAGAAAAAATTGTGTCCGCTCAATTGTGCTCTTTCTTGCAAGAAAATGAGATATATGAAAAATTCCAGTCAGGATTCAGACCGCATCATAGCACAGAAACTGCGCTAGATAAAATTACAAATGATTTACTTTTAGCTTCTGACCAAGGCTGTATCTCAATACTAGTTCTACTCGATCTTAGCGCTGCGTTCGACACTATCGATCATAAAATACTCCTGGATCGACTACAAAACTACACTGGTGTTCAGGGACAGGCATTAAGCTGGTTTAGATCGTACTTATCAGACCGTTATCATTTTGTCTGTTTAAATGGGGAATAATCAAAGATGACGTCAGTAGACTATGGAGTGCCGCAAGGATCGGTGTTAGGCCCTCTGCTATTCTCAATATATATGCTCCCACTTGGTAATATTATAAGAAAACATGGAATTAATTTCCACTGTTATGCTGATGACACTCAATTATATATTTCATCACGGCCAGATGAAAACACTAACTTATCAAATTTGACAGAGTGTCTCAAAGATATAAAATGCTGGATGACGCGTAATTTCCAGCTACTAAATTCAGATAAAACGGAGGTATTACTTATTGGTCCAAAAAACTACCCACAAACTCACTTACAATACAACTTTAATATAGAAGGATGTCCTGTTACTTTATCCACTACAGTAAAAGACCTGGGTGTTATACTAGACCGCAACTTGTCTTTCGAAAATCATATTTCATATGTTACAAGAACAGCCTTTTTCCACCTTAGAAACATTACAAAGCTACGTAACATGCTATCTGTTTCTGATGCAGAAAAGTTAGTTCATGCATTCATGACCTCGAGACTAGATTATTGTAATGCTATATTAGCTGGCTGTCCTGCATCCTCAATAAACAAGCTACAGTTAGTGCAAAATGCAGCTGCTAGAGTTCTTACTAGGTCAAGAAAATATGATCATATAACACCAATTTTATCATCTCTACACTGGTTACCTATCAAATTCCGTATCAATTACAAAATACTATTACTGACCTATAAAGCCCTAAATGGTTTAGCTCCTGTGTATTTAATGGACCTTCTATCGCCCTACAATCCATCGCGTTCTTTAAGATCACTAAATTCAAGGCTTTTGGTCATTCCTAGGATATCTAAGTCCACTAAAGGAGGAAGGGCGTTCTCACATTTAGCTCCAAAACTCTGGAATAGCCTTCCTGATATTGTTCGAGGCTCTGACTCGCTGTCCCAGTTTAAAACTAGATTAAAGACACATCTCTTTAGCCAAGCATTTACATAATGCTTACCTTTTATACCACTGCTGAATCAGATCAAATGCATTTAATATTATACAACTTGAAGAGTCTAGGGTTATTTGTATAGGTTGCATAGTATTTACAGTCATTACGTTCCTGTGTATATTGCGTGAATGACGGGTGGTTGGGTAGATATTGTGTTTTGCGGTAGGTGGTATGCCATATGGAACCGTTGCCACTGAACCTGCTTTAACAACGACAGTGGGGCTCGACAGCCTTAGTCAAACGGGTCGGCGCGTATGGTTGGGCTGCGGAGAGATTGTGAGATTGTGGTTGGGTCTCAGCAGCAGGAGGGATGTAGAGGTCAGTAAGCAGGGCTGAGTTGAGTGGGGGACGGAGGGGGGTGACTCTGGGACGCAAGAATCACTGTCTTCATGTTTTTTATCATTTACGCCCGTGTTATGGAAATCATTATGAACAGCAGCTACGCTAATTATTTTCCCTTTTTGCTTTTCTGCTGTTATCTCGGGACGCGAGTCCCGAGAAAAATGGCGTTCGTCAGCTCCAGTTTGTATCCAGCCTTTCACGGAGACTTCAGATACCCCAATCACAAAGCCTGTGAAGAGACGACTCAACACCGGCGATATGGACCCTCTATGGTGGACGGCACTGATCCTCAACAACTCGTCTCAACACCGGCGTGATTACTTGGACTTCCAAAAGATGGAAATGGATAAATATTCTAAATGTTCCGATCCAATCTGCCTTGTAATGCTGCCCAAATCATAAATCATGCACTGTTCCTTCGTTGGCCAGACGAGAACTGGCCCTCCGACTGAGTCTGGTTTCTCCCAAGGTTTTTTCTCCATTCTGTCACCTGATGGAGTTTTGGTTCCTTGCCACTGTTGCCTTGGCTTTTGGCTTGCTTAGTTGGGGACATTTAATATTCAATAATATTATTGATCTGCCTTACTTAAGGTGGACGTTGACTCAATTTTCTTTTAGAAACAAACTCTGTTATATTATTTTCATGTTATCACTGTGAAGCTGCTTTGATACAATCTGTATTGTAAAAAGCGCTATATAAATAAAGGTGACTTGACTTGACTTGACATTAAATTAAAATCAAATTAGTACCAGCTTGGTGGCTCTTTGGACTGAAAAAGGTCTCGGTTACGTATGTAACCCTCGTTCCCTGAGTAGGGAACGGAGACGTTACGTTGGATGACGACGAATGGGGTTTCGCTTAGAAAGCCTATCAACTTCGAGTATTACAAAACGAGCCAATGGCAAAGAAAAGCCATGGGTCTGCGGAATTTGCATAGCGTATCTCTGCCCTACCTCGTGGGTATAAAAGGAAGACGCTGGCAACATGCAGATTTGTTTCTTTTGCTGAGGAGCCATGACTGAGCTCAGGCGATCCCCGTGGTACAGCGGAAAGTGGCAGGCAGACATAACGTCTCCGTTCCCTACTCAGGGAACGAGGGTTACATACGTAACCGAGACGTTCCCTTTCGTTGTCACTCCGAGTTACATCGGATGACGACGAATGGGGTTACCAGTCTAATCATGCCACCTTCTCGGCTGTCTTCCAGTGCCCTGCGTAAATCTGAGATCCCTGTCGTGAAACTGGCACGGACGAAAGGACTCCTATTTAGCACAGGAATACCAAGGTACACTGGGGAGCATATCCCATAGCTCAGAGGAAATATGCAATTATTGCCAACCCAGATGGAGAACACTGGGATGTCCAGCCGCTGGTGGAATATTTCAACCCCAGGGGTGGCAAGGTGGCTTGCCAAGGGAAAGACACATGCTCAGAGACGCTTACAGTGGAAATACACATGTGGGGGTCGCTCAGAGGAGGGACCATGCACACGGGAGGCACCTAGCCGACGCGCAGGCAATGGACACTGGCGCCGATGTCAGGAGTGCTGGAGGAACTCAGGGCTTTCGGGGAAGCTCACCTGAGGGGAATATCGAACGTATCCAGTCCGTGGAGTGGAATGGCGAGCAAGTGAAGACACCTGAGCGGGTCCAGTACTAGCTGGTTGAAGCAAGTACATGAGAGGACACAGGCTCCACTCAGAGATTATAGAATCTGGCGAATGTGTTCGGTGTCGCCCAGCCTGCAGCTCTGCAGATGTCTGTTAGCGAGGCGTCATGCGCTAGAGCCCAAGAGGACGCCACACTCCGGGTGGAGTGGGCCTTCACACCAAGGGGGCACGGTCGTCCTTGCTGCTGGTATGCCAAAGCAATGGCGTCCACTATCCAGTGAGACACCTTTCCATTCAGTTTCCCACCATAACAGACAAAGAGCTGGTCTGAGGTCCTGAAACTCTGCGTTCTGTCTACATAGGCGCGGAGGGCATGTACTGGACAGAGCAGTGCCAAGGCTGGGTCTGCCTCCTCCAGGGGCAGCGCTTGCAGGTTCACCACCTGGTCCCGGAAGGGAGTGGTAGGAACCTTGGGCACGTATCCGAGCCGGGGTCTCAGGATCACGTGAGAGTAAGCCAGCCCGAATTCCAGGCACGCTTCGTCAACGGAGAATGCGTGCAGGTCCCCTACCCTCTTGATGGAGGCCAGTGCAACCAGGAGCGCTGTCTTCATTGACAGGAACATAAGCTCCACTGATTGCAGAGGCTCAAAGGGAGCACTCTGCAGGGCAGTTAACACCACTGAGAGGTCCCAAGAGGGAACGAGAGGAGGGCGAGGAAGATTCAGTCTCCTCGCTCCTCCCAAGAACCTGACGATCAGGTCGTGCCTTCCCAAGGACTTACCTTAAACAAAGTCATGCTGTGCGGCAATGGCGGCGACATAGACTTTTAGGGTGGAGGGAGACAGCCTTCGCTCCAACCCATCTTGTAGGAAGGAAAGCACGACACTGATCGAACATCGCGGGGGTCTTCTCGGAGAAAACAGCACCAGTTGACGAAGAGGTTCCACTTCAACGCGTAGACATGTCTCGTGGACGAAGCTCTAGGGGAAGTGATGGTAGGCACCACCGGTGGTGGTAGGGTATTCAAACCTGCCTCGACCCGTCCAGGAGCCACACATGGAGGTTCCAAAGATCGGGAAGAGGGTGCCATAGGGTGCCCCGTCCCTGAGAAAGGAGGTCCTTCCTCAGAGTGGTCGGCCAGGGAGGGGCTGTCGTGAGGAGTACTAGTTCGGAGAACCAGGTTCGGGTGGGCCAGTATGGCGCAACCAGAATGACCTGCTCCTCGTCCTCCCTGACCTTGCGCAAGGTCTGTGCAAGAAGGCTCACTGGAGGAAACGCATATTTGCGGCCCTGCGGCCAGCTGTGCACCAGAGCACCTGTGCCGAGCATGCCCTCGGTCAGGGAATAATACTGGGCGCAACGGGTCGAGTCGTGAGAGGCAAACAGATCCATCCGTGAGAGGCAAACAGATCCTCCATCAGGAGGCCTTTGCAGCACGTCCATTGCACATGGTGCCCCAGCCCGTGGTGGAGGCATCTGTCGTTACAACAACATGCCGTGAAGCTCGTTCTAGGGGCACTCTGGCCCGTGGAAAATTGAGATTCGATCCATGGGGTGAAGGACTGACGGCAGGTCGGAGTAACTGGTATTCTGAAGGTGCCGTGTTGCCATGCCCTCCTCGGGACTCGGTCGCGAAGCCAAAGCTAAAGCAGTCTCATATGAAGCAATCCGAGTGGCGTTGCCGCGGCTGCAGATGCCATATGCCCCAGGAGCCTCTGAAAAAGTTTCAGTGGAACCGCACTCTTGCCCTCGAACTGTCTCAGACAAGTCAGCAGTGACTGCGCGCGCTCGCTCGTAAGCTACACGGACATGGCGACCAAGTCAATTTCCATACCGAGAAAAGAGATCCTCTACACGGGGCAAAGTTTGCTCTTCTCCCAGTTGACCCGAAGGCCCAGATGAGCTAGGTGCCGGAGCACTAGGTCCCTGTGTTCGCAAACCTGATCTCGAGAGTGAGCAAGGATCAGCCAGTCGTCGAGATAATTCAGGATGCGAACCCCGTGTTCCCGTAGGGGAACAAGGGCTGCCTCGACGACCTTCGTGAAGACGCGAGGAGACAGGGCTAACCCGAATGGGAGAACCCCGTACTGATATGCCTGCCCCTCGAAAGCAAACTGTAGGAACGGTCTGTGTCGAGGGAGAATGGAGACATGAAAGTAGGCGTCCTTCAGGTCGATCGCTGCAAACCAATCCTGGGGCCGCAAACATTCGAAAATGTGCTTGGCAGTGAGCATCTTGAACCGCAGCCTGTGAAGAGAGCGGTTCAGCACGCGCAGGTCCAGGATTGGCCGTAACCCACCGGTTTTCTTCGGGACAATGAAGTACGGGCTGTAGAAGCCGGACCTCATTTCGGCTGGAGGGACAGTCTCGATCGCACCCTTCGCCAGCAGGGTAGCAACCTCCGCTCTCATGACAGGGGCATTGCCACCGACCATAGTGGAGCGGACTCCCGAACTGAATCGCGTAGCCGAGCCTGATCGTTCTAATTTGTTCACAGCATTGTGCAAAATAAAAAATACACCCTTAATTACAACAAACATAAACTCCCTTTGGGTAGAGCTTTGCACAACTGTAAACAATATTGCAGTACATATTGGAACTGAACATACAACGTACATAGTACTGTAAATCATTCATGCACATCCAGACGTTCCTCTCTGTCTGGCCACATAGGTTCACCTGAGAGATATTGTTCAATTTAGGAGACATTTTCAGGGGAAAAAAAAGATTAAAAAAGTGTAAAATTGTCTTGACAGATTTTGACAACTAGTTCAACATTTTTGTATGTAATGACTCAAGCAATGAAATGAGGACTATTAGTTTTATATGGAATGACTATTCAGCATTCACAAGTATGGTTAATTTTGACAGACATGACATAAGCAAATGATAATGTTATAAAACAGCAGAGAGTTGTATGAAAGTAATTGATACATATCCAAAAGCATTTGCAATTTGTTGGAAGGAATGAGAGAATGCTTCTATGATGTGCACAAATGATTAAATGTTGTGGAGGTTGAACTAACTGTTGTGCAAATGTAAATAGTGATGTGAGAAATGCACCAAAGCGACTGAGAAAAACTCAACTATTCCATCCAAAACTTATAATGTAAAAAACATGTCATCATGATATTCATAGTATACGCTTATATAGCTACATGTGTACTGTGTTTCTGTACAATAGATACTGTCAAATTAAATTAATAATTAATGTCAGGGAAAACTATAGCATGTTTCTCCTAACTTTTTTGCTCTTAATACCACAGAAAAGGCTTGTTTCAGAAAACCAAGAAGATCAGTTTCAAAATGAGACTAACAGGAAGTATGTTTACAGATCAAACGACTTTATTATATCACCTCATGCATTAACCATTAAAACTAAATGAAAATGTACATTGCACAGTTTTTCCACAATAGGACACAAATAACATCCATCAACTCTCCTTTTATAGATAAATCAACTGTCTTCACAGACATCTTTCAGCAAGGCCCCCTATGTGTGAAACCATATTGATGATGAATATCAGCAGATTTCACAAGCTGTTTCCCTCCCAAATGAGTACAACTTGAAAGCATTCAAACTACAAAACTTTTCCCATGTTCACAGCAGAAATGCTTCATCAATGATGTCAAAAGCAGTGGTTATGTCTTAGGCATGAAAACTAATTAAGGCGCAACCGAAACCAAAAGTTATCAGAGTGAAGATAATATGACACAGTAAGTAAACGGATGTTGCTAATGTCTGTGAAAAAGAGTTCATCATCTGGAAACCATGGTGTTCTAATTTTAAGCATCATGTTTGCTCACAAATGTCAGATAAACATCTTGAGAATTCCAGGTGGATTCCAAGCAGGTTTCTAAAGCTGCGGGCACATAAATTAAACTTTTGTGGACAAAGTAGGTCCATTGTCAATGGAGTCCGTGTATCATTGTCAGGATACAGGCACGGAGACAGAGGTAAGTGAATCCAAACACAGTTTTATTTAAAGTGACAAGTGCAAAGGTGAGTATTCAAAGTTCAGGTGCAGATTCGGTGAAGAGCACAACGTGCGGGGCAGATTACAGGTGAGCAGGTCCTCTTCAGGTTAGTTGGTGTCAAGCAATCACAGTACTTGTCCTTTCTCTTACAGATGCAGTCACGAGCCAGTAAACTCAGCGTGAACACAAAGAACTCAGGTGAATACCGGATCTCGGGAAACATGGATTAAGGCAGGCTTTCTGGAAACAGCGGAACAAGGATACAGAGGTTAGTAATTCACAGGTGAGTATGTGTTACTTTGCAGGTACTGGGTGCACCAGAGGCTCCGGTAGACGATGGATAATGGTCTGTTCCTGTTGGAGGCTTGACCAAGACTGAGGCTGTGGTGAGTGTTTTTATTCTGAGGCTTGCTGATTGTGAACAGGTTCGGGTGATTATACTCAGGGGAGATTAATTGCAGGTGCGCCAAAGAGGATTCTGGGGAATGTAGTGCTAAGATAGACGGTCAAGCGTGACAATCATCTGATCTTTAAATTATTCTATTTAATCTGGCAAAAGAAAAACGGGCAAAACAGGTCGATATTTCATTTTCCGGTGGTTCTGTATGAACCAAAAGATGAAAGCTCTACTCGAAACCGAAAATCCAATAAACAGAAAAACCAAATAATACGTTTTTCTTTATTTTTCCAGTTCTCGCGGTTGTCTTATCGCTTTGCACAGGCGCAATGTATAGCCGCACAATAAGCCTGTGAAGACGTAAAGTATGTTATAAAGTAGTTATAAGTTTCATTTTTTTACAAGAGTTTATAAGAGTAATGATTTGTATGCCACACACATGTAGGCCTAATGTCTATGCTGAACAAAGTTATTCATATATTTTCTCACTTGTATAGGGTACAAGATTTTTTTTTTTCATACTTGTTTATGTAGACCTGCAGTAACACATTATGGAATGTAGTTTAGAATGTAATCAACTTTGTGTGGATCATGCCAAAGAGTTTTACCTCTATCTTTACTTGCAAGAGAGTCTGTCAGAATATAGACAACCAGCAAAGAGTGCCATCTATCCAAACTCAGTCGACAAGGGTAATGTTCTTAGTCTGCAAGCCCCTCAACATATACACCAGTCTTAGGCCAATTATTGCTTTAAAAGTGTGAAGTTCCTGTACTTGAGTAACTTTAACGCAAACCCATAGAATACAGAATACAGATTATCCATGTTCTGCTACTTTAATGTGAGTGATGACAAGTTAATATAAAAATGTCACGTTGGCCAATTTTCAAGAGTGGTTATATTTTGTAACTTCCAGTTCATTTGGCTGAAAATACTTACTGTACTATTTTAGGATTTATGCATTTCAACATCATGTTGGTGCTTTTACTAAATTTGTCTGAGTATTTTTCTCCTATCAAACAAACCATTACTCTTTATTTGATTGCTTGTTTCTCTAGTTTCCAAATGTGTACCGCCCTCTTCCAAACTTTTATTATTTTAACAGAATCACACAGTGGAAAGGATGTGGCCAGAAATCAACAACCGGGTAAATTACCCACTAAAAGAGGCCTTGGTGCAGCTACAAGACCAGGAAGCAATAGATATGGAGGACAGCCTGACGAGGTTCTGCACATCCAATCTGACTGGCCAGATTGGAATAAATAGATTTGTGCATTCATGGAATTCTCACAGGATCCCATGAATGTTACGTCATGCTCCTATGTTGAGTCAGAGAGGCTCATAGAATTGGATTTGTTGATTATGAGCTGGATCCAGCTGTATTTGTTAATAATGCTTTCAGGCCATTCTACAAACATATACACAACGTGTGTCCTTAAGCAAGACACTTTACTCCATGTTGCTCCAGGGGAATTGCCCCTGTAATAAGTGCACTGTAAGTCACTTTGGATAAAAGCCTCTGCCAACTGCATAATTAATTTTTATTTTTTTTATTTAATATACTATATGTGACCCTGGACCACAAAACCAGTCACATGGGTCAATTTTTTTAAATTGAGATTTATACACCACCTGAAAGCTGAATAAATACAATTTCAATTAATGTATGGTTTGTTAAGATAGGACAATGTTTGACCGAGATACGACTATTGTAAAATCTGGAATCTGAGGGTGCAAAAAAAATCGAAACATTGAAAAAATGGCCTTTAAAGTTGTCCATTTATGTTCGCGATTGTGCTGCATTCACTCACAAAAATAAATGTTTTATACATCAGTAGGACATTTACAAAATATCTTCATGGAACATGATCTTTGCCTAATATCCTAATGATTTTAGGCATAAAAGAAACATTTAATAATTTACCCATACAATGTATTGTTGGCTATTGACACACATAGCCTACCTGTGTGACTTGTGACTGGTTTTGTGATCCAGGGTCACATATAGATTCTAGAAGAGATTTACAATTGTGTTGATACAGGGAGAGGGATACCAAATCAGCTGACTGGGACAGGAACACTGAGAAAAATCACAGCAGATCTTCGATCTTCTACCAGATGTCATGGTAGCAGCTGACATGTATGACAGGGACATGGGATCATCCCTCACCAGAATATCTTCTTTCGGAAGTGACCTCTTTCTGTCTGAGGCAGACAAAGAGAGAGCAGAGCAGCACTTTTCACAGAATTACCCCGACCTGGCAGTTGTTTTTGACAGTGTTGGCAATTACAACTGTTCCATTCAAAGAGGCTTTGATCTACCTCATTAATGAAAAGGAGCACCAGAGGGTTAAGGCCGTTTTACATGGTAGGCTATGCAATAACCGCAAGAGATTTTCCTAATTTCATTTGTCCTGTATCATGTGGACTCTTGTCATAAATTGCCTCAGCCATGAGGGAATGCAAATTTTAGCACTTATGTTCTGTTTAAGTATACTTACTGTAAATATGGATTCCAACATTATGCAGTCACAACTCTGTACTAAAGTACTACATGTATCGTGTTACTATTAAACAATTAATTAAATAGATTAAAAAATCCATTTTGATTTTGTCATTGTATTTATTACATAGTATACACAATAAAAATGTATATTTAGCTAAGAACCAGGAAGGACTTAATGATAAAACAGACAAACATGTTGTAAAGAAATTAGGTCCAACTTTAAGAATCTCCACATACGATTAAAATAAACTGTAAATCAGTGTAGAGTGAGCTCGGAACAACAAAGCAATGTGAAACAACATCTTGCAAAATTTCCTAGCTCTTATAAAATCCCTGTGAGTTCAGAATAACAAAGCAATATAAAACAACATACTACCACATTTTCTAACTCTTATGAAATCTCTGTGAGCTCAGAACAAACCAATATAAAACATCTAGTCTTATTTTCTATAGGGGGGGGGGGGGGGGGGGGATGTAACTGTTTTTATGCCTAGATGCTCTATTACTGTGAGTTCAAATTGTTAACTGGGTGTGATGGCTGAATAACCGTTTTTAATAAATTCCATACATAGACAAGACTAACCTCTGCAAACTACACAAGTGAAGAGGTCCCTCACATTCCTGGATTGTTCTTCAGTCAGTCCTAATGTTGTCTTTCTGTTTTGATGGACCAGGTCAGACAGTTCCTTGATGGCAGGGGTCACCTCAGATAAACCCTGAGCAGCCAGGACAACACACAGCACACACAGGTCACTAGGACTGCATTTGGTTTAGTAATAGCACACAAAATGTATAACATATGAATAAGAGCTAATTCGTGAGTCTGACATGTGAATGCATATTAATTTAGCAGCAATGTTTGACATTGTTTATGGCTAGTTTGAAATGTGGGACTTCATAAATGTTGATCCAGCAATTTAAAGCCCACTACATATTTGCAGCCTAATTGTTCATGCCACTGTAAAGATAACTTTCAAGCCACATGGATACCTAAACTTTACTTAGATACAGGGTAAATGCACCTCTTGTTCCTTCGCAGTCCAATATTTCAACTCCGTTGTGGTCTGTCAAAATGACTGGGTCATTGGTTCCTAGGGCATCTTTCTGACAAGCTTCCCAATTCTGAAACTCTCCCAGGCTGACCGTCCTGGAATTCATAACAGCTTCAGTTAGGGTCTTGCATAATGATTAACATTGTGTACATGTAAAAAAAAAAAAAAAAAAAAAAAAAAAAAAAAAAAAAAAAATATATATATATATATATATATATATATATATATATATATACAGGTCCTTCTCAAAAAATTAGCATATTGTGATAAAGTTCATTATTTTCCATAATGTAATGATAAAAATTAAACTTTCATGTATTTTAGATTCATTGCACACCAACTGAAATATTTCAGGTCTTTTATTGTTTTAATACTGATGATTTTGGCATACAGCTCATGAAAACCCAAAATTCATATCTCAAAAAATTAGCATATCATGAAAATGGTCTCTAAACGAGCTATTAACCTAATCATCTGAATCAACTAAATAACTCTAAACACCTGCAAAAGATTCCTGAGGCTTTTAAAAACTCCCAGCCTGTTTCATTATGCAAAACCGCAATCATGGGTAAGACTGCCGACCTGACTGCTGTCCAGAAGGCCATCATTGACACCCTCAAGCAAGAGGGTAAGACACAGAAAGAAATTTCTGAACAAATAGGCTGTTCCCAGAGTGCTGTATCAAGGCACCTCAGTGGGAAGTCTGTGGGAAGGAAAAAGTGTGGCAAAAAACGCTGCACAACGAGAAGAGGTGAGGTGCCAGGTCGTGCTGAAAAATGAAATCTTCATCTCCATAAAGCTTTTCAGCAGATGGAAGTATGAAGTGCTCCAAAATCTCCTGATAGCTAGCTGCATTGACCCTGCCCTTGATAAAACACAGTGGACCAACACCAGCAGCTGACATGGCACCCCAGACCATCACTGACTGGGTACTTTACACTGGACTTCAGGCATTTTGGCATTTCCTTCTCCCCAGTCTTCCTCCAGACTCTTGCACCTTGATTTCCGAATGACATGCAAAATTTGCTTTCATCCGAAAAAAGTACTTTGGACCACTGAGCAACAGTCCAGTGCTGCTTCTCTGTAGCCCAGGTCAGGCGCTTCTGCCGCTGTTTCTGGTTCAAAAGTGGCTTGACCTGGGGAATGCGGCACCTGTAGCCCATTTCCTGCACACGCCTGTGCACGGTGGCTCTGGATGTTTCTACTCCAGACTGAGTCCACTGCTTCCGCAGGTCCCCCAAGGTCTGGAATCGGTCCTTCTCCACAATCTTCCTCAGGGTCCGGTTACCTCTTCTCGTTGTGCAGCGTTTTTTGCCACACTTTTTCCTTCCCACAGACTTCCCACTGAGGTGCCTTGATACAGCACTCTGGGAACAGCCTATTTGTGCAGAAATTTCTTACTGTGTCTTACCCTCTAGCTTGAGGGTGTCAATGCCTTCTGGACAGCAGTCAGGTCGGCAGTCTTACCCATGATTGCGGTTTTGAGTAATGAAACAGGCTGGGAGTTTTTAAAAGCCTCAGGAATCTTTTGCAGGTGTTTAGAGTTAATTAGTTGATTCAGATGATTAGGTTAATAGCTCGCTTAGAGACCCTTTTCATGATATGCTAATTTTTTGAGATAGGAATTTAGGGTTTTCATGAGCTGTATGTCAAAATCATCAGTATTAAAACAATAAAAGACCTGAAGTATTTCAGTTGGTGTGCAATGAATCTAAAATATATGAAAGTTTATTTTTTATCATTACATTATGGAAAATAATGAACTTTATCACAATATGCTAATTTTTTTAGAAGGACCTGTATATATATATATTTAAAAAGACGTTGTGGACCCGCTTATAGGCGCACATTACTAACGCGCTCTTTAAATAAATACTGTGACCAGGTTTCAGTTGGTCAATGGCGCAGTCTATTTCAGTTGCCTCAAAAAAGCAACATGCCAGCAATGCGCCTAAACACACCTCTTTTTCAGACCAGCAGCCCGTGGGCGCACATATGGGCGCAAATGCATTTGCTATTTAAACAACGTGGCAAAGGACGTGCAAATGATAACTGCGTCAGGCTGAAACTAGCAAAAAACACTTTCATTGGTGTATGATACGGCCCATTATCTTACTGATTGCCATTAAGTTTATGGAGAACAACCACTTTTAGAATTACATAAGTTGGAGTGACACTGATGGTCAAAAATAGCACAGAGTGCATTAGAAAACTTTGATACTAATATGTTATTAAGATCAAGCTGCGAGAATATTAGCATCAAGCAGAGAGAATATACATAGCCTAGTATCTAAGCAACATGGTGGCTTTGCTATGCTCTGATTGATTCCATAAAGCAGCTAAACTTTTGACATATTCATTCCAAGACTGCAGACAGTCAGACCTAACTGTATTCAAACAACACCCTGACAAGCTTAATTGCTCTTAAGCTACCATCCAACCTCACAACAGGACAGCCTTTAACGTCAGCTCGACAAGAGAAGTGGTATTAAGCATTATTAAACACGACTTAAATGGCATGAAAAATTACTGGGACAAAATGCATGACAGCCAAATGCTAGCAGGCACCATAAAAGCCTCGCAAGAAGAATTAAAAGTTTTCAAAATCAAATGTGTTAGAGGCTTCTCTCTGGCTTGACGCGTCCTTAATGTAACCATCACATGTATTAAGACTTTAAATATTTTAAGATGGAGGCAGTTATTTAGAGCAGGAAAGTGCCTCGGGACTTGAGAGCGGCGAGCATCTGAGAAAATGGTTGAGGTGCTTCATCTAAGACAAAGATATTAAATATTCTGTGAACTCGTTTTTAAAGAGCGCAGGCTGAATGGTGTACATGGCCCCACACAATTTAGCAGTATCTGCTGAGGAGGGTCCCTGGAGGGTAGGTAGATTATTTCTGTAAGAAGAGGCTGTTTAAAGCCGCAAGGCCCGGAGCCGCAGCCTGACGATTCATGGGAGCTGTCAAACCTCGGGCCCGCTGGGAGCTCGTCCGGACTACGCTCACACAATGCTCAGTTAGAGGGAACGCTTTGATAATTATTCTGCTAATAAAAGCAAACTTCACCGTTAGCTGGCCGGCTGTCTATGAAAGAGACCAGAAACTGACTTATGCTCTGACAGGATGGGTCTTGTCTTGATCGAGTTTATCTTCTTGTGGGAACAATGGTGGCCTCTATATTTTTCATCATTGCTGTGGGCAAAATGTAAAAAAGAAAGAAGGAAAATTGGTTACAAATCTTTCCTTACGAGACAAGATGGGAAATGAGTATGTATAAGGATTTGATCAGGATGTGAACGTCTAAATGTAACAGACGTAGGCCTTTAAGAGCTGTGCGTGTAAACCTCACTCCCCTGGCCTCAAGAGGTGCACTAGCGACTGTGGTCTTTATTGTCCTTGTTAGCACACCTGCCTCCCACACCGGAGACCCTGGTTCGAATTCAAACCCTTTGGTAAACTTGAGGGAAATTGGTACACTTTGCGTGAGGAGCTGAATTGAATTGATAATGAAGTGCTCTGTGTAGTAGTTTTACATTCATCATAATCACTTCTGAGCCAACTGCAAACATTATTAATATTCAGAGGGCTTGTTTTTAATGAATAATGAGGAAATTTGATTTTTTTTCTACGTTAAACTTCTTTCTCCTAGTAGAGTTTGATATAACTAAAGCTACATTTTAGTTCACACCTTCAGTCCAAATTTGTGCATCCAAATGGAATCTGATCTAATTTATTAAATGTCCACACTGAGTATCACAACTTATCAGATTCGATTTGTGTATCCCATGGCGCTCTTTCTTTTTCCGGATTTATCTACATTGGTTTATATGGCAATGACACTGCATTGGTATGTCTATGCCAAAAAACAAGAACAACAGTAACATGGAGGGGTTTGCAATTCAGACGTTGTCTTACAATATATGAAAATGTGTAGCCGGACCACTGGACTACGGTGTGCTTTGAACTATTACGTATTATGAGGCAGCAGCAGAAACGTTGTAGGCTACATGTACGGCTTTATTCTCTGCTGCCCTGTCCACCAGTCTCAAAGGAATTCAAAGACGTGTGTAGAACAGGCCAACTAGCAGTATATTGTATATATGTTTGCAATTCACGGCAACTGAAAAAAGAGTTTATTTAGAGTAATGATGCTGAAAATTCAGCTTTGATCACAGGAATAAATTATATTTTAAAATATATTGCAATAAAAAAAACTGTTCTTTTAAAATTTTAATAATATTTTACAATATAACTCTTTTTACTGTATTTTTGATTGTATAAATGCATAAGATCATACAGGGCTTCTTTAAAAAATCCAACCAACCACATATTTTTGAATGGTAATGCATATGCCTGCTATTCTAATAATGCGTAATCAAAAAACAATGCAGAAAAGAAGCATCTTCACTGATGTCTCAGACATCAGTGAATAAAATATTACACTCATTGTGTGTTATGAGACAGGGTTAATGAGTTATTCAGCTCAGCAAAGCAGATGGGTGGATATGAGTGTTTTAGTGTCACTACCTATGTTTCCATCCACCTATTTTTATGGACATTTTGGGATATCGCATGAAAAATGCTGGATGGAAACGTCAAGATGTGCATAAATTCCAAAATTTATCAGATAAGAAAACTCCTCAATGCGCATCAAAAAAGACATGTGACTTTGCGCTGGGACGGCGTTACTGGACTAACCAGTCAACCGATCTCCTTGCACCTCATCCAAAATGCTGTTTTGGTTGTTCTGAAATGCCTGAGCAAAGTCTGTCATCAGAGTGGTTCAGTACAATAACCTGAGAACTGTTTACACGACTGCATTCCCAAACAGCAGCATCCCGCCTCAGAAAGCAAGATAACACATGCATTGTGTTTCGTCTGCGCGCTCTGAGACACAAGTCATTTATTATATATGAAAATTATTATATACGTGGCGTCTCTTACTTTTCTTAGTGATATTTATCGCTAGAAGTTTATCAAGAAGTGACGATTTTGTTCTCTTCAACTCACTAGATGGAAATTGTGCTTTATTCTAATATTTTCATTTTATGCGATATTCCAATTTTGCGCATAAGTTATATTCGCAACTTTGGATGGAAACAGAACTACTGAGGCTGTGCGCTACAGGCTAATCCCAGAGCAAGGTCCGACTCATCTGATGCAGGCATGAGACCTGAAATGCTCTACCACCCAGCCCAAACGGGGAACAGAATTCACACTGGGGCAACTGGCTTGAGATGCTATCTGGAGCTGAGCGCAATCAAATATGTATCGCACAAAGGCTGTTTTATCAGGGCGTTGCTGTAATTAAACATGGGAAGTGCAAATACAGTAGAATGTTTGCCGGATAAAAAACCCTTCCCAAGGCTCCTACTGCACTGATCCGGATTGAAACATCATCTTGCTGACATGAATGGCTTTTCCTTTGAAAGATTACTTAACATGCTGTAAGAATCAGTGCTACTCCCGAGGTTTTTTATTTTTTTTACTTAATTATTTTTTACTGGAAATGCTGGCACTAATTGTTGATGGGGAGATTGTAATATGAATGACAATGAGGAGATCTCCACAGGGAGATGCCCGAACCGTGAGTAAAAGTCTGTCAGCACACTGACTTGCTGGAAAAAAAGAGGGTAAGTGATTGTGATTGCTCACAAACTGCTTGATTGAGCACCCCAGTGTCCTGTTAATCAGACCTGATAGACAACAGACTGGCTGTCCATCAAACAAGAATCCTAAAGCATATCATCAAAGAAGACTTGAATTTTGTTGTGCTTAAAATTTGTATAATTTCCATTGTAAATGTACATCTGAACACTTTTTCCCTAATTTGGTCACAAACTATACAGTATAACATGCACTCTTTTCTCCAGTGGACTGAAACATTTGTGGTAAATGCCTGGAAGGAGCAATCAGACCAAGCAATCAAATGTACTATAAGCAATCAGACTGTACCACAATCAACCCGTGTGCCAATACACAACACTTTCAATCTAGCACTGACACATGGACACAGACGGAGGACAGGACAAAAGGTATATCTCAACCTCTTACCCATAAAGAAAGAACCAGCTCTGTCATGTCCTCAAAGGTCAAAGTAGATGCTGATGCAGATTAAAGGCCGGAACAGAAAGCAATATATCACACAGTGTTAAGGGTAGCATGTTACAAATAACATAATCAGTAAATCATGATACAGAAATACTTTACCTTCTAAATCTACAGTATAACATCAGCTCCATATTCAGACAAAAGTTGCACTTTGTTTTTCTATTAATTTAGTTACTGAAAAATATTTCCCTTCCACATGGTGGGAGAAATGGCAATTCAAAGTTTGGACTCTAAGATTTTTTAACATTTTTGAAAGAAGTCTCTGATACCCACCAAGGCTACATTTATGTGATTAGAAACACAGTAAAAACATAATATTGTGAAGTATTATTACACTTTAAAATAACTGTGGTCACATTTAGGTATGTGTTTAGATATGTTCCTGAATTTCATTCTTATATCATTTGTTATCATGTTTCGTTATGTCCTCATTTGGTTTCCATAGTCACTGATTTGGTTTCCCTCATTTATCGCTGTGATCACATATGTCTTGTGTGGTTCCTTATTTAACCCTGTGCATTATATTTCCTGTTTGGTTTTGTTCTTGTCCGTTCTCGGCATTGTTAAGTTCGGTTCTCAGTGTGCCTTCAGTTTTCTACATTTTTGCCTTTTCCCCGGCCTGTAAAACCGATGTCTAACAGCAGTTGACATCCACAATGAGGACGAACTCCTTTCCTTGAGGGTTGTCCCATGGAAGATTTTGTTGAGGACTTTTTAGAGTTGTGCCATCAAGTAAATTGAAATGAGAGCACGTTTAAGATGTGCTTGTGGCGTGGGCTAGAGACAAACACCTCCTCCACCTCATGTCCATTACATTGAGTATGCTTTGTGGATGACTGATTCTCCCCTCACAGTGGAAGAAGCAAAAGAGGAAGCCTGCTCCATACACTGTGCCCATTCCAGCCATTTCTGCCCTAAATCCTCAAGAGGACAAGAGGACATAACGGTTCCAAAGCCTGCGCCCAACACAGACCCAGAGCTCCTAAGTTTGGTGGCCCCAGGAATAACCCTCATAAATCTCCACACAATCCAATGGACTCCCACCCCCGAGATTTCTCCATCTCTACTTGCATCTTTTGGCTTACTGGACTCTCTGGTTCTGAACAGTTCCCTGACGCTTCCTCCTCCACTGTTTCCGACCAACCTCTTGGCTCCTCCATCTCCATTGATTCCACCAAGCTCCCCAGCTTCACCTAGGGCTTCCCAGCTCCCAGCTCTGCCTTGGTCCGTGGGCTCTACCGTGGCTCCTTGTTCCCTCGGGTCTGTCGTGGCCTGTCATCCCTGCTACCTTATCACCGTCCCTTGTCCCACCATCGCCACCTGGGTCCTCCAGTCCTGTGGCACAAGCAGGATCTTCCATCCCTCCAACGTCACCCAATTCACCGCCATCCCTAACTGTGGTTTTGTCACACTCACCCCCAGCTCCACCCTGGTCCTCACCACCCATAGCTTCACCTTGAGAGGCCATCCCTACGGCATTGACAAGGCTAGTCACATCACCAGGTTCATCGGGACCTCTTCCACCGGCCCCGCAACTCCCCCATCCAAGACCCCCACCCTCCCTCCATGTGTACTGTTCCACTGTAAAATTCATGTGAAAAAAGAATATAGATAAAATACAATCAAAATATCAATAAAATCTATAATAGTATATCATTGATACTAAAATTAAACTGATTAAGACTCAGAAACTGTTAAAGTGATTTTAGGTGCAAATTACATGTTTTTTGTGGATTGTTGGTTTAGTTTATTCCACAGCTCAGCATTATTGAGTCTTTTTGATGTGATCGTTAATAAGCAGAAATGTGAGATATTGAAAAATGAGATATTTGTTAATGTAAGGAGATAATGTGGTGTGATGGCATATTGATAATTCATCATCAATACCTCTCTGATTGGTGATGGCAGACACACTGCTAATGATTCACATTTAGAGCTGTTTGTTGGAGGATGTGATCAATTCACTCCAGGCCAAACACTAATTTGACAGTTTGAGGCTGGTCTAAAAGATTGCCATTTCATCTGAGATGAATCTCTTACTATCGACATAAAGTCTGAGCCACTTTGGAGGTTGATAAAGGTCAAGTCAAGTCTCTAAACTCTGGAACAAAGCAAAAGATGAAACTCTTTTTAATGGATAACATTTTCTGATTTTTTTTATAAATCTCCTTGATTAAGAATACTAAAGTTAAGAAAAGGTATTCTACCACTGGATTGAAAGAGAGCAACAGAACAATGGACACTGTTGTCGGTCAGAACGACGTGTCTGTGTCCCTGTGTGAGTGTGTTATTTTGTGGGTATAGTCGGTGTGAAGGTTTGGTGTAATGCTTTGGCTATTGTGAGTTATGTGTGATTTGTGTGAGAGGCATATTTTGTGGGTGTTAAGGTATCGTGCTGAGTGTGGAGAAACGGTGTTGCACTGTTAAGATTGTCTGCCCAGCAGTGCAGGTTCCTCACTGTGTGTCCTTTACCTCCCTCTATCACACCACAGGCACAGAGAGACAACTTACCGTTCATCTTTTGGGCTCTTTTTTCTCTCTCCACAGCTCTCTTCTCCCCGTGGCTCAAGCTAGCAGCTTCACCTTCTTTTGTTTTAAGATTTGAGCCCCTCAGCTCTGCTCTTCTATTCGGTCACGGCCTTCTTTCTGTATGATTTTGGAAAGTGTGCCATGTTATGACAGGAAAATGTTGATGAAAAAAACACACTGTAAAAAATTATTTATCACAGTTATATATGTGGAAAGAATGACAGAAGTTGGTCCATAGAATCACGGAGTCAAGTATGACTGAATGGATAATCATCACTTCAAAATGTCACATTTAATTCACTGTGTTGCTTGCTATTATTTGAGAAAAATTGCTTGTAATATAGTTAATACACATTTTTTCATGGTTTTCTTTACACCTTTTCTTCACATGGAAATATATCAATCATATTAGCTTAACAATTTTTATAGTCAAAATTCCATGTAATAGATACTGTCGTCTTAAACAGCTTCACCTTTAACTCTACCTCTTGCCTTTTACATGTCAATTCAAGTCCTGTATTTGAATGAATTTGGACTGGAACATGATGTAGAACGTCTCGGTTACGTATGTAACCCTAGTTCCCTGATAGGGAACGAGACGCTGCGTCAAACGCTGTGGGAACGCCCCTGCGTTGTGTGTCATGAAGCACGTATGGAATCAGCCCAATGGAGAGATGGAACGTCATAGGCGGGTGACGTCATCGACCAGGAAACTATAAAGCACCCCATAAACACAAGCGCAACAGCTTCGGATAGGCCTGAAGGAAGCGCTAGCGGGAATGCCGGGAGTGTGGTGGAATGACGCAGCGTCTCGTTCCCTATCAGGGAACTAGGGTTACATACGTAACCGAGACGTTCCCTTTCAAGGGAACTCAAGCTGCGTCAAACGCTGTGGGAACGCTAATACCCACGTCGCCATAGGACCAAGTGACCGCCATGTGAAAACTAGCGCACAGAGGGCGAGAGCACCTGTGCCCCAGGGGTAGAACTTAAGTCTAGGTCGTAGAACTTAATGAAAGTATGCGGTGAAGACCATCCAGCCGCATCACAAACGTCACTGAGGGAAACTCCTGACAGTAAGGCTTTAGAAGCCGCCATACTCCTGGTAGAGTGGGCTCGTACAGCCAAAGGTGAAGGCTGACCAGCCGACTCATAGGCAAGTGAGATAGCCTCGACCACCCACTTGCTCATTCTCTGTTTAGACGCGGGACACCCCTTCTTGGGTGGCCCAAAGCACACAAATAGTTGTTCTGACTTCCTCCACAGGGCAGTTCTGTGGACATAGGCGTCTAACGCCCTAACAGGGCAGAGTAAATTAAGTTTCTCCTGGTCAGACGACAGAAATGGAGGAGGATAAAAGGCCTGCAGAACTGTAGGTCTAACAACATTAGTAGGGACCTTGGGAACGTAACCTGGTCTAGGATGCAGAAAAGCCTTAACCATGCCAGGCGAAAATTCCAGGCACGAGGGTGAAACCGACAGAGCCTGCAAATCTCCGATTCTCTTTAGTGAGGAGATAGCAAGAAGAAATATAGTCTTAAACGTGAGAAACTTCTCAGGAACTTCTTCGATAGGTTCAAGAGGAGCTAGGGAAAGACCTTCTAATACGATGGCCAGATCCCAGGCCGGCACCCTCGTACGAACTGCTGGCCTCAGCCTCAGTGTGCCACGAAGGAAACGAGTTATAAGCGGGTGTCTCCCAAGAGAAACTCCACTGAAAGGGACGTGGTAAGCAGCCAGTGCCGCCACATACACCTTTAGTGTGGAGGGGGATAGCCCTGTGGAGAAGCGCTCCTGCAGGAATTCCAGCACTGCACCCACTGGGCAGTTAACTGGGTCCTGCAGGTGCTCTCCACACCAAGAAGTGAAGAATTTACACTTCAAGGCATAAAGCTTCCTCGTGGATGGAGCTCTGGAGTGAAGAATGGTCTCAACAACCTCGGTTGAGAGACCAGAGTTCATGAGCTGGGCCCCCTCAGAGGCCAAGCCCACAATACTGGGCGGGGGTGAAATATCATGCCGCCCGCCTGAGAGAGTAGATCCCTCCTGACCGGGAGCTCCAAAGGTGAGCCGTCCAGGAAAGAAATCAGGTCCGCAAACCATACTCGGGCCGGCCAGAACGGGGCTACTAATAGTAGGCTGACCCCGTCCCGGCGAACCCTCTCCAGAACTCCAGGTAGCAGAGCAATCGGGGGAAAGGCGAACAGACGTGACCTCGGCCACGGCTGCACCATAGCGTCCAACCCCAGAGGGGCTGGATGGCTGATGGAAAACCACAGATGACAATGCGTGGTCTCCTTGGAAGCGAATAGGTCCACCTCAGCGCGACCGAAACTCAACCAAAGGAGCTCCACCACCTCGGGATGGAGTCTCCAATCCCCCGGCCTCGGCCCCTGTCTCGACAGGGAGTCTGCTACCATATTCAAATACCCAGGAAGATACATTGCTCTCAGAAATAGTAACCTCCCTTGGGACCACAGGAGAATCTGACGGGCCAACTTGTAAAGCCGGCGAAACCGCAGGCCCCCCTGATGATTTATATAAGAGACCACCGACGTGTTGTCTGACTGAACTAACACATGATGACCTCTCAGGTCTGCTAGGAAGTGTTTCAGAGCCTGGAACACCGCCAACATCTCTAGACAATTTATAAGCCGTGATAGATGATGGGCCTGCGACAGCCCTTGGGCTGGACGACCACTCGTGACCGCCCCCCACCCTGTGAGGGAAGCATCCGTCGTTAGCGTTACGCGACGACAAAGAGCCCCCAACACAGGCCCTTTGAATAGGAACCAAGTTTCTTTCCACATGACCAGAGCACGAAGGCAGCGCCGCGTGACTTTGACCGTGCGGAGCGGATTTCCCCTCGGGGAGAATCCCTTGGTCCTGAGCCACCACTGTAGCGATCTCATGTACAACAGGCCGCAAGGTATAACGTCGGACGCTGCTGCCATCAGACCCGACAGTCTCTAAAACTGTTTTACAGTAAGTAGCTGGCCTTGCTTTACTTGTTTCACAGCTGAGAGAATCGAAACGATGCGGGTCGGAGCGAGTCGCACCTGCATCGAAACCGAAACCCAAACGACACCCAGAAAAGTGGTCTTCTGAGGAGATAATACACTTTTCTTTGCGTTCAGCCTCAACCCCACTTCCTGATATGAACGAGAACGACATCTCAATGTCGAACCGCCATCTGCTCTGTCTGAGCTAAAATCAACCAATCGTTGATGTAATTGAGGACACGAACACCCTGAAGCCTCAGGGGCACTAGTGCTGCGTCCATGCATTTCGTGAAAGTGCGGGGAGATAAAGCTAGGCCAAACGGAAGAACCCTGTGCTGGTACACCTCGCCCCCGAAGGCGAATCTCAGGAACTTCCTGTGTTGTGGAAGGATGGAAATGTGGAAGTACGCATCCCTTAGATCTATCGTGACAGACCAGTCCTCGGATCTGATTTGTGACACGATCTGCTTGATAGAGAGCAACTTGAATTTTGGCTTCCCTACCGAGCGATTCAATAGGCGCAGGTCTAAAATTGGACGCAACCCCCCATCCTATTTTGGAACGATGAAATATCGGCTGTAATATCCTGACTCCACACTGGGAGGAGGAACCCGTTCTATAGCCTCCTTTTGAAGGAGTGCTTTCACCTCTTGTTCCATAACCAGAGCCTGCTCGGGGCCCACCACTGTAGGCAGAACCCCTCTGAATCTTGGTGGACGACACCTGAATTGGATAGCATAATCCCTTTCTATTGTCTGCAGGACCCAATGAGATATTTTTGGAAGGCTTTTCCACTCTGCCAGAAATTCTACTAAGGGTACCAGTCTCTCGAGACTGGCCTCTGTTGTAACTTGAGCAGCAAACGCAGCGCCCTGTAACGGCACGCCGGCAGGGAACAACTGGTCTAACCGCTCTGAAACCCTCCTCAGAGGGAGCGAGCGTCCCTCGGGAAATCGCTCGCTGGGACCGTCTGCGCCCCGGCATGAAGGCGGGGTTGGCAGAACGGGCCCCTGAGGGCACCGAGGAAGAATGGGCACCGTAGAAAGAGGTGAACACCTTTCCGCCTCGGTGGGGACCACCCTCAGTGTCCTGCGCGCCGTGGCGCCAGGACTTCTTCATAGCCGAAGCCTTCTTAGCTAATATAACTGTCCTCAGATCAGTTCTATTACTGGGAGATTTCGGCTGAGAGTGCCGCGGCTGAGCCCACTGTCCAGCAGGGGGATCACGAGACGCGACACTCTGCTTCAGCGCCCTATATGATGAGCTCGCAGATGGCCGGGGCTGCTCCCGCTCAGCAGCCCCAGGGACATTAATTTTTAAAGGGAGAAATTTCTTAAAAGCTGTTGTTTGCTTTTCCTTCTCCTGGAATTTATCGATGACAGAATTTACAGCATCGCCAAATAAACCCAGGGGGGAGAGAGGAGTGTCTAAAAGGAAAGCTTTTTCTTTTTCCTTTTATATTTGTCTGATTTAACCATAGATGTCTTTCTGCGGCCACCAGAGCTGCCATAGATCGACCCACTAGCTTGGCCGACTCTCTGGTTGCGCGCAGGGATAAATCAGCAGCCTGACGCAGTTCGCGAACCACGTCAGCACTGACCTCCTCACTCTCACTCACGTCCCTCAGCTGGTCAGCCTGGTATGCCTGCATAATAGACAGTATGCAGACATGACACAGCCTGACCCGCCGCCGAATACGCTTTACCCACAAAAACCGAAATATTTCTATTTTAAGAGGCTTGGTGGGTAATGCCGGTGCCTTAACAGATGACGCAGCCTCGAGGGAGAGAAAACTCGCAAGCGTCTCTTCCACGCGAGGCATAGCCGAATAACCATATGATTTTTCCCCCACAATATTAGAATATGTTGAAGTCTGGGGACTAAACACTCTATATGACACCGGTTTTTTTCCACGATTTCGACACCTCAGTGTGGAGATCGGGAAAAAACTGCAAGCACCGGCGTGGAGGTTGCACTTGTGACGGTAAAAAACTCTCATCTAATTTTGATTTAGAAACAGACTCCTGTCTAGTCACTGGCCATACAATGCTGAGTTTTTCTACAGCTCTTGTTAATACCTCCACTAGCTCATCACTTTCGGGAGTGTAAGGTGGCGAATCCTCCACATCTCCCTCATTTATAACTGGTGCCTCAGCCCGAGTGGAAGAAACCGCAGCGCGTGCTTCCGAACACGGGACTGAGGCACTGGATCTCACAAGTGAAGGGAGAGATAAGGCAGAGCCCGTCTCTAACCCGGCTGAGAGATCCATCTGCGATCCCCACGATACGCGTCATCGCTCTGCCTCGGCAAGAGCGGGACCCGAACCGCGGGGAGCGCGCACCGAACCGCTCTCCTCGAAGAGCGCCCGGCGGGAGCGGAGCCTCCTTAATGGCAGACGCTCGCAATGCTCACAATCAGCTCCCTCGAGAGCTGACTGGGCATGCTGCACTCCCAAACAAACAACACAAAGAACGTGTGTATCCCCACTCGTAAAATAACGCGAGCAGGGAGGGACACACTTCCTAAACTGCTGTTCGTTCGCCATATCTCTCTTAATATATATATATATATATATATATATATATTGTTTGTGTGGTGCAGAGTATGTAAAGACAGACAATATTCACACAGGGACAGATTCACATATAGCGCGACTGAAGGCACCGAAAGCTGTTGCGCTTGTGTTTATGGGGTGCTTTATAGTTTCCTGGTCGATGACGTCACCCGCCTATGACGTTCCATCTCTCCATTGGGCTGATTCCATACGTGCTTCATGACGCACAACGCAGGGGCGTTCCCACAGTGTTTGACGCAGCTCGAGTTCCCTTGAAAGGGAATTCAAATTTACATTTAATGGAGTATAATCAAAATGGAATGAAATTCAAATATTTCAAATGTATTTAATTCATCTGTATGAATTCCTCATGAACAAGTTCATATATGCATACATCAGGCATTTTAATACACATTAGATTAGGTGATACTATTAATCAATGTTTGAAATGTCATCTGCAGAATAGGTTAACAGTTTTATGGACTGCTAGAAAAACACTTTATATTTCTGAATGTTCCAGTTTATCCCTAATTCTTTAAAATTGGGCAATTCAATGTGAAGTGATGAAACAAGATGAAAACCATTATTAAGAAATCATCAAAAATGACATAATCATAAATAAACGATGAAAACGATAGAAAAAATACATTAATGCTTCTGGGGCCATATTCACAAAACATCTTAAGGCTAAAAGTAGCTCCTAACTTGCCGATTTAGGAGAAACTCTTAAAAATAATGGGCATGTCCATAATTTTACTTAGACTTAGATCCTCCATTGCTAGGTTGCAAATCGTCAACAAGGGCTTTCCAGCGTTTCCGGTCCTGGACCGGTTCCATCCTATGTTCAATGTCTTTAAATCCTGAATGAAGGTTCTTCGCCAAGTTCCACGGGGTGGTTCTCCTCGAGCTGGTTCTCCTCGTGGGCATTTAGCACCTAGAGATGCCCACCTCATTGTAATCTTAAGGATCCGATGGTTCTCCATCTGAAAGATTTGGCCAGCCAGTTCATGCCTTCTTCGAGCAACAATGGTATGGAGGGTGCATGTGTCGCTACTTCAGATTACTTCATCATTGGTGGTATGATCATAATAGCGGACATTCAAAATACGGTGGAAGCAGCAATGTTGGAAGATGTTAAGCCTTCAATTTATGCTTGTATTAATTTTATGACCCTATATTTTTGCTCTAAGAGTATTTCACAAAGCAGTTTAGCACTAAAACCAGCTCCTAAATTAGTTAAAAATGTTAGGAGTAGGCAAGAGGACTCCTCTGTCACTAAGACCAAATCACAAACTAGTATAATGGCTTTTGCTGGGAATCCGTCTCAGCAAACCACCTAAAGACACTGAACACCATTGAGGCAAGAGGCGATCGAGCCTTCTCTTCATAGAGGTAATACATATTTTGATTTATAGATTTTAATCTGTGAAGACATAACATAAAGGTGCAATTATGTATAGGCAATACGCATTGAATGATTGAAAATAAAACGATGCAATCAGGTTGAAAATAATGTCCCGTCGTCTGCGCTGATAGTCTTGTGTGCAGTTCGGGTGACCGGAGTTCAGTTCCAGCTCATGGACCTTTCCCGATCCCAGCCCCCCTTTTCTCTCTTCCACTTCGCTGCCTGTTACTGTCCTATTATAATAAAAAGGTAAAAAATAAATCTTTAATTAATAAATAAGAAAATAATGGCCTGTGGCTATTGTTTTTACTAGTTCGAATAGAGTAAACAAGTAAAATAAGCATATTTGGTGTGCTGTCCGAGGGGATTGAGGGATCCGAGCTCTGAATTTATCCCAAACCCTGAGTTCCTGCCATATCCCTGCCTGGGCCAACAGTGAGGAGTCGGGGTGGCGGAGGGATACAGAAAACTATCGAGGTAACTAGGTGAGTCGGCTCTGTATATGTAGTTAAACAAAAGCAATAAGCTGAATATATACTTGATTAGTTTGTTTTGACACTTTAGCCTACAATTTAAAACATTTATTTGAATATTGCAACATTTGTATTTTAAAATCTTTATTTGAATATGGCAACATGATACCTCGTTCTACAATATTTATATGATCAAGTCACTGACAGAAACAAAGCCCCCATCAGCCGATCACTGTGGTCATAGTTAGAAAGCATGTTGACATCATCCATAGCAACGAGGTCAACCCCGCCCTTTCTCTTAGCTTAAGACTTCTATAATTTCCTTAGTAAAATTTGGTTTCAGCAGCTATGTGAACAGGTTTTAAGAGGAACTCTTTATTATTTGCAAACATATGCTCAGTTTTTTTTTTCTGTCTTTCCTTTATATAAATAAAAATAAAGTTGACCTCCGAAGACGGGGGTGGTGGGGGTTGGAGGGGGGATGTGATGGTGGTCGGGCAAAAAAAAAAAAAAAAAAAAAGAGGAAACCCTTACCTAAGAATGTTTACTGCTATTTAGGAGAACTCCTAGTGGTAAGATAAAATGTTTTGTGAATACAGCCCATGGTTTATAAAATGCTCCACGATTCTATCTTTCTTTCTTTCTTTCTTTCTTTCTTTCTTTTTCTGTTATTCTTGGTGTCTTTGTTTTGGAGGTAACGGTTCTTTCAGACACATTTGTCATTTCAAAGCCATGTGTCTAGTCTGACAACCTGTAAGGAGGAAACGTCTCCCTATAGGACTAATGAGAGGACATGCTCGCTGTGGCAGATCTATGATGGGAGCAGTGTGTGCTGATGTACTCAAAGTTTAATCAAATACTACATCTGAAGTCACTTCACAAATATCACAATGTCCTGCTTGACATTTTCACTACAGTTCAGCATTGACCATTTTCTTTGACTAGTGCTTTATTCATTGTTGCCAGACGTTGTCATTAGGAGTTTTTCTGGAGTGTTTCTGGGAACATCAAAGTAACATTTAGACTCTTTGCTTCTGGATTGGGAAGCATCCTACCTTTCTTTAATACAAAGAACATATACTTTCTGAAACGTAAAGAGGGCATCATGGAGATTTTGGGGAAGGTTTTTTTTTTGTGATGAAAAAACACAAAATGTCAGTGTTTGGTGATCTCAACAGGACCACAATGCAATAAAGAGTAGACTGATTGGAATCTTTAAATTTTAGGAGCCGCGTGCAATGTCAAAATTGAGGGGCCGTTTACACGACACCGCTTTCCAATACAAAATGAAAACCTTTTTATGCGTTTTGGCCTTCATTTACACAACAACAGCTTGAAAGTGGGTCTCAAAGTGCAAGTTTTTGAATATGATACAATTATTGACTCGAAAACGCAAATTCGTAAAAATGGTCATGTGTATTAGGTGTTCAGCCTATAGGCGCACATTGTTTCTTTGCAAAGTGGCATCACCATCTACTGGCCTTGCATAAATAATACAGTGTTTTAGTAATTTTTGCGCATGCTTGTAAACTTGTCGTCTGTACACAACAAAAAGCAAAGGAAATACTTTTCTGTTTTCAGTACATTGTTGTTTACGTACACAAGTTTTAATAATTATTAATAAAAATTCTAATAATTATGAATTGTTATCGCTCTTTCTCATAATCATGAGTTATCGCCATAATATTAATGTCATAATTATGCATTATAACTAGTAGTTCATAATGAGAAATGCTCTCATAACCCAAGTATCTAATAATGTCGATAAACTTATGGCTTAATATCTCATAATATTGAGAGAAAATGTTTGAATTATGACTTCATATCTAATTTTCTCTTAAGTCATAACATAAAGAGGAAAGTATCTGTTCACAAACACACATAATATATATATATATGTCCATAGCTGATCTTTTTAACATGTTTTGGTTTTACTGTATACCTCACTTGCCTGGCAGGAGCAAAATAAGCATTTTCTTTTACAATTACAAAGACCAATCTTCTTTTTGAGACGAAAATGCAAATTACTTTTATTGCAATTTCCTCTCTTTGAATATTCGTGTCATCTTTTCATCCACTTCGGGAGCTTTTCATTACACAAATTAAATGAAGCAAAGGAATTCTGTTTGCTCATGAATTGGGACTAGACGTCCAAATCCAAATTATTCAATCTATTATACTTACCAATGTAAGACTGCAGAACAGATCTACATATGTATGCTGAGGAGCGAAGTCTTCACACACATATTCACGCTTGAGTATAGCTCGCTGAAATTGATCAAATACAACAGTCGAAGCCAACTAATACCAGACTAAACACAACAAAATAATTGCTTTCTATTTGCAGTTGCACTGAAATCTCTCCATCTGATGGAGGTAAAGATTGAAAGTGATAAATTACATACAATATCATTTAATCTTCAGAAATACCAGGCCAAAAACAAGCCACTGCTGCCATATGCAAAACAGATTCAATATTACACCAGTTTTTATCTTTTTCTTCCTCTTATGTGGACATAATCATGTGTGTTCTACATGCAGCCAGGTGCTCCAGTCTGCCCTGTTCTTTGTTTGGAATTGTTTTTGTTTGTTTGTGCTCTGTTTTGTTCATGTGCCCATGTAGACTTTTATTTTGTACTTCCTGTTTCCATAGTTTCCTGTTTGTTGTCTGTTTGTAGTTTTTTAGTCTCTAGTCATATGAAATATATATATATATACCAAACCTTCAGACATGTATAAAACAGTTGCACATGTGTATTTGTTCATTTTTGATAGATCAGGCTTATAGTATGATATAATTAGAATATGGTTCAGGTTTATTCAAAGGCCCAAACTAGAGGTCTGCTATCCAAATAGGTTTGGGTCGGATTCGGGTTTGTAACTAAAGAAATGGTTTGCGTGCTGTGCTGTGACCAAAAGAGAAAGAGCATGTTATACAGTATATAATACATATTTTACAAAAACGACGGCAGCCATATTGTGCCAGAGCGCCCAACATACACCAGCTTACTGGTGGAGAGGAGACAGTGATGAAGCCAATCAGTATATGGGGATGATTAGGAGGCCATGATGGACAGATGGCACGGGGCAAATTTGGGATTTTTTATGACCACAGAGAGTCAGGACCTCGGTTTAACGTCTCATCCGAAGGACGGTGCTTTTTGACAGGACAGTGTCCCCATCGCTATACTGGGGCGTTAGGACCCACACAGTCCACAGGGTGAGCGCCCCCTGCTGGCCTCACTAACACCTCTTCCAGCAGCAACCTGGTTTTCTCAGGAGGTCTCCCATCCAGATAATAACCAGGCTCAGCCCTGCTTAGTTTCAGTGGGCAACCAGTCTTGGGCTACAGGGTGATATGGCTGCTGGTTATTGCTGTTGGTTATGGCTGACTGTTACACTGTTCACCCTACAAAGTTAATACCGTAATTGATAAGTAGGGCCTATATGCTTTTTCTCTTTTGCTCTGGTGTGCAGTCTGCAGAGGGGGCCGCTGTGTCTTGATGCAACTGTGTTTGTTTACATCTATTTGTTTACGGATTGTTGCATGCAATCCTAAAATACAACATTTTGGAAAACCTGGGTTCAAGGTTCAGTATAATGTCCTTGCAGACCTCTAGCCCAAACTGAGCAAAAATATGCAATTTGGTGCAGTTGTTGATGTGTATGGCCAAAAAGGTAAAATTCAGATAGATTGTAATGTAAATAAATGTTTTAAACAAAATGCTTATAAATATCAGTTGTCTCTCTATATCTCCCAAAAATATGCCTTAGTCAGATGATTTTTAACTTAAGTACTTAGTTTTATGATCAAGCTCTGTAGTTTTTATTGTGGAGTTAAAACATGAATGCAATACAATGATGATTCATAGATGAACAAATAAATGTGCCTTAAAAGCCTGAACTCATACTCACATTTTATCATGATTAAAAAAAAGAAAGAAAAAAGTTGCTTCAGTCCAGTAAGTGTTCACATTGAAATATCACTAATTAATATAAAAGTTATTCTTGCATTTAGTTGACAAAAATCACAATTTCCCTTGGCAATATGACAGTGATCAGTCAGTACATTTTTAAGTGTAATTCAGGCCCTTCCTTACAGAAGCATGCTACACAACTACTTGTCCAAGCACTTGTTTTATCCAGACTGGACTATTGTAATGCTCTCCTGGCTGGTCTTCCAGCTTGCTCTGTCAAACCTCTACAATTGATCCAGAATGCTGCAGCAAGAGTAGTCTTTAATGAGCCAAAGAGAGCACACATCACTCCTCTCCTCACAAAATTGCACTGGTTGCCAGTTGCCGCTTGCATTAAATTCAAGGCACTGACGTTTGCCTACAGAACAACCACTGGCACTGCTCCCTCCTACCTAAACTCATTACTTCAGACTTATGTGCCATCCAGAAACTTGCGCTCTGCTAGCGAATGTCGTCTTGTGGTACCATCTCAAAGAGGCACAAAATCTCTTTCTCGGACCTTTACCTTGCACTGTTCCCTGTTGGGGAACCAGAGCTTCTGAGTCAGTAGCCACTTTCAAGAAACTGCTGAAGACGTATCTTTTTCGGCAGCACTTGATTCAGTAGTACTAACACTTTCTCTTCTCTTCTATTCTATAAAAAATAAAAAATAAAATAAAAAAATAAAAACTGCACTAAAATTAAACTGAGAGGGGTTATAGCACTTACGTATTGTTGTCCTACTGTTAGTTTAACTGCTTCTATTGTTCTCATTTGTAAGTCGCTTTGGATAAAATGTCTGCTAAATGAATAAATGTAAATGTAATGTAGTTCACTGGGGTGCTCTGTTTATCAGTATAGCAGCACCAGGATGACCAATGCATCCGACATGAATCGTCCTTGCAGATTTAGATTATAATCACTCCAACAGCTGCTGCTTCAAACTGTCTCCAGAGAGACGTGTTTTACGGACACTAGCATGACGGACTCATGTCTACGTCTTTTATCCACAAGGACATGCTGAGATGCCATTAAAGCTAATGGTTCCATGTTGGGTCTTTATAAAGTCATCTCCTATATGTGTTATTTATCAAATGTGTGCCATCCCCTTGTAAGAACCATTTTATCATTAATTGAGCATTCAAAGCTCTACAAGCAACGCATGTCCTCCAAACCACCATGAAGATTAATAGTCACTTTGTGGAGGAAGGACTAATACGATCAAGGGTGCACTGTTGTCATTTAGTGTTTGGAGGAAATAGCAAATAGAGGCCAGATTCTGACATATTTCCAGATATAGTTAGGATGCAGGTATGTGTCAGTCAGAAGAGTGAAGCAGATTAGGTTCAAAGAAGGGCGTTAGACACATGGCAGCATCAAAGCTTTGAAGGACAGCAGCAGAATGAGGGTCATAGTGTCCTGATAAGACGCTGCCGTGTGCAAGTCGAACCCACGCCTATTAAAAACCAGAGCTGGTGGATGAGCTGACAATGGAGCCATCAGTCAGCGATCATTGTCTCTGATTATTTCAGGGGCTCATGGGGGTAAAAAAAACAAACAAAAGCAAACACTGATAAAATATAGCCGTGTTGTGTTCTGACTAGACACTCTTCAGCCAGACTTCAAGATCAGCACTTTCCTTCATCTTCTCATGCTCAGGGTAATTTGCATAATTACGCTGTCTTCAAATCAGAGTTGGTGTAGCTCATATGGTTATATATGCTCATATGGTCATATAGCTCATTATATATTTAAACTAAAAATATTTTTAATTTGAAAAATAGACTTATTTCAATCATGCGGTTTTGAACATATATTTCGAATATATTTTGTGCCAAATATATTTTTAAATGGAAATAAAAGAAACATGCACATGTCTTACATCTGGTGTTTTACACTGAGAAGTTCACAGAGCACCATCATCTTGTGTTTTATCAGTGTTTGCCAGTGCTTGACGTGAACAATGACGGCATTTGTGGCACATTCTCTGTAGAGTTCAGAGAGAGCTCAAGGCAAGTGCATTCAACAATAAGCAAAAACAAGGAGAGTCTATGCTCTGTTCACAGACAACCTCACACACTCTCTCTTTATCTAAAGGCATGCTAAATGAGAAAGGCTATGTAGACAGAAAGTAGCCTCAGGTGCATCTCGCAGGCATCCCAAAGTGCTAATTACACTTCAAAGCAGATGATTTGTCCTTCTGCAGTCACTGCGACAGGTAAATAGGGGGGTCTTCTTTCCATCCATCAACATTTAGTTTCTCGGCATGTGCATCTGATTGTTAAAGGAAGTGACATCTGGGGAGCAGTAGAGGGAGATGAGGCGAATCAAGAAAGATAGACCTCTTCCTTAATATATATATACAGGCACTAATACCTATGCACATCATCAATAGCTGTTGATTTGATGTTACTAAACATATGTAGATGTCACGTTTTACAACAGACTTTCTTTTGTTGTGTGCAACAATTTATCTTCCAGGAATTTATTAATTGTCTTTATTATTTTTGCTCCAAGTATAGAGAGAATAGAGAATGACATCCTCATAAATTAAGTGTGTCATGGTACCTGTGACTTCAAGGAGGTCATGTAGAGGTCGTACTGAAAAAAAATGTGACATAGTTTTAATGACAATTAACCTTCTAGTTTCCAACCTCTTATTCCTTCAACGCACAGCACAACTGTGTGTGTTGCCACAGAACCTGATTTCACCAAGTGCAAAATGTTCCTGGATTAACATATTTGTTGTTCCTGGAACAACATTCCAATCAAACAATCAGATTTAAGTTTTCATAACATAAAATGCTGGATTGAACTGCCAAGATGCAAAAATAAAATTCCAAAATGATCATGAACTGTGATGAAAACACATTGGGCCCTATTTTAACAGTATAAAGTGCACGGCGCAAGTGCACTTAGGGTGTCCGAATCCACTTTTGCAAGTTTAACGACGGGAAAAATGGTCGGCGGGTGGCGAATGGTCTAAAAGGGTTGTTCCTATTCTCTTAATAAGTGATGGGTGGGTTTTGGGCATAACGTGCAATAAGCCAATCAGAGTCTCATCTCATCTCAACGAGGCGCAGGATGTGAAAATGATAACTGCATCAGGCTGAAACTAGCAAAAAACGCTTGTGTCGTGCCTGGCACTGCATTACGCCAGTTGTATGATAGGGCCCATTGAGTGAATACATTTCCTAGATGTCCATGAAAAAAAAAATACTTTGCTAATATTGTATTTGACACCAAATATATTAGACATGAGCTACAAGCCATGAAACACTTACTTTGATTTCATAGGGTCTTTAAAGTCAACATTAAACAGAGCAATAGTGTTTTGAATCTGCTGTAAAACTGTTTCTCAAACTAGAAAAAAATGTAGGGCGGGGCTTGATTTTGTCCACAGGGAATTGATTGGATGGTTGGATGAAGGTGGTTTGCTATTGGTGGATCTCATTTGAGTGACAGGTTTTCCTGCCCTCACGCCAATAAACACGTTATCAGAGAAGAGATGAGATGACGCTGCAAAGGGGAGGGGGAAGTTATTTTGATTAAAGATTATGAGAAAACATACATGTATGTGCATAATCATTTACAATAAATACTGCATTATTCCATAGGAATTGTCCATTTTTTGTTTCATGGTGACTTTAATTTGACTAAACAGTAGAGCATGGGATAAATGTGTCTGCTATATGCAAAAATGTAAATGCCCAAGTGCAGTTGGTTAACCTTGGTCAAGGCTTGGAGGTACAATACTAATTGTTTGTTAGTGATGAAGAGATCTGTGAATAAGAAACTACAGGCCTCTTATAGCAACTATTTTAATATTTGAAAAAAAAATGTAGCCTGCTGTGAGACATCACCCTGACAAGCAGATATCACCACAAAAAGACAGTCATCAGAAAGCTGCAGTCTAAATACAGCATCTCATGTATGACCCTAGATGAATTACATATCAAACAGAATGACATACGTCATACGGTCCATTTCCTCTTTTCATCACTCACGAGTGATCTCATCTCTTCATGTTCGCTGCCTGACACAAAAGAGAAGGCAAACGTGTATCATCAGAGCCACTGACATACTGAGATATTGATATCACATAAAAGAGGTATTCAGAGGTAACAACGCTTTAAACAACGCTTTATTCTAGTTTAACCTGACTGTCAATTGCAGTAATAAATTTATCAAATGTTCCAAAAGATTCATATATGGTATTCATGGTATTATGTTCTTGACTAATTTTGACAATTGAACAGACTATTGTGCATGTGATGACGTATACAATGAAATGACGCTGACACGTTTTGGAGCGAACAACCATTAGACTGAGAATCAACAATCAGTTTAGATCAACAAGATCTATTCACTTTGAAATTCTGCTAAATGTAGGCTACCTGTACTTAATCACTTGCAAAAGAATACATTGAGACATGTATGTAGATGTGCAATTTGATTGAATGAATGAGAAATTAAATTCTGTTGTGAACAATTGCCGAGTGTTTTGGATGTTTGTCCAAGTTTTTTTGAGAATGTAATTTCTGTTTCAAGAAATGAGCCAAACCAATGGAGAAAAACTGTAAAATATGCATTCTTGACATATTAATCACTTGTAAGAGGGTCATCTGTAGCCTTACTGAATAAAGCATGAAAATAAACTGGAGTTGAATTGAATGAGTCTGGAAGGCTATTGTCTGCTGACTGACATTCAGACCTCCATGTCAGACATAATTTAAAACTAGTTTATCAAGAGTGCCTGAGATGAATGTGTACCACCCTCAACACGAGATGAATAATTCATCTCATTCATTTCTTCATCAGCCAGCATTAAAACATTCGAAAAGTTGTGTGAAATATCTGCAAGGACTCCTCATTTTACTTATGCCTTTGAAGATCTCTCTGTCCCGGATTTAAAAACTCTTTTCAAGCGATGTCTCCTTGATATGCAGGAGAGAACAGAAACATTTGACAGGTGTTTGCAGTCCCTGAGGCAAGAATGGACAATTTCCCAATTGCCGTTTTAAATATGGAAATGATTATATCTGTTCCCTAATTTGGCCAAAGCAGAATTTGCTGACATGACAGGAGTTGGCAAAGGTAAAAAGTATGTAACTTATTTGTTGTTAACTTTAAATTGCAGCTGAACCTACTGAAACGTGTACAACCTTTCAACTCTAGATAAGCTTGGTGACAGTCATAAATTTGGAAGGAAAGCTACTAATAAACTTAATACTTAAAACTAATAAACTTAGTATGATGCATGTGTCAGTCATACATAAATGAAACATCTCAGTTTACAACTGTAACCATGGTTCCTTGAGAACGGGAATGAGACACTGAGTCATGGTGTTGAAGCAATGGGAATGCTCCTTGTGAGACAGTGTCTGAAGCGCGTGTGCTACACACCACACACCTTGATTGGCTACCCCAGTCAGGTGACATTACAAGTGTGCCGACAGGGTATATAAGGGTGCCTAGAAAGAAAGTCATCAACTACATTTGCCTGATGGAATACACAAATGCATGCCAGAAGTATGGCAACAATATGCAGTGTTTCGTTTCCCCTTCTCAGGAAACATGGTTACAGACAGAGCCTGAGACGCATCGTTTTGAAGCAGGACTCTGCATCATGGAGTTGACAATATGGGAACAAAATACCCACTACACCACACTGACCAAATGCCTGCTCCTGTGAAATTACTCCGCAAGCTAAGCTGTAGCCAAAGCATTGCCATACAGTTCACCCACTGACCAAGAATTAAAAAGCCTGAAGTGGCACCTGCAGCTGGAGCTTTAGGGAAGTGCTCCATCCAGTAGCAGGGGTCTTAGGAATATAACATACAATCAACATACAATCACCCGACTATTACCTCCAGTATGAACAGGAGGGGGTACTGAGAGAGCGGAGCACCATACCGTTTTCATACTACCCTACACCAAGTAGCTCTTGTTGGCTGAAGGTCGCCCATTCCTAAAGTTCCAGTGAACGACAGAGAGTTAGTCGCTAGCTGCGATGAAGTCCACTTGTAGACATAAAGAGGCATGGGACATAAGCACCGGAATTGTCCTTCTTTCCTCCTTTCGTCCATATGAATTATGAAGGATACTGAAACTGCCTCTATACCCAGTTCACTGAAGGACACTAAACGAAAGAGTGGGACATGATAGCGTGGGATGCCAGATCTCTTCATCTAGGTTTGCTATTCACATTCACTTCACTAGCGCATTACACAAGGAACTAAATGCGTTAGAGCCCAACTCTACATCTGCAACACCTAATAAATTGTGGAGCATGTCCATATTGTAAATCTATTTCAAGCTTCTGGAGATAAATAAGGGAGTGATTGTACGATCACTCTACCTCCTCTACAACAGTCTAGCTTTACTGCTAAGGAGACAGATCACATTAAGGAGACAGACTGCATACAGATGCTCCATAGTATTCAAGGGCTCAAAAGAAAAAGGGGCGGGGTGCTAAAAAATGAAAAACCCTCTACCCTATCTGTGTGATGTACTTTCTCTTTAATAACAGGGAACACACTCTATAGATAGAAAAGTGGGTCACCAATGGGAACACGCCAACTTTGCTTGAAAAGTGTGATTACAAGAGAAGCAATAATGAGCTGAAAAAAGTGAGGCAATGTGCAGACACTTATTTCATATAAGCAACTGTGCTTCCCTTGCTCAGATCCATAGATCCATATTTCAGGGGAAAAAGCCAAAAAGAGGAATCTAAGGGTTCAGCTTCTTTTTTCTTTTGGCAGAGTTGACCTCCCTCAGATCATCATTTGGCTTATTGCGAGGTTGCCTCCTCAAGCTCTGACTCCTCTCGGGCAGAACATGGGCAGTGACACTCTCCTTCTGACCCTGTCTCTGGCTGGGGCCAGCAACAAGTTCTGGAGGGGAGAATGTAGGGCCAGATCTGTCACACGACGGAGCTACAGGACTGCGTCATGAAAAAAGGACGCCGCACTGGGCACAAAATAGCTTGCAAGTGCATCTTCGACCCGGGGCATCCCCGTATAGTCGTGTTCAGCAAGCCCCTTCACGTTAGCATAAATAGTTGTTAAAGAGGCGTTGACACGCGGTGAGAATGGTTTGTCCAACGATCTCGCAAACTCATCATGGAGATCGCCCCCGGGTGCCTATAGGACGCCTATGACCTGCTAGGAATTGCTCATTGAATCTACTTAGGAGAGTTTCCAACATGGCGTTGCACAATATTACTATAACAAAATATTTCCAGAACAAAATAAAAAAATTTAATCTTAACAGTTTTTTACTAATTTATGTATGACTGACAAATATGCATCACATTAAGTTTTTTTGTTTACTGCAAGTTAACTGCAGGTTGTGTAATTAAAATACGTAAATATAGGCCTATATATATATATATATATATATATATATATATATATATATATATATATATATATATATATACAGTGTAAATTAGTCTTTCAAAATTTGTATTTTTTCTTTGGACAATGTCTGTAAGGATGTTGTAAATAACTTTTTTTTTTTTTTTTTTTAGAAACATTCCTGTCTAAATAGTAATTAATAATAATAATCTTTAGTATCATTACCTCATATAATGATATTATAATTTACTCCAGCTTGGAAGAATCAGTATCAGAATCAGGTTATGTTAAGTTTAGTTGTCATTTCAGTCTTGTGTTTCCTTTCAGTTTAGTTCTTGATTAACCTTTGTTAGTTGCCCTAGTTATTAATTAGTGTCACCTGTGTCTAGTTTTGTTGCTTTTGTTTGTCCCCTGTGTATATAGCCCTGTGTTTCCATTGCTCCTTGTTGGTTTTTTTCTTTGTTTCCCATGTGGTTTCACTTGTTTATTATTCCTGTGAATCTCCGGTGAACTTCTGCAAGCTTGGTTTGTTAATGAATGATTATTGAAGTGTATTCTTTTTTGTGCGTTTTTGCTTACCACACCATTTGACAGTTATGTTAATTATATAATATATTATGGGACTGAGAGTATATAATTTGTTTATTTAACAAACGTTTGGGTCATAGACGTAGTAAAAGGTTTCATAGTTCCATATGAAGATCTGTTGCAATGAACATCACAACATATGGCTTTGAATGACTTCTTGAGATGAACAGTGACCTAAATAAAACATGAATGTTTCTCAATGTGCCATTACCCAGAGGCTAAACCATTTAAGTACTTTGTCAAAGCCATATTGGTATCACATGTAACAAATTAATTTATATGATTATAAGCTTGCTTTAGACAAAACACAAAAGGCTCACCTTCTAACCCCCCCCCCCCCCCCCCCCCCCCACCTCTTTTCACCAGAAGATACAACACATTTGACTTGGATTTATTTCACAGATAATAGAGAATCTACATCTACAGTATAGTAAATTTCTCTGTCTGTGACCTTTAAAACAAAACCATTGCATGACCTTGGGAAAGTTTAATTCTTAACACTAATAAACTGTTTCATAATTGTGTCACAGGACAGTTAACATTTAAAACTGGCCTAAACTTGAAGTAGATGGAGCTTAATCAAGCGTGAGATATGAATGAAATTGTTAAGTTCAGTCCAAGGTTCGAGGAGGGGACAAAACCTCATTACAAAGCGCTTCCTGCTTAATTTCTTTTCTTTAACTTACGTGCTGCGATTTCAGCTGTCTGTCCTCTGATGAACTGCAGCAACATGTCACAACACCTGAATGTTAATTGCTCTGTTGAGATGTCACATAGATTAAAACAATTATAATATAACTGCATGAGACTCAGGAATAAACAACAGTTCTTCATGTTCAATGGTGCTCGTGCCTTTCAGCTCTGACACATTTTTTGGGAGTTATGTTATGTTCAAGTCAGATGGAAATTTCCTGAGGCCATTAGTGAAAATGCTTCGATTTACAGTGCAGAATGTCCACAATTCATTTGTACTGTATTAAACTCTCTAGAGATACCTTCATTATATAGTCTATTATATATTCTTATTGTACACTCTTGGATTCCAATTTAGCCCAACCTCTGCTCTTCATATTCTAAATATATACCGTATATAACACACACACACTGAACAAAATTTTTAAACTTACCACTTTTGTTTTTGGAGTGTGCAATTGGCATGTTGACTGCAGAATGTCCACCAGAGCTGTTGCCCGTGAATTGAATGTTCATTTCTCCAAAGTCTCCAAAGAAGTTTCAGAGATTGTGGCTGTACATCCAACCGACCTCACGACCACAGACCACGAGTAACCACACCAGCCCAGGACCTCCACATCCAGTATCTTCACCTCCAAGATCGTCTGAGACCAGCCACCCGGACACCTGCTGCAACAATCGGTTTGCATAACCAAAGAATTTCTGCACAAACTGTCAGAAACCGTCTCAGGGAAGCTCATCTGCATGCTCGTCGTCCTCATCAGACTGCAGTTTGTCGTCGTAACGACTTGGACCTATCATTAAGATTATTTGCATTTGATACTATGCGAAAGATTTCATTTTCCAAATTCTATGCTGTGCATCCAGATTTCCCCTTCATCAGCTCACTATGATGTACGTAAAAAGTGATTCTGACGAATGGGGATCTCGCTCGAGAGCCATTTCTACTTCGAGTGTAACTAAACGAGCCAATGGCATGTGATAAAGGCACCAGCTGTGTGCATCGCGGCATTAGCAAATAATGAGTGGCAGGTGCATCACATCCTTGTCTTTTGCTTCGGAGCCACACTGTAAGCTGTTCCTGTCTCCTGCAAGATTTATCGGTGTACTACGAGTCTCTGCGAGGAAGCCTCGGTGTACTGTACAATACTGTTTAACACTTGATGGTTGCTCTGTCAAGTCTTCGTCATCGGTTAGGAATCTGGGTGTGGTATTTGATACCAATCTTTCATTTGAAAGTCACGTGTCTAGTATCTGTAAAACTGCATTTTTCCATCTTAAAAATATATCTAAATTACATCATATGTTCTCAATGACAAATGCGGAACAGTTAGTTCATGAGTTCATGACATCATGTGCTTTACGATCTTCTGAAGCTGGTCTTTTAACTGTCCAAACAACACGGCTAAAAACTATGGGTGATAGGGCTTTTTCTTCTTTGGCTCCTAAATTGTGGAATTCCCTGCCCTCTGAGATTAGGAATGCAGCATCCCTTAGTGTTTTTAAATCGTCCCTTAAAACTTACTTTTTTAGGGTGGCTTTTATGTGATTCGTGTGATTACTGTGTTTGTTATTATATTGGCTTTCTATTTTTATTGCTTGTTTAGTTTTTACTGCCTAGACTGTTGTGTATCTTTCTAATTTCATTATTTGTATGTAAAGTGCTTTGAGATGATACTTTTAAAGACACTATATAAAATAAAGTTTATTATTATTATTATTATTATTATTATCAAGGCTAGATTATTGTAATGCTATTATGGGTGGTTGCCCTGCACGCTTAATAAACAAACAGCTGGTCCAAAATGCAGCAGCTAGAGTTCTTACCAGAACCAGAAAAATCAAGCGATGTATTATTCGTATTATTCTGTAATTATTCTGTATTATTATAGAAAAAAATTCTGTATTATTATACGTTTTTCAAGGCTTGTACCTTGGAACCTATTTCATGGTTTGTGTTCTCAAGCCACCAGGCACTGTTTTGTGCAAATGAGAGGCCGGATCGTATTAAGGGTTTTCTGTTAGAACGGTGTAGGTGTTAGCGACCCATAAGTTAATAATTAACCCCTTGAGCCGCAGGGATCCCTGGTGATCCCGAATTTTACATTCAAAAAAATTGTGCATTGTTTTTGAGCTGCTTTATCTCTCTATTAGTAATTGCTAGAGCAATTCTGAGTTTTTCACAGTAAACTGTCAAGTGTTAGCTTTTAAATGATACCTTGGTTTTGTGTATAGTCAGAAGGACTCCTTAGCAACAACCATTTTATTATGGGTATGTCATTTTGCACTCGATTGCCAAAAAGGGGGGCGACTGGTAAGGGGCTAATGATCGTTGCGACAGAAGTGAATCAATCAAAACTAAATTTAGGTAGACAATTATTTAGGTAGACTTAATTCTAAAGCTGCTGTAAAGTCAAAAAACCCTATGTTACATTAATTTCCTATTATCAGTGTAAAGCTGCTTTGAAACAATCTATATTGTTAAATGCGCTATATAAATGAAGGTGACTTGACTTGACAACTGTGTTGGTGTGACGGCGCGAACGGCGGTGGTCGCAATATCTCTGTGTCAGAGTGTTGAGAGCAAAAACAGCTGTTTTCACAGCTTTGTTGGTTCGGAGGACGTGACATTGTGAGTGAGTGCTCACACAGGATTGCACTATTTCCCTGTGTGTAGCCGCGGCCATCTTCCTGTGCATTTCAGCACCTCAGAGCACTTCCAATAGAGCTAACACGGTCTGTCTGCGTCTTTTTCAAGATGTCAATCAGATTTTTTGTTTCGGGATGTGTCGAATGTCTGACTCCGGCTGACAATCATGATCGCTATATCACATGCTTGGGCTATAGGCACGCTGAAATGGCACTCATGGATGACTCATGTTCCCATTATGGGAACATGACCATCCCGGCGTTAAGGTCGAGACTCCGATACCTCGAAAGAGGTGGAGCCCCTTTGCTTATTCCCCAATCTAGTGCGGTTAATAGCCTTGGTGACCTGATGATCACAGTGAGAGGTAACCCGCCGAGTCAAACTCCTCAGGCCCTTCACTCCTTTGTAACGCATCAAACCTCAGAGCCTCCAAGAGACCTCGCTGGGCCGTCCGCCACGGTCGAGTTGTTTCTTTTGGAGTTCCACTGGATAATCAGATGTCGTTACCAGGGTTTATGCAGGAACTGCACACAGCGAAGGCCTTGCCCTCTGGGCGACGAAAGTCACTGCGCGCTCCCTGGGTCGGGTGATGTCCACCTTAGTGCTCCAGGAGCGACACCTGTGGCTGAATCTGGCAGATATGCGTGAGCCCGACAAGGTGCGTTTCCTCATCGCCCCTGTCTGCCAGGCTGGCCTCTTCGGCGACGCTGTGGAGAACTTTGCTCAGCAGTTTTCCGCAGCACAGAAGCAGACGGAGGCGATCAAGCACATCCTGCGCCGACGACCAGCTGCTGCCTCCACCCAGTCGTCAGCCGCAGCGTCTCCGCCTGGTTGTCACCAAGTGCGCCCCCCTGAGGCTGTCTCCGGCCCTTTTCAGCCTAAGCAGCAGCCCCCACCAAGGCAGCGGGCGGCCAGCCGCAAGAGGAGTGCACAGCTGTCCAGGCCCTGCCAATCCAGGCGGCAAGCGTAAGGGCAATTGGCCCTGAGACAGGCAACCCAGCGATGGAGGAAGTTGCACTTCGGGAGATGGTGTCAGCACATCTCCCTCCCCTGGAGGAGAGCCGGGCGTAGAATCTTTTGTTTCTGTTTATTTCTGTATCGCCACTTGCTCCCCGGAGTCCAGCGGCACCCACATTTTCAATAAAAGAGCAATTTCTTCCATCTCTGGGTCACAAGAGGGTGGGGATTGCAGTGAGCGACAATTCCATGCCTTGCCACTCCTTTCCCCCTCTTCCAACGCTAGCGGGCAGCAGTGTGCGGCTCGGGGATGCCACCAGGCCTTCATCCGTACCATCAGACTCAGCAATGCGATTCAGTTCGCCCGGTGCCAACCCAAGTTCAAGGGCATCCACTTCACCTCCGTGCGGAGTTGCGATACCCCTGTCTTGCGGGCAGAGATCGATGTCCCACTGGCGAAGGACGCGATTGAGCCGGTACAGCCGATATGAAGACAGGGTTCTATAGCCCCTACTTCTTTGTACCCAAAAAAGGCGGTGGGTTACGGCCAATCTTGGACCTGCGAAACTTGAATCGGGCCCTGCACAAGCTCCTGTTCAAGATTTAAACGCAGAAACACATTTTCGAATGCATCCGTCCCCAAGATTGGTTTGCAGCTATTGACCTGATGGATGCGTACTTCAATGTCTCGATTCTTCATTGACACAGACTGTATCTACGGTTTGCGTTCGAGGGACGGGCATATCAGTACAAAGTCCTACCCTTCAGGCTGTCCCTGTCAGCCCGCGTCTTCATGAAAGTCGCGGAGACAGCCATTTTTCCAATCCGAGAACACGGCGTTTGTATTCTCAACTATCTCGATGACTGGCTGATCCTGGCTCAGTCTCGAGATCAGTTGTGCGAACACAGGGACATGGTGCTCCATCACCTCAGCCTGTTGGGGCTTCGGGACAACTGGGACAAGAGCAAACTCTCCAAAGTGCAGAGGATCTCTTATCTCGGTATGGAGTTGGACTTGGTCAACCAGACAGCGCAACTCACAGAGGAGCGTGTCCGGTCAGTGTTGAACTGCTTGAGTACAATTAACAATTTTGTGTAAGAAAGCTTTATGCGAGGATGTGTGAATCATCATGAATATTGATGTATTTCACACCTGAGAAAGACAAAGACCCTCCCATAATGGCCATATAAGGTGGGGACTTTGAGAGAACCAGAACAAAGAATGAGTAGAGATTTAAAAAACGAATTTGTAATTTTACCACGTTCATGTACAGAGATTCATGTGAATTTTTTAAGTCGTTAGGACTCATCAGTGACATCTGGTCCCTGTAAAAATAAAAAAACGAAACAACTGTGAACATGCTGATATCAAGAGAAACTATATGGCTGCACGATTTTGGGAACACATTTTAGATTTTTCTGGTTAAAATTGCGATTTTAAATTTTGTGCCTTGTAGGCATATACTTGTAGGGCTGCATAAAATAATAATAACAATAGCCTATAGCAAGCGGCCTATAAATTGTTAAAAATGAACACTTCAGTACACTACACTAATATAAAATATCTGGATTGTCATATGTAACTTCAAATGTTTCCTTTTGTTATGACATTATGAAATGAGATTGGAGTAAAAACATGAAGCCTATGTTTGGCATGTTTTGCTTTTCAAACGCACAGCGAAAGTGACTCAAACTCACAGCACGTGCAGAGAACATTTACTGAAGCGATCGAGCCGCTCCAAACTATGAAACATTATTGTTACCACATTATACATATCTACGTTTGAGCAGATATCCACAAACACAGTATTTAACATTAAACACTGGTGTAAACATTATAATATTCCTCCGTCACCCCTGTGGCAGTCAGACGTTGTGGAGCGTCTGACGCCAGGCCTACACTCGTATGCATTGTGGAACCTATGCTAGGCTGGGTGTCCATATGTAGCGGTCCCTGCGGCGACCCCATTTGTGTATTCCTCCATGATCAGCTCCTCTGCGGGCGAGCCCGTGTCTTTCTCTGCTGGTGTTCTTTCCCCCCTATAACAAGGCTGGAACCAATCCAGAGACTGTCATATGTTGTACTACCCTGCTTGGCTAGTCCAAATGTGTAACCGTCACAGTGCCTCCCTCTGGGGTAGGATGTGACTTCCGCAGCGTTCCCTTCCCAAGGGCGTACGGAGACATACGTCCCCTCGTCACAGTTGCTGAGCTTCCGGTGTACGGCATAGTCACAAGTCCAGCTCCTCAGCATTATATGCTCATTATATGCTCACGCCGCGATGCAATTATCGCATTAATGTGCATTGGCTCGTTTAGTCACACTCAAAGTAAATAGGAAAAAAAAGTACACAGTAAAACTTTAGTGTAGAACATTTCTTTTTTTCTAAATCAGTGTAGAGGTACAGTAGTACAAAAAGGTACCATAAATGTATAAATACTTTATAATAAATAATTCATTGTTGGTTTCATACAGTTCCCCTTGCATTTAATATCCCTCTAATATTCATACAAATACTACTATGATCCTGCACATATCAAATGTGCTTTTTGTAATTGGGTCAAGGACTCTCCCCTCATAGAGTCACCCCACAGGAAGTGTGTGAGAACTCAAAGAATTGCTTCTGTGTTCAGAAGCCGGCCTTTATTCAAGCATAAGGGCCAAAGGACACGAGACAAAGGCACGCCATAACCTAACCTTCCATCCGAATGCTCTCGGCTTTCAGGGATTTAAGTGGCTGGGAGATTTTAAGGGCATTATATCAAAATGTACTCAAACACAAAGCCTCTGTCATTGCTGTACATAATATGCTTGACTGCTCAATGATAAATTGTTGAAAGTCTTGGTGCCTTTCCATGCCTAATGGGAATGAGTTGTAATGTGGCATCATGTGGTCATGTAGAGTTGGCTAGCAACAGACAAACCAATCATAAATGCCTTTCTCATTAAGTATCCATACACTTTGTTGCATTTAGTCTATATTTGAAGGAAGAAGGTTAGAAATGTTCAACAGCGACATGTAATCAAGTAACATTAACTGGATTGATAAAGAGACACCTATTATTTGTGCTGTATTTCAGAAGGTTCAATACAGCGAGGGTAATTTATGTGGTGACATTTCCACAAGCATTTATTAAAAAAGGTTGCATACTGGTCGCATGCATTTGTAAATGTTGTTAACCTCATAAATATGCAAATGCAAGTGTTAACCCAGATCTTGAAACCTGACTTGATAGGATTAATTACTAACCCATAATAAAATATGAACAGTGTGAAACCTGAAACAAGATATTTCGGATTGTGTTTTCCCAGATTTTAGTATGACTGTGTTAAGCAAGAATGGTCTGTGTAAAGATGTAATGCGGCAGAAAACCTGGTTTAAATATGCTGCAGCTTTTCATTTATAGCTTTCACCTTTCGATCCCAAGAGTGTCCTCAAACTCCCTTACCAATGGCAAAATCACTATAACACACGGACTTGAGTAAATGATTAATTTTTATAAATTGGCATAACAATTTTCTAACATTTTTATTAAACTGCAATGTGATAAAAACAGTTTGGTTATTCAGAACAGTTCACAACATGTTGGTGGGTTTAAAAACCCTGGCACTAGACTAATGAAATAATGGAGAGGCGAAAAAGCAAACAACTCATAATGTTGCACGCTGAGCATGTATGGTTGTCATTTAAACTGGCACACTTTTCTTGTGATGTGACTGCTTATTGAGAGCAACAATGACAGTCACTAAAGTATCCAGCCACATCTTCAATGCTTAGATCTGATGTAATATTTCAAAACATGACTGCATATTGCATGGTTAATTTTTGTGGCAGAACAATGACAATCTACTTCTAAATAAGGGAATTTGGATGAAATAGTCTGGAACTGAAAACAAGGCTTGCCGGCCTCTAACTTTTGACAATATATGTATTGATCACATCCATCAGGTGGCCCTCAGGAGCTTACTGAATGAAAAAGATATATATATATATAGATTTTAAATTACTTTAATTTTCCAATATTACCTTTGGTATCCTTAAATTTGGGCATTATTGGGGAAACTGTGGCTATTTGTAGCATGGGGGAGATTTTTTTTATAATCTAAAGAAACATTTTCCAGTATAAATAATATTTTATGGAATGGAAAGGTCCAATGGATGTTAAAGGTTCTTCGTGGAACCATGATTGCCAATACCCAGACAACAACATAGCATCTGGAACATGCGGATTCAACACATACCAGATCTGGGCCGGATCTGGGCCGACGCTTTGTTGCTGTCTGGGTAAACATCCTTAATGGTAAAGGGTGTATATCATATATTTAAAACAAAGTCATTCCTCTTAAAACCATGAACTAAGAACCTGCATTTGTTCCCCCTTTCATGCCAGTGTTTATCTTTACAGAATTTATATTCTATAAAAGTAGGAAAACAAATCGGTCTTTGAAACATATCTCACAATGTGTTTTTGACATGACTTTGTCACACAGAAGTTCTAAATATTAATCTCCCTCAAAACAGTAGTAACTGTAGATTATGTAAGTTTTCAGTATGTAAGTCGTCTCAATACCTCTCTATCCAGAGCCATCACTTTAAATCACATGACTTGGAACAAAATTTTTAGGATGGGCTCTATAGCCACACACTCAGCAGCAAAAAATGCATTTAAGTATAGGTCCCTTTATATCCTAGGACCGGGACAATGTTCCCAGTTTGACCTGCTGGCGAGCAAACACAGTCCTTACTGCTGCCCAAAACTCTTGGCCCTTACAACATATCCTTAAACAAACTTCTGCATATCCCCATTACATTTCCACATTTGGGTGGGGGATACAGTGATGTTTCTGGAACATTCAGATAAGGATTCTAATTTTGCAAACCAGTGCACTTTGTGTTGGCCACTAATGGCTAATGGAGTAAATAATTACAGAAGCAGGCTGCGATAAATCTGATTAGGCTTCTTCTCAGAGCGTAAGGAAGCTATGGGAAGACTGTTTATCTGTAATTATTTAGACTGCAGCGTAATGGTAATCCATGAGTCTTTTTGGGGAAAGTAGTGAAATCTGTCTAAAGCATTAGATTATCACTGTGAAAAAATGGTTATAATTGTGATTTAGATTAATCACCATGACCTTTACCCTTAATAGATAGCATTGCGGAAGTCATACTATAACAGAGTTTGAATATTTGTCACAGCAGGAATTGCAAATGCAAGGTTTAAGAAATGTAAATGTACAGTCATTTGCAGTTTTCCTATAGCATATGATATGCAAATCATAATTCATGCATATTTTTCTTCTCCTGGAGTTTAATGTGAGTTTCTATTTTAGTTTCCAAAGGGTCAGTGACTCAAACATCTGCAATGACTCATGTACATTCATACACATTATTTTAATTTGAAAAGACAGTTCTCCTTCACCATTAAACTTTTGTAAAGACTTTAAACCTCCATTTATTAAAGCATACTACAACTTAGCTGTACACAGAGGATGTGTTCTTAAGTTTAAAATCAGCTAGATGGATTGCAACGGAATAGAATTCAAACCAGGACTCTCGGGTGGGATTTTTTAGAAGCTTGAAACGACAACTTAAAAATGCAAAACTTAAGGTGCAAGACACTAAAAAATTGCAAGACACAATGAAGATGTCTGTCTAATGCATTTTAACATAGATTAACAATTATAGACCTCCTTGGACTGAAATTATGTGCATACAATTTGCAAATGTTATACAGGTCCTTATGCACATTTCTAGGTTATCTTGTGGTTTAAATAGTGTGATAAGTGTGTTCACACTGAAAATTGCAACAATAAGATGTGTGCTTCAAAATACACAGCTGATGCACTTATTTAACCGAAAAACAAAGTGTGGATTGTTGGACACTACATTCACTTAACCCTTCGGAGTCTTGGGCTATTTTCTCCGTTTTTGAGTGCTTTTATTTTTGTATTTTTTTTTTTTGCCACATAAACAAATGTTTACCATACCAATGTTTGGTATTATTTTTTTCAGCACAACATCACCTATATGACCAGACAATTAGTTTTTCACTTTGATGTACTGTATCAACATACTGGACCCAAAATCACACAAAAAACACAAAATCCGAATAGAAAAATTATAGCTTTTCTACTACAAAAAACACAAGCATGCTCAATGAAGCATTTTAAAATGTTTAAAATGTAAACACAAGTTGTAAATGTCAACATATACAGGCACAATTCAAATATAATCAAGCTATATACAAAAAAAATATGATTTACAAAAAAAGCGGGTCTAGACTAGGGCTTTTTTTCTTTCGTTTTAGCTCTGCCACTTTTTAAAAAATGTTGTGAGTATGAAAATTCCCAGAGTATGAGGGTTACCAAATAGTGGAAATACAAAATAAAAAATGTAAAATTGAGATAAAATGGCCCTCATTTATCATTCTTGCGTAGAAACGGGCGTATATGTTGGCGTAAGATTATGCTTAAGATTATACTCCTCTCACCGCCTGATTTATGAAGCTGTGCGTACCTTTGAAATCCAGGTGTACGCAATACCTGCCCTTGATAAATGCCGCGGCTGAAAACGATCGTCATTAGAATAACACGCCCCTATATATTCAAGTATCCGCCTCCCCCACACCCACATTTTACGCCATGGACACACGGAAGACGGCAAAGAGGAGACACTTCTCTGGAGATCGAGACCATCACCATCATGAAAAATTATTATTTAATCAAACAACAATATTGTTGATGATACATTCAAAGTTAATTGTATTTATTTTTCAAAACGCTATAAATCCATCCATTTTTTGTCTAAAAAAACAACAACAAAAACAACTAGAAGAGAACATGCAACATATAATCAGGGATTCATACTATAAATTAATATAAATTAAATAAGTGCAACTGCATGAAATAAATAAAAGCCAAACAAAATAAATAGTAAAATAAATTAAATAGTAAAAAATAAAATAAATATTTCCAATGTCACGTTCCAATATTGTCCACCACATAAAACAAATAATTTAAAAATAATACACAAATACAGTCCTTAAATGCAACAATGTTAAAAATACATTCAAATCATTTAGTAACACATTTAGGCTAATAGTAATTCGTGCCGAACTTGAAAAAAGTAATGATAACAATATTCAGGCCTACTATTAGGCTACGTGTTGTAGCCATTAACTAAGTGCATTTGGTTTCATATTTGTTAAAAAAATAATAATGTTATTTTTTCCCCATCTAAGTTGATTATGGAAAAGTGAACATAGGCTAAGATAGGATGCACAATATATCGGGAGACACGCTCAGACATGATTTTGGCCACTTAATTAAGTTTTGTTCCCCTTCAGGGACTACCGCTGCGTGAAATCGCAGTGGGAACGCCCTCAGCGTGACGCGTCTGAAGCATGAATGAAATCAGTCAATGGAGAGAATGAGCGTACGGCAAGTGACGTCATCGACCAGGAAGCTATAAATATCCCCTGAGTACACAATACGCCAGCTTTTAGTTACTTCAGCAGCTCTGTGTGTGTCTGAATCTGTCGATTGTGTTTGTCTGTTTTGTCAGGAGTTTTCAATATATATATTTTATATAAAAAAACCAATATGAGCGAGCAGTATAAGAAGTGTGTTCCCCCCTGTACTCGGTACATCACGGGTGGGGATTCACACGAGCTAAGTGTGGCTTGTTTGGGAGTGCAGCAATGCCCAGTCGGCTCTCGAGGGAGTCGATTGTCAGCATTGCGAGCGTTTTACCTTGAGAACTCTGCGCTCGCGGCGATCGCTCTTCGAGGAGAGTGATTTGCTGCGAGCTCCCCGAGGCTCGGGTCCCGCTTCTGTTGAGGCAGAGCGGCGGCGCTTGTCTTGGGGCTCGCAGATGGATCTCGCTGGCGACGTTGAGACGGGCTCCGCCCTATCTCAGCTATCTCCGACGAGATCTAGTGCCTCTCACCCGGCTCTGGAAGCACGCGCTGCGGCGGTTACTTCTGCCCGGGTGGAGGCACATGATGATGTTGAATTGAGATTTTCCAGTTCTGAGGAGCTGGATGTCGAAAGTTTATTATCAGAGAAAACTAGTTTATCACATTATACTGCAAATGAAGAAGGTTTGATGGATGTATTATCTCGGGCTGTTGAAAAGCTAAAAAAAAAAAAAAAAATAACAGTATCGAGTGGCCAGCTGATAGACAGGTTTCTAGAATTAAAAGCAATCTAGATGATAGATTTCTGTCTGCACGACCTCAACCTTCTAGCCGGTGCTTACCGTTCTTCCCAGATCTTCATGCTGAGGTTTCAAAGACCTGGGTTAGACCGGTTTCAAGCAGAATTTACACAAATCAGTCCAATGCTTATGGTAACATTGTTGGTGCTAAATCTGCTGGTTATGTGACGATACTGTAGGCGGAGGAGACGCTCGCGAGCTATCTCTCTCCTGCTTCATCGTCTTCACTTAAAGCACCGGCTCTTCCACCAAAAAATAAATAAATAAATAAATATATATACCTCTGTGCTGGTGGGGAAGGCTTACTCGGTGGCTCGGCAGGCGGCTGCATGTTTGCATACGATGACTTTTATGCAGGCTTTTCAGGCCGACCTGCTCAAAGGAAATCTGAGGGGGGTCCCCACCGAGAGAGACTTGCGTTCACCTCCCTTAAGGGTGCCCTGTCTCTGCCGGCGCCCTCAGGGGCCCGTCCTACTAACCCTGCCGAAACAGGGCGTAGAAGGGTCTGGCGAGTGCTTTCCCGAGGGACGCTCGCCGCCTCTAAGGAGGGTTCTAGTGTGTTCAGACCAGTCGTTCCCTGCCGGTGCACCGTTACAGGGCACTGTGTCTGTCACGCAGAATGTTCAACCAGAGCAAAGTCTTTCGTCGAGTTCGTCTTCAAAAAGAGCACAGCAGAAGCGGAGTGTCACGTCTCGTGCCCCCCTGCAGAGAAACTGGAGGGACGAGGCGGGGTGCTCTCCGGCGCGGCCTTCTCGGGGCAGGACTGATCTGAGGACAGTCATTGTCGCCAGAAAGGCCGCGTCGAAAAAGTCCTGACGGGCTGAACGTCAGGACTCTGAGGGTGGTCCCCATCGGGAAAAACTTGAGTTCACCGCACAAAAACACGGTGCCCTGTCTTTCTCGATGCCCTCAGGGGTCTGTTCTACTAACCCTGCCTATACAGGGCATAGAGAGACTCAGCGAGCGATTTCCCGAGGGACGCTCGCCCCCTCCAAGGAGGGTTGTGGAGTGCTCAGACCAGCTGTTTCCTGCCAGTATGTTACAGGGCGCTGTGTCTGTCACTCGGGATGTTCATCCGGAGGCCAGCCTCGAGAGGCTGGTTCCCTTAGTAGAGTTCCTGGCGGAATGGGTCCCCCACCCAGCAGGGAGTTAGGATACTACTTCATCGAAAAAAAAAAAATCCTGACGTGCTGAACGTCAGGGTTCTGAGGGTGGTCCCTATCGTGAAAGACCTGAGTTCACTGCACAAGAACACGGTGCCCTATCTTTTCCGATGCCCTCAGTAGTCTGCTCTACTAACCCTGCCTTCACAGGGCGTAGAGAGACTCGGCGAGCGATTTCCCGAGGGACGCTCGCCCCCTCCGAGGAGGGTTGTGGAGTGCCCAGACCAGCTGTTCCCTGCCAGTACGTTACAGGGCGCTGTGTCTGTCACTGGGGATGTTCAAATCAGATCCGAGGACTGGTTTGTCATGATAGATCTAAAGGACGTTTACTTCCATGTATCTATCCTCCCTCAACACAGGAAGTTCCTGAGGTTCGCTTTCGGGGGCGAAGCGTACCAATATCGGGTTCTTCCGTTCGGCCTAGCACTGTCACCCCGAACATTCACGAAGTGTACGGATGCTGCTATAGCCCCGCTGAGGTTACAGGGCATCCGCTTTCTGTACTATATAGACGATTGCTTGATTCTAGCTCAATCGGAACAACAGGCGGTTCGGCACCGAGATGACGTTCTTGCTCATATCAAGTGACTGGGGCTGAGGCTCAACGCCAAAAAGAGTGTTCTTTCTCCATTACAGAGAACCACTTTTCTAGGTGTAGTGTGGGATTCAACGACGATGCAGGCACGATTGTCACCTGCTCGTATTGCTTTGATTCTCGCTGCAGTAGATCAGGTCAAGCTAGGCCAGTCATCCACTGTAAAACAGTTCCAGAGACTGCTAGGTCTCATGGCAGCTGCGTCCAACGTGATACCTCTTGGCCTCTTGCACATGAGACTGTTACAGTGGTGGCTCAGGACCAAGGGATTCTCCCCGAGGGGAAATCCGCTTCGCATGATCGTGAGTTTGCGACGGTGTCATCACGCTCTGATCATGTGGAAAGATCCTTGGTTTCTGTCCCAAGGCCCTGTGTTAGGAGCTCCTTGTCGTCGCGTTATGCTAATGACAGATGCCTCTCTCACGGGTTGGGGGGCGATCATGGATGGTCGCCCGGCTCAGGGTCTGTGGGAGGACCATCATCGTCTGTGGCACTTAAACTGCCTAGAGATGTTGGCGGTGTTTCAGGCTCTGAAACACTTCCTCCCAGACCTAAGGGGCCACCATGTTCTTGTCCAGACAGACAACACATCGGTGGTTTCTTATATCAACCATCAGGGGGGTTTGCGTTCTCGCCCACTTTACAAACTGGCACGTCAGATCCTTCTATGGTCCCAGGGGAAAATTCTTTCTCTGAGAGCTTTTATCTCCCGGGGTATTTAAATCAGGGGGCAGACATCCTGTTAAGACAGGGGCCGAGGCCCGGGGAATGGAGTCTTCACCCCGAGGTGGTGGAACTCCTATGGAAACATTTCGGTATTGCCGAGGTAGACCTATTTGCTTCTCGAGAAACATCACACTGCCCGCTGTGGTTCTCTCTCAGCCATCCAGCCCCGCTGGGGTTGGATGCGATGGTACATCCGTGGCCGAGGTCACGCTTGTACGCTTTTCTGGAGAGTTCTGGAGAGGGTTCGCCGGGACGGGCTCAGTCTCCTGCTAATAGCCCCGTTCTGGTCGGCCCGGGTATGGTTTGCGGACCTAGTGTCTCTCCTCAGCGGCTCTCCCCTAGAGATACCGATCAGGAGAGATCTGCTCTCTCAGGCGAGTGGGTCGATCCTTCACCCCCGTCTAGAGCTATGGAGGCTGTGGGCTTGGCCTCTGAGGGGGCCCAGCTCATAGATTCTGGTCTCTCGGCTGAGGTCGTTGAGGCCATCCTCCGATCCAGAGCTCCCTCCACGAGGAAGTTATATGCCGCGAGGTGGAAACTTTTCACCTCTTGGTGTGGAGAGCGCCAGCAGGACCCAGTTAACTGCCCGGTTGGTACAGTCCTGGATTTCCTGCAGGACCGTCTCTCCACAGGGTTATCCCACTCCACACTGAAGGTGTATGTGGCGGCCTTAGCTGCTTACCACACCCCTTCAAGTGGAGGTTCCCTCGGGAAACACCCGCTTATGTCTCGCTTCCTTCGTGTCACCTTGAGGCTGAGGCCTGCATTTCGCACAAGGGTACCAGCTTGGGATCTGGCCGTCATCTTAGAAGGTCTCTCCCTTGCTCCTTTCGAGCCCATCGAGGAAGTTTCGGAAAAGTTTCTTACTCTAAAGACTATCCTTCTTCTCGCTATCTCATCTCTAAAAAGAATTGGAGATACTCAAGCACTTTCGGTGGCTCCCTCGTGCCTGGAATTTGCTCCTGGTTGGTTAACCTGTTAACCTTCAAGGCCACTTTTGAAAAATCCCCAGAAATGGCATACCCAAACTTAAACAGATACAGTTCATGAACCCTTTGCACTAAAAGCACAAGTATGATCTCATTTGAAAGCTGACACCTAGTAGTTTATTGTAAATGTAGAAATAATTATTGTCATAATGAAAAAAAAAATGTTTAAATAGCTTCAAAGTTTTGTAGTTATTAGAAATTTATTTTTATGAAACATCTTCATAAAAATAAAATTGATGTTGGCCCTGGAGCAATCTAGAAATGCACTGCAGCTAAAGCCATATGTGTGACCATTTTATATTTAAAATCTGCAAATGATAAGTCTAAAACTCTGTATTTAGTTAAATGTTTTTCAAGATCATGTCAAATTACTTTATTTTGATTAGACTCTAAAATGCAAACTGATGTTTAGTCATCTTCTGAGTAATCTATTCAGTCTATTGTCTCTATTATTTTGTGGTGCAAACGAGCCCCATTCAGTGTAAGTCTCCCCCTGCACACATTTACACCTCTCCAGACTGGTTATGGCTCTAAATATGCATTTCTTTTGTCTGCATTATAGCTACTAACGACTGGCTATTCACAGGCTATTCATAGGGTTTCAAACCCTAATTTCTTTTATCAAAGTTCTCACTAAATATTTGAAACTGGTATCAAATGCACTGAAACATTTCAGTAAGCATTCCTATTTAGAAAAAAATCATAAAACAATAACTGCTGGTGGCAGGTGCACCTGGGCTAGCTAGCATGTTAGCTTAGCACACCATCAATACACGACCATTTATGAGATTAAAACCATGTTTGTGCTCCAAACTTACTTTATAACGCAAGTCGAGTGTTTTAAATAATCTTCTGTGATCTAATTTGGCTTCAGATAAAAAAAAATCCGACCGAAAATTTATTATTTATAGTGTTCTACACGATGATGAAATCTATATCGATTAGCATTACATTATAAATATAATCTATTATTATGAAATACCTGGCATGGCTTGAAGAACACAGGTAACTCAAATATCATTGCAATCATGTTTATTGTCTTCAAAACATCTTTATCTGCATGTTACAGCGATCTCTGTCAGCTACTTTCTGTATCAGTGACGTCCTGGAATGTCACATGACTATGGGTCTTCTTCGTGGTCCATATATGGACTGTTATTGTGCATATAGCGCCCTCAGGCTATTGGTATGAATTGAAAACACAGCACATCTCAGTAAGAAGCGATCATAATGATTACATCGACGCATTTGGGTATAAATTCAATAAATATTATTCCTGTCTATAGAAATATGATGTGAATCTATGAGAATATATCAATATTTCTCCAAGTCTGCAAATTTTTGAGCTAAAGCCCTGAGGGACGATGTTTTGTGAATCGCTGTCATGACGACAGCACGGAGTGTTTTTTTATGAATGGACCAGCTGACGCTCATAATTCATATTAAAGGTATCGACTCATTTTTTCATTTCATAACTCCTGACACAAATTAAGACATAACTGTCACTATAAGTTTCTCAGAATACAATAGTGGTCAAATACTGAATCTTGAGTATTATATCTTTTTAATGATGTATAGTTTGTCAAGGTATAACATTAATCTGATAGTAAATTTGAACTAAATAAAAAAAAAAACGCTTCAGTGCGCCGACGCTCTGGCAACGGTTAACAGGTTAAGGCCTTTCTCTTTCCGAGACCAGGTTATGGTCAACTGTTTCAGTTAGACCTATAGTTCTGCAGGTTTTCTGTCCTCCGCCTTTTCTGACGTCAGACCAGGAGAAAATTAATTTGCTGTGCCCAGTTTGGGTTTTGATGCTTACGTCCACAGAGCTGCCCTGTGGAGGAGATCGGAACAACTGTTCGTCTGTTTGGGTCACCTAAGAAAGGGTGTCCTGCATCTAGAAAAAGGATGAACAAGTGGGTGGTCGAGGCCATCCCACTTGCTTATGGTTCGGCCCATCAGCCTTCACCTTTGGCTGTAAGGGCTCATTCCACCCCGGAGTATGGCTGCTTCTACAGCTCTTCTTTCAGGAGCTTCTCTTCAGGACGTTTGTGATGCGGCAGGCTGGTCCTCACCGCACACTTTCGTTAGATTTTATTCCCTCGATCTTAGCTCCACTCCCGGGGCTCAGGTTCTCTCGTCGGTTTGTGTCTCCTAATGACACACGACGGGGATTTGGTCGTATGGGGATGTGGGTATTGCGTTTCAATTGCGATTTCACGCAGCGTCCGTCCCTTTGGGGAACTAGGGTTACATACGTAACCCGGGACGTTTTGTAGAAAGCCTTTCTTTAAAGTGAATTTCGTTTTGTATAAATTGTATCTTAATTTTAATATTTTTTTCATCAACCAATTGCCTGGATTTAATAAATAAGAAGCAAATAGCAGACAATATAATCATGAGTCATGACATGGAGGCGCGGGCGCGGTCCCTTGCATTGCACGTGAACTGGGGCGCATCTCATCACAAATTAACCGAAACTCAGTATATGCCTCACAGACATGAGAAATATATCTATAAAGAAAGCTTGAAATGTCTTTAAACGAAACAATTATGAACGAAAAGAAATAGGCTACTCTCTCTATAGGCGCGTTCACTAGGGAGATGGTGATCATCAATTTCATCTTTGCAGACACAACACTAGTTTATTAATAGAAATAAAATACAAATTATTTTTAAAAATGGCTTTTATCGCGTTTTGGAAAAGAGCTCCTCATATTTTTTAGTTTGTCAGTGCGTTTTGTGATGTTAGGAATTGTTTTTCTGCGCATTTCCGCACTAACTCAAAACGTGCGTACATGTACACCACCTCCTGACCTGGCGTAGGATTTGAGCGTGCCGTACGCCAACGTCCATAATGATAAATATCAAAGTCACCGTGGTTTTGGGTGTACGCCAGGTGTACGCTGGAAATTTGGTGTACGCACTTTTGATAAATGAGGGCCAATGAAACTATATATCACAAAAAGGAGGTGTGGCAATAGGCGCTTAGAAACTCTACAAAACACTTCATGTACAATTACACAGATAGCTACATTACAGGGCTTTCATTCCTTGAGTAAGAGGGGTTCCTCAATAGTGCAAGTATACCATACAAAAGGTAAAATTAACACAAAATCAACAAATATACAACAAATATCAGGTGTTTTTTATTTCATTTAAATTTTTTATCTGTGCCACTCCTCAAAACAGTTTATCTAAATCTAACGTTACTCCTAAACTACCTAAACTATTTACACTACTCCTAAACTACTCTAAAAATCTACTCAAACTCTTCCAAAAGCTAGCAATAATATCTCTCTATACATGATATATATATATATATATATATATATATATATATATATATATATATATATATATATATATATATATATATATATATATATATAACCGTATATATGTCTCTCTTTGTCAACTCTGTAAATCCTCTGCCTTTCAATTTCGCTTCTTTGCTCAGTTGGCTCCTCCTCCATTCCCTAAAACGTGCAGCCTGAAGAGCAGAGTCAGCAGATTCACACATTTTTCTCCGTTTTGTTTTATGCTATTTTTTACAGTCTATGGTTTTATGACAAAAACCGACGAAGTTATTAGAATAAATGCAACGCCTGTCGCATCACATCTGGCGTTCTTTTACAAACGCGTCAATATTTGTTTATATAAAGTTTAAATGATCATATCTCCTTTTTTACTTGGTCTATCAAACCAAAACAAAAAGTAAGATATAATTTCAAGCCAGCACTTTCGACAGAAGTGGACAGCAGCGCTCAACGTGACTTTGTTTTTATGCTTCAACGTCTTAAACTGGTCATAACTTGATCACGCCGGCGTGATCGGCGACCCCAAAGAGTTTTAATGGTCGCAGGTTTAATTAAATAACAGCAGGAGAAAGGGGTATCATGATGCTAAATTTGGGACACAACTATTGATTTCAATAGTGTTTACATTAGTTTGATGCTAAGCTATCAATGCCATAATCAGCTGTCTTATATCACAGATAAGTCTATTTGATAGTCTGTATTTACATCAGCAAGATGTATTTTTTATACTGGTTGCTGCAATATGTCTCTAAATCTGGGCTCAGACTACAGGAGTTTCAGGCGGATTTATGCACGATTTATCTCTTCTGACTTTCAGAGAAAAAAATGCATCCAGGGCATTGGTCGGTTCCGATGTTCGGCCCAGATCATCTGGTAATGTGACTCATGTGAGGCGTTTACAGATCTTAAACCTTCCGATCAGTGGCGGACGAAGTACACATACCATACTTCAGTGAAAGTAAAGATACTTAAGGTAAAATATTACTCAAGTAAAAGTAGAAGTGCTGCCTTTAAACATTCACTAGAGTAAAAGTACAAAAGTATTTGCCTTCAAATGTACTTAAGTATCCAAGTACTATGATTTTTTTATGGCTATAACAGGGCTCCAGACTAACTTTTCCTCTGGTTGCACTGGTGCTACCAACTTTCTCAGTTTGACAACTTGTGATTTGTTTGCAATTTTTTTTTTTTTTTTTTTTTTTTTGCTACATGCTATGGGATTAATCAATGCATGTTGATGAATAGTGGTTTTAATGGACCAAGGCTAGCAAAGGCTTTCTGGGTTGCAGCATAAATACCTGTAATATATTATATAAAAACATTTTTATATTTATACTATATATATTATATAGTATAAATATAATTATATTATATATTACATTTTATTATATATTACGTTATATTATATTACATTTTTAACCCAACATTTTTGTTTGTCCATATTTGACCCAAATTTGAGTTTAAACAACCCAGCATTGTTTAGGAGTGTATAAATCTATCTATTTACATTTGAATTATATTATATTATATCTATCTATCTATCTATCTATCTATCTATCTATCTATCTATCTATCTATCTATCTATCTATCTATCTATCTATCTATCTATTGTCATCTTTCTATCAGCATCATCTTTCTATCTTTTAAAAATCATTAAACATTCAAATGTATGCATTACATTTTAAAAGATTAGAGTATTATAATACGCTGATACAGATTTTCCGTTATCAAAGTTTATAGTTGTAACAAAAATCAGAAATCTCACACTCCTTACCTTCTGCATTTTATAATCATTTTCCTCTGTCGATCGATTACTATCATCTAACCGCTGAAAAGACGTAGGGCTCGGTATTTTGTGAGACCTTTTCATTTGTATGTGCCTTAAAGGTGCAGTGTGTGATTTTTAGCGACATCTAGCGGTTCGGCTGCGAGTTGCACTGAGGGCTCAGCCCACTGCTCACCCCTCCCTTTCGAAGAAGCTACGGTGCCTGAAACTGGACAAACATATCGTCGTCTGAGACAGCAGAGAATAGCCAGAGTAAGCCAAGAGTGTGTAACATTGTCACTGTTTCTGTACCACAGTCCATTATAAACCACATCATGGATAAAGTTTACAAAGCCATAGTCAGGTGAGGATCAAGGTTCTTAATATATAATATAATAATAGTAATCAGCTGATTGTCTCACAAACGTAACCAGCACATTTCCCCCCATATATCAAACCCATAATACAGTGAGGGAGAAGAACCACATGAAACTATGCAACTATATATTGTATCTAACAGGAAAGTAAAAGTTTAGCTGGCTAATATGAGCTGTTACTGTGGCTGAGCTGGTTAAAGCGTAAAGCCTTGTTTAAACTCGACGCGTCCGCATGAGCCCAAAGGTGCGTGCAGCAAAAATGACATGATTGTACAGCGCGCGCGCCTCCGCATCCCCTAGACACCACTTACTACACACAATAGGCTTTTTTTCTCTGATTTTGAAAACTCTTTGCGATCGACTTAAAATGCTTCCAAGATCGACGGGTTGGTGATTCCTGTAACGTTACTGTTTTACGGTCAATGGCAAGAGTACTAATCAGCTGTCTCACGAACGTAACCAGCATTTATCCCCACATAGCAAAGCCATAACAGAGCGAGGGAGAAGAACTAAGTTACATGAAACAATCCAACTACATATTTTACACCACTGACAAGGGAAAAGTCACTACTCACGGTGTTTATGGCTAGCTTCTAGCTTTCTGCTGCTTCTCTTTCAAGGTTGTGACGAAACGCGTATTCGTAATTGGCGCGTTTCACCATCAGTGTGGAATGCGTGTGACGTGTACGTTCGTCAATAAATAAACTGCACGTGTCTTGCGGAAGAACACTTGCCGGAGCTACTTCTCTCTGTTAATGTCTATAGCGAGTCACGCAGGCACTGGGCAACTCCGCAGCCGACCCGAGCCCGGGATAAAATAGTCACAATATAAACACTTTTTATAAGCGTACCGTAGGGATTCAGGATAAGTCAAAAACTCTGTTTGGAAAATGGATTCATGATGTACTCGTTCATTTTGAACATAAGTTATGGACTGCAGCAGCTGATACAACGGCGTTCTGTTGCGCGAGCGTCCACTCGCACAAATGCGACCACATACAATTTTAACTTGCACATTCTCAAAAAACGGTCGCATATGCGATGTCACAAGACTCTTGCTTAACTCAGTCTACGTGAAGACTAATGTCACTCTTGGCACACCAATCTATTAACGAATAAATTTTTTGTATGGTATAAAAGGTATAATACATTTACAGTATTTACTGTATATATTTTCCTCGAGCGTACATGGCCATTTCCTGCATTTACATACATTTAGGGACTATGGTGATACAAAATCCAGGAAATAAGTTGATTATCAAAATCCAATCAAAAAGTTGATTATAATGATAAATTCTGCCAAAAATAACAGTAGGCTACTAAACTATGTAAAACAAAAAGATGTCTTACTTTTTATTGTTTAATAGGGGCCGATTGCCAAGACTTGAGAGAATCATTTTATAAAGTCAAAAATGTTCACCATTAATGTTTTGTGTGTAAATAAAATTGAAATTATGTGAGACCCAATTTACACTGTAATGTAAAAACAACATAAATACAGTATATTTTAAATAATTGTTTAATAGCATATTTTTATGCTATTAAACTTTTGTTTAATGCTATTTTTATTCTATTTTCATGCCCCCCCCCCCATAAATTTGAAATATTTATTAGGCTTCAAAAATACAACTTTAATTGAAGTGAACTTTAAACAATCCTCACAAAAACCCATAATAGATGTCATATTTACCTGTGCACTTCCTGTCTAATCGGTATGAAATATACATAAATTGAATAAGGTTATCAAATAGTCTGCACTGCATAAATTATAAATTAAATATAGATTAATCCTTATTAAAGCTAAAAACGTTCTTTAGACAAGATCAGTGAGAAATTTGCTCTGTTCCCCTTTGTTCTTTGGTTAACTTTACTGATAGACAGAATTGGCTGCTGTCCCTTTAAGCTCTGTCGCTGATGACAGGATCTTACGCATTTAATTTACTCATTTACTCTTGACTTTCATTTAAGATTTTATTTAACTCATTTAAGACTGTTCTTGTGAGGATACAATTGACAAAACGGACATTTTGGCATAAATGTGTGTGTTATTATTCAAGCGCGAAAGAGAACTGGATTGAGGGAACTGGATTGTCCTGACGCACACGACGCACAGACAGCGCCGCCAGAATCCAGTTCTGTTTCGCGCTTGAATACGGATACCTTGAATACCAGCGCGATACCTGCTCATTAGAACTTTCAGTGAGCTATTTTTATAGTGTGGACGTTTAAAGCATGGTGCGGACGCGACATACCTGGACGCATACACGCGCATCGGCACAGACTATCTCCTATGAGGCTATATCCTATACAGGCTATGACATCGTGCGGTTAAATAAATCATAACAAACGAACTTGAAAGTTGGGGACATACAAACGGGATTTTGAAAAGTGGGTGGGGGGGGGGGGGGGGCACGCGATTTGTTTGGAACATAGACTGTAAAAAAAGATGGACGACGGCCCTTCGCTCTCTACAATTGGCGAGAAGTGATCCACCATTGTCCCGATATGGCGCTGACATCTTGGGACTTGAGTCTGCGCAGTTGCGATTTTGGGACCAGCCATGCGCAGTGGTGAGCAGGAAGTAAAGCCGTGAAATCAACACCCCGCCCTCACTCTCGCTGAATCAATCGCAAGCACACGCCTCTGCTGCAGAACAGCCCATTATGTCGGTGTGCAATAATTAATTATAGAAATTTAGATATTACATTTAAAGCTCCAATCTCCTCAGTCCTCCAAAGATCCTGAAAAAAAGTCAGTTGTTGCTTCAGTGACTACTTTGCTCAGAGAACCTGTCAATCACAGCTGTCAATCATGCACCCCACAGCGCTGTTTTTTTATAGAATCAAATAACTAACTAAAAACAAACTTATTTTAAAAAACAAATTACATCAGCGTGATAAAAAACTACAGTAAATGACAGAAACTATCTTTGGAAAAAGATATGTGAAGTGTAATTTAATTGTTTAGTTGGTCTCACGTCCCGTTGAATAACATGGGGAGGCGGGGTTTATGAGCTATACTAGGACCGGTCACCGGGGGGCGATCGAGACGCTTTGGCTTCACTTTTCAAGGCTTGTGCGGCACGCTTGGTTTGGAACTATTGAGAGCTACACGAATCATGTGATCCCACGGCGGCGAGATCACTATGGTTGTTATTGTTGTTAATATTATTTTATAAAGTATGTAACGTAAGATAAAAGGAGTTTTATCAGTACGTGTGACGAAGCATTTTCTGCGACAGCTCCAGCTCTCCGACCGAAGAAACGTCAGCGTCCGAATTCACTCACTTCATTTTGTTCACTCCTTGCAGATATAGTGCACTCAAATGCCATACACTATATATGGATTAGTGAATGAGTGAACGAGTGAGCGGTTTTGGACACAGCTGATGTGTCGCAACCGTCTATGTTCGCAACTCTCATAAGGGCTCTGGTTTGCACTTAGTAGATACCGCCAATTCAAGTTCAAAACAATGCGCGCGCTGTACTGTGATTGGAGGCTCATTTGACCAGTTACGTTCTTATCCACTAATAAATAAAAAGGAACGACTGATTTTGAAAATGTAGTAGAGTAAAAAGTAAGATATTTGACTTTGAAATGTAGTGGAGTAAAAGTAAAAGTCTCCCCAAATTGAAATACTTCAGTAAAGTACAGATACGCAAAAAAGCTACTTAAGTACAGTAACGAATTACATTTACTTCGATACTGTCCACCACTGCTCCCGATCTGCTCTCAGACACATCAGTGCCGCCCTGACAATATCAAATATATTACCATATTTAGGAATTTAAATCGGGATGATTACGACCAGTGTTGGGGGTAACTTATTACAAGTAACTTGAGTTACGTAATCAGATTACTTTTTCAAGTAACTAGTAAAGTAACGCATTACTTTTTCAATTTACAACAAAATATCTGAGTTACTTTTTCAAATAAGTAACGCTAGTTACTTTTTCACATTTATTGACTGATAGCTCTCCTTTCCCTATGTTGAGAGAAATAAAGTGAGATGTTGTGTGCATTTGCATTGAACATGCATTTACTCATCTCACTTGCACAAAAACATTCAGTATTCCTCAAAATGAATAAAAACAGTCAAATGCAATCTCAGAATTTTGTGCAAAAAGTTTTATAATTAACTATGTTAAATATACACAAATATACTTTATGTATTTAATCTCACTTTATTAACCAATGTCTTTGCTGCTGACCTACAATGATCTATTTCAACCATACTAATAAGCAAAAATGACTTTAGATTAGGTTTAGAAATAAGAGTGTTGAACTTCCTTCTCCTGTATCCTATTGTTATTTAATCAAGAACAGCAGCAGCTGAAAGGTTTGTTTGAGCGGCGCCCTCTACTGTACAGTAGTAAATATGCATTTCCTTCAGCCTTAAGGCTGATTTATACTTCTGCGTCGGACATACGCCGGAGCCTCTACGCCGTAGACTACGCATTGGTTTTAATTTATACTTCTGCGTCGTTGTCCGCGTTGACGCACGCAGAGGGAGCACGTGAAACCCGAGGGAGCGGTTTGAGCAGACCAATCACAGCGCTTGCGTCCGCATAGATTTGACGCGTTGTTACATTTTTGGAGAGGTGCACGTCAGGGTACGCCGAAGGGTACGCGCTCTATGCACAGCCTACGACGTAGCTACGGCGTAAGTTCGACGCAGAAGTATAAAATGGGCTTTAGGCTTATTCATTTAACGTTTGATGTGAAAGGGCCTTAACAATTGGCAAAAATAGATTGTTTTAGCTGTTATTAAAAAACAAACAAACAAGCCCATGCAGGTGAGAAAAAGTAACGCAAAAGTAATGTAACGCATTACGTTCCATAAAAAGTAACTAAGTAACGTACTTAGTTACTTTTTTGGGGAGTAACGCAATATTGTAATGCATTACTTTTAAAAGTAACTGTCCCCAACACTGATTACGACTATGATTGTGTCAGTACATCCACAATAACCAATGAGAGGCAAGTATACAAGTAGGCTACCTTTATAATGTCTCCACATATAATGTCTACAGCAAGTTGCCGCGGCACCGTATCCATTTTGTTTACATCCGCTTCCCCGAAAGATCATGTGAGATGCTAAATCTGGCATGACAATCTTAAGAATATCTTGTAGTGTGTGATGCGGCACGATATACCAATCTTGTAGTGTGTGCAGGTTTTAGATGTTTTTTAAGAAGTTTGTTAGAAAACATCTTTAAAGGGATAGTTGAAAAATGAAAACTTGTTGTTGATGTACTCACCCTCAGGCCATCCAAGATTTAAGTGTCTATGGGCCCTATTTTAACGATCTAAGCGCATGGTCTAAATTGCATGGCGCAAGTGCACTTAGGGTGTGTCCGAATCCACTTTTGTTAGTTTAACGACGGGAAAAATGGTCGGGGAAAATGGTCTAAAAGGGTTGTCCCTATTCTCTTATTGAGTAATGAGTGTGTGTTGGGATTTACGTGCAATAAACCAATTAGAGTCTCATCTCCCATTCCCTTTAAATGCCTGTTTTGCTCGCGCTATGGCAGATTTGGTATTTACATGACGGTGGAAAGACTTAACGCTTCTCCAGAGCACAAGCGGATCTGCTCGTGCGCAAGGTTTAATCTCGCGAGCAGACCATGGGACAAGCTGGATTCCACCATATCTTTATGTACACAGTAATAATCTTTTACATTGTAATCCTTAATTTTTAATATTTGGCATGTATGTGTGCTGCAGCGCATCCCTGTGTGTTTAATAAGCAGAGTGTACACGCGTTGTGGACCCACCTATAGATGCACATTACTTACGTACTCTTTAAATAACAAAATAAATATTGCGCCATTGACTTAAGACCAGGTTTCAGTTGGTCAATGGCACAGTTTATTTCAGTTGCCTCAAAATAGCAACGCACCATCAATGCGCCTGAACACACCTAATTTTCAGATCAGCACGAGCAGATGGGCGCACCCCTTCTTTTCTATGGTTACTATCATTATGAGTTAATTTGTCCCAGCTGTGTATGATTAATTATCTCGTTTCCGTTTGCTATTTAAGATGCACCCCCTCTTTCAGTCTTTGTTTGATCTCCATTGTGTTTATGTGTGTTTTCCCTGCCTGTCAGCTTGTTCCATTGTACTATTATTAAAGTTTGAGTTTGTATCTATAATCGGAGTCTTCAGTCTGTTTCTGAGGAAACCACATTGTGACACAATGTATACATCATTATGCAACAGGAAGTGAGCTCTCCAGACTGTCGTGAACGCACTCAGGACTGTTTGCAGAGGTTGTGGATTAGAGGTAATAATAATGTTGTAAATACTGTTCAGTTTCTTTCATAGGCTGATCGTTTTGCCTTCATAAGACCTCAAAGTTTCATCAGGAGCCAGAAAATGTATTTACCTGTATATGTTTTTTTTTTTTTTTTTACTCTCAAATTGACGGCAGGCATTGACTTGCATTTATACGATTTATCAAGGACCACGGTTTCAGCTAAAATTATTCACTACATTTCTACTGAAGAAAAGAGACGCGTAGCTACATCTTGGATGGCCTGAGGTTAAGAAAATTACCAGCAAATTTTCTTTCTTGGGTGAACTATCCCTTTAAGATGTTTATGATTTAGAATGTATGTAAAACTGCTTTCTCTAAAGGTCCTTGCACAGTCCAAAAATTTCGTATTAATTAATCCATTGAAAAAAATTCGAGAAACAATACAAAATGGAGTCTTCTAGCAGTGAGGATTATTTTGTTGTCCTCTCTCTTCTTAAAAAGAGGAAAAATTGGGTCCATCCAATCCTGAGATTGCGTAGAGAGAGTTCCACCTCCTTATCAAGGAGCTGCGGGATTATCCCAAGTGATTCAAAGTTTACTACAGGATGTCAGTGACTCAGTTTGTTTTTATAATAGTCTTTATTATTCCGTGTCTATGTATTCCGCACTTTTTTTGTCATACAGTGCTTTGTGTTGCGTCCCTTTGTACGGTGGCTCTGAATTGCCAAATCACCTCTAAAAATACTTGCTACGCATGCGAAAAAAGCAGAAAATCGAACCTGATACGAATTTTTGTGACGGACGCAAGTTAGGCAGTGTGTAAACGTGATTGACACAATGTGAGGTCGTATTTATTTTTTAACATGTGAAAAGTTCTGACGAGAATTTCGGACTTCAAGATGTTTATCAGTGACCTCCGTGTGATCTACATAAGAAGATCACTGGGTTTTGGATCAGAGCCTGGATCTCTTATTACTGTAAAACTAAAATCTCAGAGACATGTAGGGACAATTGGGAAGAAAGAGTAACAAAAGGACAAAGCGAATGAGAAGACAGAATATGGGCAGAGAGAGAAACCGGAGATTTAGAAAAGGGCACATAAGAGCTCTCCCAACCCTCGCACAAGCCCGAAGGCACCTCAACCTTTTCTCTCGGGTGTGCGAGAAATTGTAGCTCCTGTCTATCGTCTCTCTCGATGCCGCTGCGTTGTTGGCAGGGACTCGTGGGTGAAGAGGGCAGAATGCAATTTAGCATTGGAGTAGGCTCAAAAGAGTTGCTTCCGCCTGCAGACTCTCAGTAAGTGCATCAGTCCGAGTACCTGCTGGTAAACTGACATGGGAGAGAGTCATAGAGAATCAGTCCCAACTCTCCTACTTCAGCCGCCTCAGGGTCAGCATGGACAGCAAGACAGGTAGTGGATACTAATGTCTTGTGTCCTTCACAGTGTAGCCTTCAGTCATGCAAAAATAGACAGAGGAAAGTTAAAATTATGTAACCTTGAAACTGCAAAACATCTCTATGGAACAGATTATTCTGGGAGTAAACTGCATTTGGTTAAAACCAAGTTTTGTATTTAAGATTGCCGGCTTTTTAAAATAGATGCACTTTAGTGTGCTGTAAAGTTATTCAATTGAGTCTGTTTTTACCATTTTAAAGACCGTATAAAAGTCTCATTTGTACTCTCTCATGCATATGTGTTCACAAACATCAGTACTATGCACATACTCCTACACAATCCATAATATTTTCTAGTCTTTCTTCAGATCTAAAGGCATGAATAACAATATGCATAGATACAGCAATGTATGTCAAAGCTTCCATTGTGAAAAGGTACACTTCAACATACTTTTTGTTTTCTTAGTGGTGCGTCTGAAGTTGAATACCTTATTTGCAAAGGCACTAATAATGACATTAAGAATAATTAATAATTCTAAAACCACTTAACCAAGTAAAAGGATAAAGAAATATTTGATGTTATTTTTCTATCTATCTATCTATCTATCTATCTATCTATCTATCTATCTATCTATCTATCTATCTATCTATCTATCTGATTCAGTGATTACTGATGAGCGCCACCTGCGCGACGCACCGGTCTTGTATCTCTCACGGAGAAGCATAAAAGGAGGAGCGACAACAGTGGAGATCGAGAGAGGCCAGGCCTAGACTTGTGTTGTGTTTGTTTTGTTATATGTGACAGCAGTCGTCCGGGATGGGCAGCTGTCTATTACTTTCATTTTGTATTTGTTTTATTTTGTTATTAAATTGTTTAAATGTTCGCCGGTTCCCACCTCCTACTTCCCGTAACATCTAACCTTGTTACACTAACTATCTATCGCAATACAGTAGTGAGTTTTGAATCCGATTTGACTCACTCAAAATGTTTAATTTTGTCATGACTTGCCCTCAAGTTGTTCCAAACCTGTATGGATTTCTTTGTTCTATTGAACACAAAAGATGATATTTTGAAAAAAGTTGATAACCAAACAGTTGATGGTAGCCTTTGACTTCCATAGTATTTTTTTCCTACTATGGAAGTCAACTGCTACCATCAACTATGCAACGAGTTAGCTCAATGGGGAAATATTAACAACTCATAACTTGTTATGATTAATTATGAATATACATTGAACATTAATTATGAATAATACGCTTATACAAGAGTGAAACAAAACCAAATACATATTGTGCACAAGTTTTATTAACTAAATCACAAACATAACTAATCTGAACACACATACATACATGTTTAGGTAAAATGATGAATGACAGAATGAAACTGGAAGCAGGGAACGGAACTATGGAAAAGATCCATGTAGCTAAGAAAATAATCATCAGCTTATCATTTTCAGAGCACCTCATTACATGTATACTTGATTGGCCTTTGCAGTGGAAACATTTCGTGAAGTTCCTGAAGAAGGATTTTGATCGATTTTCAATTTCTTCGGCATTGAATGAAGAAAAGTTGATGAACTTGAGTGGTTTGTTTGACTCTGTTCTGGTTGAAGGTTTTCTCTCTCTTCACGAGCACATGGCTGAGCACATGCAGATGCACATGCAGATTGTGGCCTGCCGGGCCTTGGCCGGAGGGGCCACTCAAGCAACCAAGGAGTGAGGAAGTCGGAAGAGTTGATGGTTGGCCATTCAGTGATAGTAAAGGTGCAGTTCTCTTCTGAGTTGGATTGAAGAAAATACAGTCTGACTCTGTTCGGAGAGTGAAGGCATAGCAGGCTGTGGTCACGGACATCAACCCGACATCAGACATCAACCCGAAGAATCAGCAGATAGCAGAAGAAGAGAGGGCAGGTCTCTGTGAATTTGTCTCTAATAAAGCTTGAGAAAAGCTCCACCTCTCCGGGTTTGCTTGACCAGTGAGTAGGGCAGAATTTCCAAGCGGGAAAATTCCTCTGTTGTTGATTTATGGATCTTTGTTTTAAGCGTGCTCATTTGCATGGCAGGGTGGATTGGTTGCTGATGAAGAAACTATAAAAGATTCTTGTAATACGAATATGTTGTGCAGCTATCGACATATCATGTACACAAAAATGTTGATCTTCAAAGTACCAATTTATAGAGACCAAATATGGTATAGGTGAGTTTAAATTGACCGTTGGTTCTATCATAGATACACAGTATCACAAAAATAATAGAATTAAAAGACACTACAGACAAGACAGTAAATCATTCACACAATGTTATGGGATGCATGTTCATTTATATATCAGTTTGTCTATAAATGAATGCAGGAAAGTCTGTTTTAAGGTCTGTTTCTGTCTTTCCCATGGCCTCTGCCTTATCACATGACCACATTTTTCATAGCAATAAAATCATCTTATCTGATGGTCGCACTGGCGACTGAGGCCTTTTCTGCTCTCTTGCCTCTTTTGGGGGAATATTTCATTCCCAAGGTTGGGCTTTAAAGCTTATTTGTTAAGTGTAACAAATAGTTATGTGTCTGACTGTCTCAGTTGTAACAACTGTCTGGTTCATTCAATTCATTCTGCACGACTCTCACAGTGCATTATGGGTATTATCTAGCCATTGAGGTTACATCTGTTGTTCACTTGTTATTGCGATGCATTGTGGGATTGATTCACCGCACAAAAACACGGTGCCCTGTCTTTCTCGATGCCCTCAGGGGTCTGTTCTACTAACCCTGCCTATACAGGGCGTAGAGAGACTCGGCGAGCGATTTCCCGAGGGACGCTCGCCCCCTCCAAGGAGGGTTGTGGAGTGCTCAGACCAGCTGTTTCCTGCCAGTATGTTACAGGGCGCTGTGTCTGTCACTCGGGATGTTCGCCGGGGGCCAGCCTCGAGAGGCTGGTTCCCTTAGTAGAGTTCCTGGCGGAATGGGTCCCCCACCCAGCAAGGAGTTAGGATACTACTTCATCGAAAAAAAAAAATCCTGACGTGCTGAACGTCAGGGTTCTGAGGGTGGTCCCTATCGTGAAAGACCTGAGTTCACTGCACAAGAACACGGTGCCCTGTCTTTTCCGATGCCCTCAGTGGTCTGCTCTACTAACCCTGCCTTCACAGGGCGTAGAGAGACTCGGCGAGCGATTTCCCGAGGGACGCTCGCCCCCTCCGAGGAGGGTTGTGGAGTGCCCAGACCAGCTGTTCCCTGCCAGTACGTTACAGGGCGCTGTGTCTGTCACTGGGGATGTTCAAATCAGATCCGAGGACTGGTTTGTCATGATAGATCTAAAGGACGTTTACTTCCATGTATCTATCCTCCCTCAACACTGGAAGTTCCTGAGGTTCGCTTTCGGGGGCGAAGCGTACCAATATCGGGTTCTTCCGTTCGGCCTAGCACTGTCACCCCGAACATTCACGAAGTGTACGGATGCTGCTATAGCCCCGCTGAGGTTACAGGGCATCCGCTTTCTGTACTATATAGACGATTGCTTGATTCTAGCTCAATCGGAACAACAGGCGGTTCGGCACCGAGATGTCGTTCTTGCTCATATCAAGTGACTGGGGCTGAGGCTCAACGCCAAAAAGAGTGTTCTTTCTCCATTACAGAGAACCACTTTTCTAGGTGTAGTGTGGGATTCAACGACGATGCAGGCCCGATTGTCACCTGCTCGTATTGCTTTGATTCTCGCTGCAGTAGATCAGGTCAAGCTAGGCCAGTCATCCACTGTAAAACAGTTCCAGAGACTGCTAGGTCTCATGGCAGCTGCGTCCAACGTGATACCTCTTGGCCTCTTGCACATGGGACTGTGGTGTCACAGTGGTGGCTCAGGACCAAGGGATTCTCCCCGAGGGGAAATCCGCTTCGCATGATCGTGAGTTTGCGACGGTGTCATCACGCCCTGATCATGTGGAAAGATCCTTGGTTTCTGTCCCAAGGCCCTGTGTTAGGAGCTCCTTGTCGTCGCGTTATGCTAATGACAGATGCCTCTCTCACGGGTGGGCTCAGGGTCTGTGGGAGGACCATCATCGTCTGTGGCACTTAAACTGCCTAGAGATGTTGGCGGTGTTTCAGGCTCTGAAACACTTCCTCCCAGACCTAAGGGGCCACCATGTTCTTGTCCAGACAGACAACACATCGGTGGTTTCTTAGATCAACCATCAGGGGGGATTGCGTTCTCGCCCGCTTTACAAACTGGCACGTCAGATCCTTCTATGGTCCCAGGGGAAAATCTTTCTCTGAGAGCTTTTATCTCCCGGGGTATTTAAATCAGGGGGCAGACATCCTGTTAAGACAGGGGCCGAGGCCCGGGGAATGGAGTCTTCACCCCGAGGTGGTGGAACTCCTATGGAAACATTTCGGTCTTGCCGAGGTAGACCTATTTGCTTCTCGAGAAACATCACACTGCCCGCTGTGGTTCTCTCTCAGCCATCCAGCCCCGCTGGGGTTGGATGCGATGGTACATCCGTGGCCGAGGTCACGCTTGTACGCTTTTCCCCCGATCGCTCTGCTCCCAGGAGTTCTGGAGAGGGTTCGCCGGGACGGGCTCAGTCTCCTGCTAATAGCCCCGTTCTGGTCGGCCCGGGTATGGTTTGCGGACCTAGTGTCTCTCCTCAACGGCTCTCCCCTAGAGATACCGATCAGGAGAGATCTGCTCTCTCAGGCGAGTGGGTCGATCCTTCACCCCCGTCTAGAGCTATGGAGGCTGTGGGCTTGGCCTCTGAGGGGGCCCAGCTCATAGATTCTGGTCTCTCGGCTGAGGTCGTTGAGACCATCCTCCGATCCAGAGCTCCCTCCACGAGGAAGTTATATGCCGCGAGGTGGAAACTTTTCACCTCTTGGTGTGGAGAGCGCCAGCAGGACCCAGTTAACTGCCCGGTTGGTACAGTCCTGGATTTCCTGCAGGACCGTCTTTCCACAGGGTTATCCCACTCCACACTGAAGGTGTATGTGGCGGCCTTAGCTGCTTACCACACCCCTTCAAGTGGAGGTTCCCTCGGGAAACACCCGCTTATGTCTCGCTTCCTTCGTGTCACCTTGAGGCTGAGGCCTGCAGTTCGCACAAGGGTACCAGCTTGGGATCTGGCCGTCATCTTAGAAGGTCTCTCCCTTGCTCCTTTCGAGCCCATCGAGGAAGTTTCGGAAAAGTTTCTTACTCTAAAGACTATCCTTCTTCTCGCTATCTCATCTCTAAAAAGAATTGGAGATATTCAAGCACTTTCGGTGGCTCCCTCGTGCCTGGAATTTGCTCCTGGTTGGTTAAGGCCTTTCTCTTTCCGAGACCAGGTTATGTTCATAAGGTTCCAACTGTTTCAGTTAGACCTATAGTTCTGCAGGTTTTTCTGTCCTCCGCCTTTTCTGACGTCAGACCAGGAGAAAATTAATTTGCTGTGCCCAGTTTGGGTTTTGATGCTTACGTCCACAGAGCTGCCCTGTGGAGAAGATCGGAACAACTGTTCGTCTGTTTGGGTCACCTAAGAAAGGGTGTCCTGCATCTAGAAAAAGGATGAGCAAGTGGGTGGTCGAGGCCATCCCACTTGCTTATGGTTCGGCCCATCAGCCTTCACCTTTGGCTGTAAGGGCTCATTCCACCCGGAGTATGGCTGCTTCTACAGCTCTTCTTTCAGGAGCTTCTCTTCAGGACGTTTGTGATGCGGCAGGCTGGTCCTCACCGCACACTTTCGTTAGATTTTATTCCCTCGATCTTAGCTCCACTCCCGGGGCTCAGGTTCTCTCGTCGGTTTGTGTCTCCTAATGACACACGACGGGGATATGGTCGTATGGGGATGTGGGTATTGCGTTCCCACTGCGATTTCACGCAGCGGTAGTCCCTGAAAGGGAACGTCCCGGGTTACGTATGTAACCCTAGTTCCCCGAAGGGACGGACGCTGCGTGTCCTGCCATACTCTCGGCATCCCCTTGGGTCGCTGCTTCAGTAACTTTTAAGCTGGCGTATTGTGTACTCAGGGGATATTTATAGCTTCCTGGTTGATGACGTCACTCGCCGTACGCTCATTCTCTCCATTGACTGATTTCATTCATGCTTCAGACGCGTCACGCTGAGGGCGTTCCCACTGCGATTTCACGCAGCGTCCGTCCCTTCGGGGAACTAGGGTTACATACGTAACCCGGGACGTTTTATTATCAGAAGTTCATTCAAAACGCCACATTTTATTTTCAAGCGTACATAGTGGCGTATCGGGTCCTAAAAAAAAAGGAAGCTTGGCAGCATATTACAGATGCAGTCAATGGAGTTTCATCTGTTCATCGAACATTCCCAGAAGTGAGAAGAAAATGGTTCGACATTAAGCTTGAGAGCAAAAAACGAATTAGTTCACTTTGGAAAAATCGTATTAAAACTGAATAAGGACCACCATCGCAGATGCTATTACTGGCTCCCATAATAAGAAAAATCGTATGTAATTAGGCTACAATATATAATATTTTTTCAAAATGCTGTGTAAATATGTACCCGATTAAGGTGTTTCAATTAAAATGCAGCCTTATTAATGAGCAAAACGTTCGGGTGTTAAGCGCACTATTTACGCGTGGCTGGGAGCAGGTGTAGATTTCTTGCATACCAACTAACATTTGGAAAATACGAGCATTTTAACGAATCCGAAAATTTACGCCAGAACCACTTTACACACGATTTACACAAAAATTTGTTCTGCTTGTGTTTCATGAATGAGACCCTATGACCCCAATCGACTTTTCCGTAGTAAACAAAACATGGTTCCCTTCATCTCAGTTGCATAAAATTTTGTCACTTTTACTACATTATCTATCTATACACACAATATACACTATACACTGGGCTTGATTCGGTTGTTCTAAAGGTATGTAAAAAAAAAAAATTACATTGTATTTTGGTGGCTTGATGAATGAAAAAGCTGACTAAATTGACCAAAAAATTCTTCAAAAACATACATTTTTTGTAAATAAATTGTTTACACAAAACAACTTATTTAAAAAAAATTGGATGGTTTTGAAGATTTCTTTTGGTAAATTTAGTCAGTTTTTTCATTAAACCAGAAAGAAACTTTGAGAAGAAGGATAATGGAACGGTCTCCATGCTACACTAATAATAGTAGTAAGGGTTTCCTTGGTGTACACGTATCCTTGCAAGTACAATTTTGCCTGTATTATTGGTGTCCACTTCAAAAATTGCTCCTGAGAATTATGTTTATTTAGAAATGTGTTGTTTTTTAAATTAAGCTGAGCGCTCATTGCCGGTGCTATCAGTTGCATGGATACAGTGTTCTCTTGAGGCTTGCGCAGTCTTCACTCGGACTCGCTCTTCAATCTATCGCTGTTGAGGAGACTCTCTGTTCATTCCGGTGAAATCACAAAATAAAATGCACACAAAGTGTCCCTGCTTGATATAGACTGTAACCACTGATGAACATATTCAGTTTTGATGAGAAAAAAAAAACTATACGAGAGCGGATTAGAACCCGTAACCTCTGGCACGCTTGGCAAAAGATCTTCCACTAGACCATTTAAGAACTCCAACAAAATTTGCGTATCGATGCATTTATTTACGAATTGAGCTGAGAGGCTGCACAGTTTGACAAGCGGGTAGCGGCCGCACACCAGGCCGCCGGATGGTGTTGCTAAGAAGTTGCAATGTATAACTATTATCAGACCGGCCCTCGCAGCCTCGAAACACTACCGGCCCACCGGGAAAAGTCCAGACTCTCCTGATTGCCACTCCGCCCCTGTCTGTAATCATGATTCGTTAATTTAATACATCTCTGGATTGTGAGAACGACATCTCCCATCGTTCCACTCTCCTTTATAGCGATCATCAAGATTCGCCTGTATTTTGTTTGAAAACTGCACCCCCTTGCGGCGAAAAATCTTACATATTGTATCTTTAAGGGTCATTTGCTGTGATATCGGACACAGCAAATGAGAAACCTTGTAAACAAAACACTAACAATGGAAACCGAACTGACACCCACCCAAAACAGACATTAGACAAGATTACCTGTTATAAGTAGACTAAAAAACTATGTAAAACATATTTTCCCCTCGTTGCTAAGTTTTCTTGGTGTTTGTCCTACAGCTTTTTACAGGTGGATCCATCATTATTTGAGTGAGTTTGTTATTGTGCAATCATCATTCTTAGATTTTCCGGTCCTTTAATGGCTGGTTCTTGGCCACAGTAAACTAAATAAAGTAGTCCAACTCTATACTGATAGTCAAAAGTATAACTAGATGAGACTGTCAAACTGTTCTCTGTCAGTGAGAAGAGTCGTAACACTTCATGAAAGGCCAAATGAAGGTAATTTTGGCGAAGAGGGTCATTTTGACCTGATCACAGCTGTCATGTCCATGAGTACAAGCCCAATTTAACGTAATGACCTATTTCAAGAAGTAGAAGAAACCTCTTGTATATATATATATATATATATATATATATATATATATATATATATATATATATATGAACCCTGAGGTGGCAGATTTCACACTTTACTCTGCTCTCAGCTGCAGTATTGGACTTTGTTGTTACATGACATTTTCAGTTCTACTTTTATGATCTTCTTGGAAACTACTTAATGTAACGATGGATTTCAGAAATCATTTCATAGTGGACTTGAAAGCGTCTTTTTGTTTTGCTTCCTTTTGTTTACATCAACCTTTCTGTGACATTTCAAAAAGTAGATGCTGATTTTCAAAGAGCAGACTTTCTTAAACACTCTTTCCTCCACATCATATGTTCCCTTGTGCACTATAAGAGGCAAATTCAGGAGAATTTATTGAGAACTCAAGCGCATATTCTGTTGTAATTGAGCTCTGGAATTGCCACAGAGCTCTTTGAATATGGACTCTATCCATCTGTTTTAGAATCACAGATGTTTTATTGTTGCTGATTACTCTGCAGAAACACTTCTTAGAGAAAGCATTGTATTTCTTTTCTAGTGTGCTATATCACTGCATATTTTAACCTTTGTTTTACTGTTTTGGTGGTTTGCTTACCTCTCTCTTTTTTTATTATTTATTAGGCCTATTTGGAAAACAGTGAAGCACAGCGGTTTCACAACTATTGTCACCGAGCTGAGCAGTGTTATGGACCCTAAGTTTCCCATTCTTCTAAAGTGTATTATGCAAATACTGTGTCCACGTAAAACATCTTATGTTGAATTGCTGTGATCTGTTATACACATCTAAACAAGGAAAACATCTGTTGGATTCCAAATGTATTTTATGATTGCTGAGCTGATAAAAATCCTCAGCCTACATTAGAAGAGTTGACCCATTTTCTCTAAAAAGGCATCAGTGAGCTTTAAGTTAGGCTTAGTTGTACACTGAGAAATAAAACAGACCATAGAGAGTTGTCTTGATGCAATATGTTTATTATGGGGCATATCGTTGCATGGGGGTACAAAATAATTAGACAGGTTTGCCGCAATTTGACTAAGAAATATATACTGAAATAAATTAAAGATCACATGATTTTACATAAAGCTTGTAAAATATAAAAACTTTTAATGTAAAAAAAGATTTTGCCACAAAACAGTCCACCTTTGTTATTATTATTATTATTATTAACAGTGTATTTAAGCTGATTTTACTTACTTCATGATTCCAATATGGAAAACAAATCTACAGTGTAAAACAGCAAATGAATTTACTTCTGTGGATTAGATTATATGATTATGATACCCTTAAAACGGCAATAGGAAGGTCAAATATTCAGTGTGTAGAAGTAAGGCAGAGATTTTACCACAATGTTATGTGCAGATAATTAATATGTGTCCTCCGGGAAGGTATGGTATGATGTACTGTAACATCAGATAAACCTCCCCAGGAACAGTAGTATATCTCCTCCCTTCCTGCTATACATGCCCCGCAAACCAAGTCCTAATAAATCATGGCTTATTCTAAATACTATTGGTTTTCCTAAGACTAAAATGTCACACTATCTCCAAAGGTCTTGAATCAGACAGCATGAAATATAACTGACAGTAATGTAATGTTGCCACTGAGCTGCAAAACTTTTAGATTCCCACAAACTGTGTGTCAATATCAAGGATGTAACCAAATAGTGAAGATTGGGGAGTCCAAATGTAAAAGTTTAAGAATCTGTCGTTGAAAAGCCCATCGGATCTAACATTTGCCCATCGTCCTCTGGTCAATATACACTAATAGAGAACAATGAGGTGTCATTTTACACTGGCAATCATTCGATGGCAGAATAAATAGTGATAATATAGCTGCCATTATGTGACTTGTGAAAGGAATTGGAGAATACAAATCATGCATTCATCTTCATTCATCGACTATCAGGAAATTCTATTTTTGAAGGCAGCAATATGGTGAGAATAACATGTGAAAGGATCTAGCATGTCCTCTCGCATCACAATATAAACAGAGATCCTGGGTCAGCTATCCTTGCTGCTCAGCCTGAGAGACTATCATGGGCTCTGTGTCTGGTTCTGAAGCACTGGCATACTCTGGCTTTTGTTGGAATTGGGAGGAATGCTGGCCCTTTTGGTCTTTCGTACAGCTACACATGATGGGCGACTCGGATGGAGAGTTGGATGAATTGCTCAAGGCCGATGGTATCGTATGCAGAGAGATACAGCTGCAGGTTTGGCTCCAGTCCTTGTCGGTGAGGAGCGAGCGCTCATTCCATTCGGTGGCTGCTGCTTAGGTGTGAAATTTAAGGGCATAATCAGTGATTGACATTCTTCCTTGTTTCAAATCATACAATTGCTCCCTGACTGATGAATCACCAGTTGGCTTACCAAACACTTCCCGGAAATGGGCTTTTAATGACATTTTCCGACTAATAACAGAAGCTTGGAGACATTGTTTAAACTAGATCCTGAGTTTATTGCATAAGAATATATTTTCACACACAAAGGGGGTGTTTGCAGCACTCATTGGTTTTCCTTATTTACATTCCCTTTTGTTGAACTGTAGGAAAGCAATATCACACTTGCAAGAGTGAGTTATGGCCATATATCAGCAGGGCTGTGATTACCTGCAGTGCAGATATATGGCCATAACACACTCTTGCGAGTGTGATATTGCTTTAACAGTAGCACTAAGATGCTACGCTATGCATGCAGTTTTCAGCGGTTTTAATAATATTGAGTCCACAAAAAAACAAAAAAAAAACAAAAAAAAACAAAACAGATTAAGCTGAAATTAAAAAAAAAAATTCTACAGAGCCCCTGTAATAAAACTATAAAAGTTATAAAAGTGATTTTTTTCCCCCAGTGTGATATATAGTTTTAGACAAACTTTCTAAAGCACATTAATCTTTAGTTGGGTTATAACAATCAATGTTCCTTTGTGAACCAAGTCACACTCAGGCTTAGACACAATGACCCTTATGAAACTGATGGAAGGTTTATTATCAGAATTAACTCAATGCAGAAACAGGCTAGTGGAGAGTCTTGAGATTTATAGCAGATGAGATTGGCTTGAGTTAACTTGGAGCACTTGTCTTATAGATCTGTGTAACACACAAACGATAACAGACAATAAATCAAGGGATGAGTGGAAGACTACTTGGATGACTGGAAGATGACTTGGATAGCGACTTAGAAGATGACTCGTATGACTGGAGATCAGCTTGGATGAGGATCGAGGTAACAGCAGTATCGTCTCAGGTTACTATTGTAACCATAGTTCCCTGAGAACAGGGAACGAGACGATGCGTCCATCGACGCCATGGGAACGCCCCCAGCGTGACTGCGTCTGAAGCATCTATGTCAACTAGTCCAATGGAAAGAATGAGCGTCACGGGCGGGTGACGTCATGACCAGGATATGATAAAAGCACATCCGGTGCAAACCGGCATTAGCTTCGAAAATTGCCGAAGCAAGCCGATCACAGGGATGCAGGAAGTATGGCAGGGTGACGCATCGTCTCGTTCCCTGTTCTCAGGGAACTATGGTTACAATAGTAACCTGAGACGTTCCCTTACGAAGGGAACTCAACGATGCGTCCATCGACGCCATGGGAACGAGAATACCCAAAGCGCCAGACTTTCAAATGCCTGAGTGTCAGCCTGTTGTCACACTGCACCAAGCACCTGGGATCCTGGGGCAGCATCCAGGTCCAAGCTGTAAAACCTCATGAATGTGAGCGGTGAGGACCAGCCCGCCGCATCACAAACGTCTTGGAGAGAACTCCAGATAATACGCTTAGAAGCCATACTCCTAGTGGAATGAGCCCTGACCACCAAATGGTTGGCCAGAAGACTCACAAGCAAGAAGAATAGTCTCGACTATCTATATGCTCAATAGGTTGGACTTTCTCGACAGAGAAGTCCGATGAACATAAGTGTCCAGTGCTCGCACTGGCACAAGAGGTTCAGCTTTTCCTGGTCCGAAAAATGGGGGAGGACAGAAACCTGCAGCACAATAGGCCTCGGAATAATGGTAGGCACCTTTGGAACATATCCATGTTTCGGGTAAGATTGCCTTGGCCATCCCGGTGCACTCAAGGCAGGTGGGGACCGAAAGGGCCTGAAGGTCTGACTCTTATAGGGACGAAATAGCTAGCAGAAAATAGTCTTAAAAGAAAGGAACTTCTCTGAGACCAAATCTAAGGGCTCGAAGGGAGCCCCAGATAGGCCTTCTAGAACTATTGCAAGGTCCCAAGCCAGCACCTTAGTGCAAGTTGCATGCCTCAGCCTCAAAGTGCCACGAAGGAAACGAGTGATCAGGGGGTCTCGACCCAAAAATGTACTACCCACCAGGGCGTGGAAAGCCGCAATGGCCGCCACACATATTATACCTTAAGCGTGGAAGGACATAGACCTGATACAAAGCGTTCTTGCAGAAACTCGAATACTGTGTTTACTGAACAGTTAACCGGATCCCACTGACGCTGGTAACACCAAGAAGTGAAAAACTCTGCATCCAAGGGAGGTCCGTCGAGGAGAAAAATAGCTCCGCAAACCAAATTCAGCTCGGCCAGGGTGGTGCTACTAAATAGGCTTATTCCATCCTGGCGGATTCACTCCAGAACTCCTGGGAGCAGAGCAACGGAGGGAAATGCGTACAGACGTAGCCTCGGCCACGTCTGCACCATAGCATCCAGCCCCGAGGGGACTGGTTGAGTGAGGGATAACCAGAGTGGACAGTGCGTCGTATGCTGAGACGAGAACAAATCCACTTCTGCCTGGCCGTAAAACTCCCATATTTGCTCCACCGCCTCGGGGTGGAGTCCCCTGGCCTCAGCCCCTGCCTCGACAGGGTGTCTGCTCCAATATTCTGCCCCCCCCCCCGGAATATACACTGCCCTCAGACAGCGTAATTTCTTGAGGGACCAAAATAAGAGGCCACCAACGTGTTGTCTGTGGGTCAAGAACCAGAGTTTCCTCCATATAACCAAGGCGCGGGGATACTGCCGCGTGATCTTGATCGTAAGGAGTGGGTTTCCCCTCAGGGAGAACCCTCTGGTCCTGAGCCACCTCTGTAAAGGTCTCACGTACAGCAGGTCAAAGGGTATCACATTGGACGCTGCTGCCCTGAGGCCTAACAGTCACTGTTCCAGAACAACACATGATGGCCCCTCAGGTCTGGGAGGAGATGTCTCAACGCATTGAAGACGACCATCATCTCTAGGCAATTCATGTGCCAAGAGAGATGATGACTCCTCCACAAGCCCTGAGCTGAGCGGCCTTCCAATACCGCTCCCCAGCCGGTGAGGGAAGCATCTGTCGAGATCACAACTCGATGGCAAAGAGCTCCCAACACCGGACCCTGGGTTAAGAACCAGTGTTTCCTCCATATAACCAAGGTGCGGAGACACCGCCGCGTGATCTTGATCATACGAAGTGGGTTTCCCCTCGGGGAGAACCCTCTGGTCCTGAGCCACCACTGTAAAGGTCTCATGTACAGCAGGCCAAAAGTTATCCCGTTGAACGCTGCTGTCACAAGACCCAACAGTCTCTCTAACTGTTTTACAGTGCGTGACTGGCCTAGCCTCAGCTCTTTTGTGGCTGTTAGGATAGCAGCTACACGAACGGGCGACAGAGTGGCCCGCATCGTCACTGAATCCCATACCACACCAAGGAAAGTGGTTCTCTGTACTGGAGAAAGCACACTCTTCTTGGCATTGAGCCTCAACCCCAACATCTGCATAGGAGCGAGAACGACACCTCGGTGCCGAACCGCTAACTGTTCTGATTCCGCTAGAATCAGCCAGTCATCTATGCAATTCAGAATGCATATGCACTGCAGCCTGGCGGGGCCAGAGCTGCGTCTACACGCTTCGTGAATGTGCGGGGTGATAGAGCTAGACCGAAAGGAAGTGCCTGATACTGGTGTTCTTTGCCCCAAAGAAAACCTCAGGAACCTCCTGTGCTGAGGGAGGATGGAGATATGGAAGTATGCGTCTTTTAGATCTATCTTGACAAACCAGTCCTCGGATCTGATTTGAGTCACGATCTGTTTGAGTGTCAGCATTTTGGAATTGAGTTCCAGCACCAAACACTCCAACAGACGAAGATCTAGTATGTGACGCAGCTCTCCATCCTTTTTTGGAACAATGAGATAACGACTGTAAAGACCCGACGCAATGTCGGGTGAGTACACCTGCTCTATAGCTTCCTTTGCTAACAGGGCCTTTACCTCTTGCTCCATTACCAGAGCCTGCTCGGGATGCACCACTGTGGGCAGCACCCCGTTGTAACGAGGAGGACGAGAACCAAACTGGATTCTGTATCCTTTCTCTACCATCTGCAGGACCCAATGAGAAATATTCGGCAGAAGCTTCCACGCTGCCAGAAAATTTACTAAGGGAACCAGCCTCTCGAGGCTGGTCTCTGGTGTTATCGAGACAGCCAATTCCGGAGCCTGAAACATAATGGCAGGAACTACCTGAACTGGCCGCTCTAAGGCCCCCCTCAGAGGGCGCGAAACCGATGCTGTGCCGCAGCATAGCATCAGCGACTCGCTGGAGACCGCTGCGCCCTGAAGCACCGAGGGTGGCAGGGTTGGCAGAACGGTCTCGTGAGGACCCCGAAATGGAACGGGCACCGTAAAATGAGGTGTACACCGCTCCACTTCGGTCGGGGCTGTCCTCACAGGCCTGATGCGTGAACATCAGGACCTTTTTTTCTTTTGAGCCGCAGCCTTCTCAGCGTGAAGAACGGTCCTCGGATCCGGCTTCTGCTTTGAAGGCTTTGGCTGCTGTGTTGTGTATGAGAAACTAGACGGCTGGAGCTGCTCACGCCCAGCAGCCCCAGGGGGTTGGACATAGCGAGGGAGAGATTATCTTGTATCTTTCTCTATGATTCCCATCAAATTGAGCCAGAGGTGTCTCTCAGTGACCACAAGGGCTGCCATCCCTGAGAGATAAATCTGTGGCCCGACGGAGTTCTCAAACCCCATCGGGCCAAACTCCCTCACTTCTGTCCAAATACCGCAGCAGGTCAGCCTGATATGCTTGTAGCACTGCTATGGTGTGCAAGCAGGCCCATGCTAGACCCACTGCCATATATGCTTTTCCCACTAGATTAAAAAATAGTTTTCTTTAATGGTTTAGTGAGAGAAGCCGACGCCTTCAGGTACAATACTGAACCGGGAGACAGATAGCTCGCAAGCGTCTGTTCTACCCGGGGTATTGCCCCATAGCCATACCCTCTTAACCCCCAAATATCTGAATATACATGAATGTGGGGGCTAAAAGACAAGAGGAGTAAGGCTTTTTCCATGATCTAGACAGCTCGCTGTGCAGATCGGGAAAAATGGAAGGCCCCGTGATGGAGGTGGAAAAACAGAGGGAAGGAAACTCGTTTAATCTATTTTATTTTTAGGACGAGTGCCCCCTTATTTCTGCTGGCCATAAATATTTAATTTATCTACAGCCTTAGTAAACACTTCCACCAGCTTATTATTTTTATATATATTTTTTATATATATTCACTTTATTTTATATATAATATATAAACTATCATATATATATATATATAGGCTATATATATTTCTCATACGCTGGGGAAAGAGATGGCAAATTCACTTCCCCCATGATTGTGTCACTTTCAATGCCCAGCACATCTACCTCCTCGGAGGTAGAGCACTGAAGCATTGATTTCTCTCTCTCCCCGGGCGGAAGAGACCGCAGCGCGGGCTTCCGAGACCGGCGAGAGAGCACTGGATCCCTCGTGGAAAGGGAGGAGATAAGATCCGCGGACCCGTCTCCAACCCCGTAAAGAGATCCTATTCGCGATCCACAGGAATGCATTCTCCGCGCTGCCTCGGCAGACGCGGGACCTGTCACCCTGAGAATTGCGAGCCCGGCCACTTTCCTCGAAAAGTGACAGGCGGGAGCGGAGCATGCGAAGCGAAAGCTTCTCACAATGTTGGCAATCAGCCCCCTCGGAGGCTGATACCGCATGCTCTACTCCCAAACCCATCACACAAAGCTCGTGTGTGTCCCTACTCGTTAAATAGCGCGAGCAGGGAGAACACAGAGTTTGTGCAATTGTTTAGTTTCCATAAATATATATATCAGACAGACAACAGTAAATATAACAGACAGTTTGACACAGATCGCTTGCTGAGGCAACAGAAGCTAATGCCGGTTTGCACCGGATGTGCTTTTATCATATCCTGGTCATGACGTCACCCGCCCGTGACGCTCATTCTTTCCATTGGACTAGTTGACATAGATGCTTCAGACGCAGTCACGCTGGGGGCGTTCCCATGGCGTCGATGGACGCATCGTTGAGTTCCCTTCGTAAGGGAACTAGAGAGAACTTCATGAACATTTAGCAGGTAAATAGTTTGTAGCATCAGATGAGGCCAGAAAATGTCTGCATCCGAAATCGCATACTTCCCTACTATATTGTAGGCGGAAAAACAGTATGTGACAAATTAAGCATGTTTGTATTTACAGTAGGGGTTGAACGACTTCAGATTTTTTGAAGTCGACTGTTATGACATCAAAGTCGAGTCGACGTCGACTGCTTTGCAACATGCCACAATTTGCAATTAATTAACAGAAAATAAGACAGATGCTGACAGCTCATAATGGGGCCGTTTACACCTGGTCACTTCATGCGTTTTTACTAATCTGATTTATCAAAACGATTCCATTTACACCTGGTCACATAAATATGTTTTCGCAAAACAGATATAAATTCGATCTTCAAACAACGCGTTATATGCAGATTTGCACGTTGGCTTGATGAATAGATGCTCAGCTGCTCATCTGCGGTTATGCGTGCTGCCATATCTTCGTCATAATGAATATAACATAACATATCAACAGTATCCAGCACTCGCACACGTTTATTTTTAGCATTGTTGTGTGAAGTCCAATTTACATCTGTGGTTTCAACAACCAGATGCATTTACACTTATCCAGTTTTGTCTGGAATGCGGGCGGCCCAGACCTCCTCCTGAAGTGGTTTGAGCGATCGGATTTAAATCCGTCTCGAATGCGTTTCGGATGGCATTTATGCTGGGTTCCAGGCAGGTTTTTGAGCACGTAAATCACGACTTCAAACCACGACTCACGACTTTGTAGCGTTCCAGGCCAGTCACGCCAAACTACCTGAGCGCAATATATACTTATTTTTTTCAGAGACACATAACATTGTAATACATAATCGTGTGTGTATTATTATCATTATTATATTAATATTAATTTGACTGAAACGTTATATTGTCCTAAAGTGTATTCTTACCGTGTACCGCCTGCAGAAACACTGCATCCGTAGGGGCTGCCATTGTTGTTTTGTATGGTTTCGCGGGCTATGTGACGTCAGAGCTTGTAACTGGGAGAACATCGATCTAGTATGAGTTCACGGGTGGGAAGTCACGGGTTTGACTATCGTTCCAGTGCACTTTCACGGGTATTAGGTTGGAAAAACACGGGTTACAGGTTGCCTGGAACGCGGCATTACACCTGGTCTTTTCACGATCGGATAGCTAGATGACAGAAACAAATGAAGTGGCCAGGTGTAAATAGCCCGCTGTTTACATCATCATTCAGGATGAAAAGAAAAAAGTAAAGGAAAAAAAGCTATAAATTCACATCTGCTCGTTAGTGATGCGCAGATCCAAGTAATACAAAATAATGTTCCAATTAATTGCGGGTGAATTAGAGGTACATCATTAATATGTTTAAATAAATATAATAAAAAAAAAAATATTTTAATGATTTTAATAAAGAGTCTGAACTCTCATTTCCCGGTAAAACAGTGAGCGTGAGTCATGCTTTTACTTTCGTTTTCAACAATATCTAGTGTTAAGTTAGTAAAGTATTTATACACACTTGATGTACCTATGCTGCTTTCTTGCTGCAATGACCAATCAAAATTAGTACAATCATAGTGTCACATGATCAACGCGACTATTCGACGTCAAGCTTAAAGCGTCACGGCATTGCATTAAGGTTGACTAGTCGACAAATCGACTAGTTGCTTCAACCCCTAATTTACAGTACTCATAGTTTTAATGGATGTAGGCCAGTAAGAGCTGTGCGTGTAAACCTCACTCCCCTGGCCTCAAGAGGCATGCTAGTGACTGACTCTAGCAGCAATCTTTAGCATCCTTGTTAGCGTGCTCGCCAGCCACGCCCAAACTCCAGTTCAAATCCCGCCGGAGCGGGTTGAGTAGGACCATTTACTTTTTTTTTTTTTTTTTTAGCAGTTGTGAAGTAATTACTTGTACAAAATAAGTACCTACTCAAGAGAGTATGCCATTTCAGACGCAGCCTATGACTGGGTGTGCTCTATATAGTGCTGTTGATGAGTTCTTGATGATATCCAGGTGGATGTGATCAGTACTCTGGTGAGTCTGATGGTTAGGTGAGTGAGGGAGAGCTTGGCATGATCCTTACACACAGCAATTAGAAATTGAATTTGTTTTTATATGAGGTTTTTGTATTTAGGTTTTTGGATAGCATCCTTTACTATTCCTAGATCCCTCGTTTTTATGTCTGTGTTGCACGATCCCTGCACTGTCTTGTGTTTTGTAGGACTTTTATGTTATTGTGAATTCTTAGTTCCCCATTGTTTCTGTGTTCACTACCTGTGTTTGGTTCCTGTTTTGCCTTGTACCTTGTTTGTCACCATAGTTACCCTTATTAGTTCCCTCGACATTAGCCCATTGTTAGCCTGTCTATTTAAACCTCTGTGCTTGTTGTTTGTCGGTCGTTACTGCTGTTTGTGTTCTCCAGTCGTTGTTCTCCAGCCTTCTCTTTGTGGATTTTATCTTTGTTCCTGGATTATTTTGCGTTAATGTTTGTATATTAAAACTTGTGCTTGCATCTGGATTCCCAACCTGCCTCGTCCCTGCTTACATGTTACACTACGAAAAGAGCTGCTACGCTGTAACAACTTTCCTATTAGAAAGACTGAAATGCATTTTTTGAACTATGAACCTTTTTAGCCCTTTCAGCCTATTCAGTTATCTAACATTTTATGGCAGAGTTACGGAAAAATGTGTCTGACACAGCAAGGTTAACACTGTTTACACAACACTGTTTTCAACAGCGCTTTGTGTGCCTGAAAACGCAAACCTTTGAAAACGTGTTTCAAAGTGGAAGTTTTTGAAAACGGTCCCTGTGTAAACAACAAAAATACGAATCTCTGAAGACGATGACGTCATGCACATGCATATTAGGTGTTCAGTCAGTTATAGTGTTTCATAGCCATCTAATGGTCTGGCAGCAGAATACAGTGTTTTTAGTCATTTTCGCGGATCCGTGTGAATGGGGATTGTTTTGACAATAATGTCGCCTGTACGCGAAAAACTCGTATCCGTTTTAAACATATCATTGTCATGTAAACGTACCTCAGTCAGTGTAGAAATTACAGTATTGCCCAAACAGGAATTGCATATCTGAAAATCAGTAAATGTTAGATCTTCAGTACGTCTTATAGTGAGAGTCACGTTCAAACACAACAATCAATGTAATTCTTGAGTGGCCATTTGCCTCTTTGACCTGAGACTCTTTGACTATGCTTGTTTTGGTTTCCACTATTTAACATCATTAGCAAATGCTCAGGGCAGCATTATGGGACATGATATTTTACCTGATCATGAAATGCTGTTTAATATGCTCATTCTGTGACCGATGCAATCAAATCTTTTGAAATATGTCCTGTTTGAAGAGGTTACACTAATTGGTTGGAACATTGAAAGCACTCAGAGTTTTAGGATTATAAAATCAGACCTACTGTCTAAAATGCAAAAGAAAGAAAGAAAGAAAAATAAGTACTAAAATAGTAGTATTAATGGATATTTTATTGTTCAACTCCCTTTTAAAATGTATTTTTAATCATTCAAGACAGACATGTAGCTCTGAAATGTATTGGTGGGTTGAGTTGATGGGGTAGAAATGCATTGTCTCTGACAGGCTCCTGATACACAAGCACTCTCGGAGTTGTGGTGGGGTGAGAATATGTATTCTCGGCTAAGGATGAATAACTGAGTGTAAGGCCCTCACATTCGCTCAATAAAAACATGCAAAAGTCATGAAAAATTAGGCTGGTGATACCTGTGAATAGAGTCTCACCTCTCACGTCTCTCCATATCTGTATTGGGCATGGCAAAGTAAGTTATGCATGAACAATGAGACTACTTTTTAAAAGCTTCTTTAGAATGGAAGTAAAAACAGCATTTAATGAATGTTGTGAACATGAAGGTGACTAGCTGATGAAGATCTCAAGTAATGGTAAGGCAAGGTTGCATAAAGCCTGCAAGGAGGGCTATGTTGCTGTTGTCAAGGTTAGTGACAATTGAACATTCATTCTCACCAGCAAAAATATGAGAAAGCACAACAGATGGCTTGGAAAAGTGTGTTTCTTTTGCTAAGGGACTTTTAGAAATGTACCTAAAATATAATTGTGTTGTTTTAGGTTATTATCATTCATAAAATGCAATTTGTACATGGTAAAATATTTTAAGGTGATCTTCGCATAACAAAAAGAAATGTTTCTGAAGAGAAAATGAAAACTTGAAATATCAACCCCGGGAATATACAATTGAAAGTTGAAAAACCCATAAATGTAAAATAAGACAGAAAAGCATACATTCAATACAAACTGACAAACTGTGGTATAGGAGTCAGATAGATTTGCTTGAAATAGCCAATAATATGCACCATATGGAATATGCACCATATGGAATACAGAGTCACTGCTTGTGTGTAATGAAAAAGGCCTGCATGTCCATCTTTATTTGCAGTTGTTCTCTGTACATTTCAAATAGCAGAGGAATATCAATATGAGCTTGAGTGTCAGGCCATCTGTACGCTGTTTCATCTCTCCTTTCCTTTGGTGGTATGAGATGAACTGTCTTCTACAATATTATCAGAACAAGTCCAAAATCAATAGACACCTGGGGAGTGTTTTACTCTCCTGAATTCAATCTCAAACAGCATTGGCATCAGAATCCAGCTCGTTCTCTGTGATATTGAGAAACCGAGATTTTGTGCACATTCTATTGTAAAGTCGAGCTTTGTATGCAATATAGTTTATGTGGCCTTGCCTTATGAAATGCATAGTTGTTCATGTCAAGATGTTACATGGTATCCAACCAATACAAATATCACATAAAGAGCCCCAGAGATGTAAGGAATATGTATTTTTATGTACACTGTAAAAGAAAAAGAAAAAGAAAAGATGGTAAATAAAACAAAGATTAATGGAGACCATTTGACAAGAAATTACTATTTCAGTCTTTCTACTTCAGAATTACACAATTTATTCAATGTGTCTGTCAGTGTTGGTTGCAGCAGAGATGAAACAGGATCTAAGTGCATCAGTTTATATTGGGGTTTATTTCGAAATAAGCCCCAATATTTACAAAACATAATCTTAGGAACTGGAACAAGGATCAGTAACAGAGACAACAAACATAACCCGACGTAGAACTGACAACCAAACTGAACCAAACACAGGGTTTAAATACACAGGGACTAATCAAAGAAACGAGACACAGCTGACATGACTAACGAGACAGGAATACAAGACACACAGGGAAACACTCTACGTGAACAAACAAACACAAAACGTTACAGTTTCTTTGTAAATTTCAGAGTGAAAACTGTTTAAAGTAAATCCTACACTCATTTTTTACAGTGCAGACTTAAGCTGCATTACTGTCTAGAGACCAATTTGAACAATCACAACAAACTCCCAACAAATACGGTTGTGCCACTGTGTTTATCTGTTGATGTGTGTTGGGGTGTACCTCTAGGCTCTGTCATAAGCCCATGCAAGTTTTCACTTGGAGTTTATTGGTGCAACATCCTTGACGTACAATCCTTACTTGATTAGGGATTACAATTGATTTCTAGTTTGGCATTAGCCTGTTCTTAAACTATGATTTTATAATAAGCACAACATTTTTAATCACACACTGGAATAGTCTTATCCATGAAGGACACCTAAATCCTGATGTCTGAAACATGACTGTCATAGAATGGTGGTAGCTCACTGGGTTCTGCAGCACAGCTGTCCTTCCAAACTTTAGTTCCCTATGTCCTCCTCCTCAAAATATTTGATAGGAATTGTTAATATATTAGGGCTGTTCAGGTATACTCTCCATGTTACTGCAATAAGTGATTAAAACCAAACAATGTTTTTAAGATGTGCTTAATCACTACATTAATGGTGTAAGAGTTTTATGACCTTCTCTTCGCACGGACATTGCAGTAAATCTCTCACATGCTTATTAACAAAGATTAATATTCCTCTCCAACACAAGGTCATTGGACTGAAAACCCCATAAACAGCACTGCACTCAATGGATTTATATTATCCAGCAGTGTGAAACTGTTAAACTTAACAACTGCTGTTTGCTCATCACCAACTTAAATGTTCAGAAAATGTTGTACATACTATACATATATTGTATATATTATATAATCAGTAGACTTAGTGACACAGGAGAACGTTTGGACACTCATTAATGAGATATGAAATGTAATTCACAGAGTTGAATCTTACTATTTTTCCCCAATAGAAAAGAATGACATATTTGTGAAAAAGAGGTACATATTAGCATATTTTAAGAATACTTATTACAGAAATAGTATACTTTGCAAGAATATACGTTAGTGTAAACTGAAAGTAATGTTTTCAGACACTTAAATTGCATGTTAATTACAATGAAATGAAAATGCATGTTATTAAATGTAATTAGTTGAACTTAAGAATGTTATTTTACCTACTTAGGTTGGACTTAAGTACACCTTTAGATAGGTAGTTTTATAATTATTTACACTGTCTTTGAAATAGGGTTCAAATTACTGCTGAATGTACTGACAAGCATTTATGGTAAACTAAAATATAGTTTAATGTCATTTCTATTGAAGCGTGTAATTTATTTAAATATATTTGTGATTACACATTTGTAATGAAATTGAAATTTAGTACATTTAAAATATCTTAACTTTAAATGTAAAATTAAATAACACACTGCAGTTAAAATTATATTAAA